>NW_028145697.1:2535000-2757500 GCF_977016875.1 Pavona decussata
TGTATGTATGTATGTATGTATGTATGTATGTATGTATGTATGTATGTATGTATGTATGTATGTATGTATGTATGTATGTATGTATGTATGTATGTATGTATGTATGTATGTATGTATGTATGTATGTATGTATGTATGTATGTATGTATGTATGTATGTATGTATGTATGTATGTATGTATGTATGTATGTATGTATGTATGTATGTATGTATGTATGTATGTATGTATGTATGTATGTATGTATGTATGTATGTATGTATGTATGTATGTATGTATGTATGTATGTATGTATGTATGTAACCGTGAACGATGAGACCCAATGGCCTTTATGGGTATAAGTGTACTAAATTTATTTGCATATTATTTTTCTATTCTCGTGTGACGGTTGATAACCAAAATTAGTTGCACGTGGTGAACGATGGAAACTGTCCAAGCTTTCCATAAAGTGTCCAAGTTGGTCAACAACAGCCAATTTGATTGATATACAATTCGCCATTTGCCTAAGTTCAAAACAGGCAATGAGCTTAAGCAATATTTGATAGAAAATTATTCATATTCGGAAGAATTAAGTCAGCACTGTATTTTTTATTGCAAAGAATGAGAATGGTAAATTAATTGATTATGGAAATGAGGTTATTGTTTAAAACACTACCCAAAAACCCATTGGGTCTCATCGTTCACGGTTTATGCTTTTTAGGTGTCAATGTTTTTGTAATTGAGTGTATGTAGAAGAGACAATTACATACCATCATATTGAGCAACAATGTTACCCATCTGTGTCCAGAGTGAGCTGCTATTTGATCCACTACTAATTTTACTTCTCATCCATTTTTCCTAACCAATGAAAACCATCAATAACATAAGTGGGGCTTAAATGAGTTGTAGACAAGCATTTGATTTAATTATGCTAACCTGGCTGTCAAACCACTTTTTGACTTTTTCCACCAATGTTTCTGACGCTTTGCTGAAGAATATGTCATAGATGTTCATATAGTTTTGATTAATCCTCCTGCCAAAGAAAAACACACAATTTTGGAACATGTTTTGAGCAAACTACCTGATCAAACTAAAGTAGCTACAAAATTAATGTCACAGGATTTGTGCCCTGTGAAATACAACCTTCTTTTTGCACCAGCTAAGAGTAAAAACACATTAAATGACATAATTATCTAAACGTATGTATAATATATATCAAACTCAAGGAAGAAACTTTACCCCTAATCCGATCCATTTGCTTGCAAACTTAGGCAAGTCAACAGGCAAATAAAATATATAGCAATTAAATTATTCTTATAAACAACTATTTAAAAATGTTGATCTATAATTAGTAAGCATTTCTTTAACCATATAACCCTGGACATAAATTTCACTTTTAAGACCTTCAGGAAAAGTTTTTAATGGGATGGAAGCATTTAAATTGGTTTTAAAAATTACAAACAACATTTGTATATCTATAGATAAACAGGTATATGGGGTACATAATTATGTACTAGGTAGTTCAAGCATTTTTTATGGAATCTTACTTGGCCGTCAGGGCACCCTCCAAATATCCAGCAGCATACATGATAGTTTGATCACTGTATTTCTTCGGCCCAGCACCTGACACAATATCCAGCTTACCCCATCTGCAAAGTGTGAAGAAAAGTCACATTCCAACTGCTGATTTCTTTTGAATAATATGAATACCAGAGTTTGAAAAAATGAATATTGCTTTGCGACCCTGTTATTTGAAGATTGAAAAACAAAAGCTTTCAGGATCTAAAAAATAAAAGCATTATACAAGCTTTTGATTCCTTCACAGGATCTTTTTCAAGCAAGTGAGAGGTTAATTTATGTCATGTGACTTGACGTGGTGTATGTCACTCAGTCACATGACAAAAAGAATTCTTTAGCTAGATTTATTTATTAATAGAATTTCTGGCTATACATCTCTAATAATTATTTATCCATTACTCTATGTGCTAATGAATGCCAAATGTCACAATGATATATTTTTCTACTGTAGAAGAAGTAATGTAGGAGCCCTATGTCAGGCATCACTTGCAGGAAATGAAATTATGAAGTGAAACAATTAAAACTAATGCCTAATAAATCAGCCTTTACATTCTCATACCCAGTGGTGTATAAAGAGTCATCGTAAATCCCATAAGCCACACCATTGTGTTTGTCCAGGATTCCAAAATCTAAGTGAAACTGTCTGTCGAAAGACAAAAACAAAAACTACATATATTAACTGACAGAGGTTCTTGTCCAATTATATAAAGCCATTCTTCTGGTTGGTAGATTTTTCATCAAGCAAACACAGCAGTATAAAGCATGATGCCAATGCGTTCAACTTCATTTCACAACAACAACAACAACTTAATTATTCTACCCCTACAAAGTACTACTGACAACTGAAATGATATAAAACATAGAATGAAGTAGATTTCACTGATTAATTAACTCACTCTTTTTAAATGCACACTTTTTGGCACTTTTAATTTCTTGCATCATTTAAAGTTCCCAAAATTGATGGGAGTCCAGACATGTTTTATGCTAAGTGATGCATGGAACAAGGTTGGCAAGCAATGTTCAAGGTAAACAAAAAAAATATGTATTGCTAGAAATTATATTATCCCTTGAAGATATATAATTCTTCAGATGTAACATAAAGTTTGAAACGGGATTGATTTGGGCAGGAGCCCATATGAGCTCCTGATTTGGGTCATTGGTTGGTAAATACCTCTACTAACTATGGTGAAGAGGGATGGTTTCATGATTAGGAAGGTAGATGGCATTTTAGATTTCCAGGCTCCAAAGGTTGGCATCTTTGCTAAAGTATTGAATGAAATCTTTGCAATGGTATTCATTTTCTAAGCTACACCCCCACCCCCCACCACCACCATCATCACTCCCCTCTTCCCACCAAAAAAAATTGATCCAACTAAATTTATCACCTATCAAAATAGGAACACATTTACTCAAGGTAGTTAGCTTGAGTAAATACTGTAAACATGTCTGCATATGTAACACTGCCACACTGGCAGTTTTCAAAAAGTAGCTCAAGACATACTTATTTTCCCGAGCAATTCAACCCTAATCCCGATTTGCACCTCCTGGTATAATATGACAACATAATGTAATTGCTAGCACTAGTTGTTAGTGTACGTCATTATTATTATTATTATTATTATTATTATTATTATTATTATTATTATTATTATTATTTTTCTTGGTAGCCTTCCATTTGTTGTTCGTTTTTATTTTTTTGAAGATTTTTAACTTTGTATATATTATTGATCGATCGACGTCTTCAAAAAGTTTTTGACAATGTATGGATATTCTTAGCATGAAATGCAGAATTATGAAGTGTTTTTCTTTATTTTTCTTTTTTTATCACCTTTCTGTATTGTGTGGTTCCAGAAAATATCCATACCCCCACCACGGAGGGAATTGGAAATTCCAGAGGGGTGGGGGGGTCAATGGCCCAGGAAATTCCAGAGGGGAGGAGGGGTGAATGGTTGGATAAGTTTCCAGAGGGTCAACTTATCGTTCATGTCAGACATAAATGTTCAAAATTGTAACTTACCAACTTTGCAACTTCGTAGATCTTTCTTGAAGACATAACTTTGTTTAACTGTTTTAACGAAACCCTTGTTACATTAAAAACATGTTTCCCTTCTCCGAAAAGCCTTTGTAAGCGAATTACTCCAACTGAGACAAGAAATCTATGTCTGCGTTGCGTGACTCAGTTATTATAAAACTGTTGTTTGTGAAACTTTCTTGCGTAGAAAATATTGTTTACTGGCAACAATTGAATTTGTATCAATGTTTAAAAGGGAAAATTTTGTATGGCTATAAAGTGAAAGCCACAATTTTACATAAAGCATTGAAATATTTGTTTGTTATTTTTGTATGCTGTGTAGAGTTAACTTAAAGTCCAAAACTATGAACTTAATTTCCATGCCAAAATTCAACAAAATAGAGCCAATTCAACATTCTTTTAATGCGTTATTGATCTCATACAAAATTTGCATAAGAACGTGAACATGCTAATTTCGTTTTGCGGCTCCATTTCGTCTGCGGTTTCAAGTGACGATCTGAAAGCTCTATTTGTCTCCATGCCCTGCTAATGCTTATTTTGTCCATGCGTTTCCGATTCAATAGGAAAACTATTGACTAAAATAACTAGACTGAATTACCAGGAGAAAAATCATCAATTGAGTAGAACTAAAGCGATAATCTTTTTGATCTCCTGAAATTTGCATAGGAACGTAAACATGACATATATGCAAATTAAATGAAAAACACATTTTTGCATTGCCGGACTTATTCCAACAATTTAGATTTAAAATCTTCAGCGAAGCTAATGGTAAAGTTTGATGTCAATGACCACAGGTAAATATAAAACACAACAATTATTTCAGTATCAAGAGCTTTTTGGCAAACTCTACCGGTGAAATTGAACAGCGCGCGCGCTGTTCGATAACGCATATTTTCTCCTCGTGTAGGCAGTTCTTGATATTTCTGAAATGTTCACATCAAACTGATTTTTGAGGCATTCTTTTGAAATAAAACTTTTCCAGAGGGGGGTGGGGGTGTATTCTGTATTTGAGGAATTTCCGAAGGGGTGGGGGAGTTAAGAAAATACCTCGAAAATGGAAAATCCTGGGGGGTGGGGGGGTCCTATGTGAAATTCCCTCCGTGGTGGGGGTATGGATATTTTCTGGAACCACACATTTGTTCTTTGTTTTTCTACTAATAAAATATTTTAAATTATAAAAAATTATTATTATTATTATTATTATTATTATTATTATTATTATTATTATTATTATTATCATTATTATTACTGTTATAACTATCATACATCTATTGTTACTTTTTTATTAATTCTGTTTAACATATTGTAATAAGCATTTTTATACCATTATTATTAATTAGTAATTACTTAAAGGGTTGTAAAAATAGAGTTTGTAATGCGCACGCAAGCATCTCCCTATGGAGCATGCACAATATAAGTATTAAAATTATTATCATTGTTATTATTATTATTGTTATTATTATTATTATTATTATTATTTTAATAGTGAGGTTCAACATTTAACTCTTTAACCTCTAATATCAAAGAACAAATTCTCCTATCTTATCCCAAAAGGTTAATGCCTCAGATGACTCATAGACTGGTTTGGGCACTGAACTTGAGTACCAGGGAGGGACTGAATTATCATTATTATTACTATTATTATTATTATTATTATTATTATTATTATTATTATTATTATTATTATTATTATTATTATTATTATTATTTTTCTTGGTAGCCTTCCATTTGATGTTGGTTTTTATTCCCTTTTTTTAAGATTTTTAACTTTGTACATATGATTTGATTTTTTTTAATAAGAATAGCATAGTACCTTTAAAAAAAATCGGCTTTTTCATCGAAATAAATTGTAAATAGTTTTTTAATAGTTCTTTTTTCTACTTTTAACTTGTGAATAGCAATTCCCTTGAAATATGTTAATAAAGAGTTCTCATTATTATTTAAAAAAATTATTATTATTATCATTATTATTATTATTATTATTATTATTATTATTATTATTATTATTTTAATAGTGAGGTTCAACATTTAACTCTTTTACCTCTAATATCAAAGAACAAATTCTCCTATCTTATCCCAAAACGCTAATGCCTCAGATGACTCAAAGACTGGTTTGGGCACTGAACTTGAGTACCAGGGAGGGACTGAATTATTATTATTATTATTATGATTATTATTATTATTATTATTATTATTATTATTATTATTATTATTATTATTATTATTATTATTATTATTATTATTATTATAGTAAGGTTTGATATTTAACTTTTTAACCCCTAATATCAAAGAACAAATTCTTGTTGTTATCAAATTATCTTGTCCCCATACTTTCTTATAAAAGTACTGGGGAGAAGTTGTTAAAATATCAAGAAAATTCACCCCGGGTGATCATATCATGACCTCAGGGGTTGAGTAAGCATTGATATTGCAAGGAGAAATTTGATGCTGATCACTGTTAGGGCGGGTTAACTCAGAAAGTGAAGTAAGCCGTTGTGTATCGCATGACCTTGGTCTCTTTGTGGAGGCAGATGGGGCAGAAAAGATCATAAAAACCAGTCCCCGAAAAAAAAAGGATGTTTTTTTAGTGTATTAACTTGTTTGTTTGTTTGTTTGTTGTTGTTTTTTTTTTTGATTTTTTTTTATTTTACCTTACTCCACATATAATAATAGTAATACAGGTTACATACGCTAATAACAATCCAAAGACTCTACTCATAATTCCGATATTCACCTTACTAGCAAAAAGAGAAAATACAATGATTTACATTACTTACAATACGGGTTACGTAATACTGACAATGCAGTACTCTACACATAACACAGTTTTTACTACCGAATTAGAGGCATGAACTGAAAGAAAGCATTGCTTTCCATTTCGCATTATGAATATCTATGGCGTTATTTTGCTTAGCTATGAAAAAATGTAACTGAAAGGCATTTTTTAGTTTCGTCTTAAGAAGTGAAAGGGAAGGTTTTATATTAAGATGTCGGCTTTGATAAATAACTTGTTTACCCAATAATATAATATGGTTGAGTACCGGCATATCTTTTCTAAAGAATCCAAACATTATATTAGTGCTTGCTCGTGCTTCCTCATAAATGAAAGGTAAGTTTCTGCAACTAAAAGAAACATACAGAACACAAAAAAATTGTGAAGTCACGAGTTCGTTTTGGTTTTTGCAAGCTGGACGTCTCGTGACTGTGACCCTTGCAATTACCTATTACAGCAGAGCAAGAAAACTTACCCTCCAGTGTAATACACAGTGCCATTCATTGAGTAGTCGGCTTGGCTGAAAGAAATCCTCACAATACATAGCAACAAACAGAGAGTAAGGCAACTGCCCGCCATCTTCACGATCCTTCAGCTCCAACACCACTTCCGTTTGGAACGCAGAGGCCCAATATGCTTTGCAAACCGTGTCCAACACCGCAGGGACCCACATCATTCTCGTCCCCAGAGCCCCAACGTTTTTTTTTTTAATTGCTGGGAACGAGGATGAGGCCCACATGTATTGTTCAGAGCGGAAAAACGCAAAAAGCATGCGCGAACTCGGCGTGAGCGCTGGGCATTCTCGACCCCAGTGCTTACGCTTCTAACAATCTGAATGACCGCGTAAGATATTGTTCAAGAAACCAAATGGTCTGCGTAGCAGTCGTTTCCGTTTCCTTCAAGCCAAGTGGGGGCAAACGCGGGAGGGCATTGGGCAAAAAGGAGCAAAAAAGTAGGAGCGGAGGAGGGGCGCTCCTACTTTTTTTGCTCCTTTTTGCCCAATGCCCTCGCGCGCTTACCCCGCTTGGCTTGAAGGAAACGGAAACGACTGCTACGCAGGCTAGAAACCAAACATAATTAAACAAAACAAACACGAGCTTACAAGACAGGATTCTTTGCCGTCCTTTTCTTCTCTTTCGGTTCACCTCGCCACGTTGCCGATACAATGTACGGATTTTTGAAACAAATGCGGTACTCGTAAAAAGAACATTGGCTGTTTCCTTTATCGAGCTCCCGTACACATTATTGGTGATAAATCACCCGCCACCTCAAGTCTTCGTGCAGAACCTTCATGATTTTGCGAGTTCATCGATGAGTTTGGTAGCCTCTCAGTCGAATCATGACCGTCGAATCATACTGTCGTATCAGGAGAAAATCTCATTTTCTCTTGGTCGAATCATGTAAAAAAATCCGGGTCTATACACAGCAATGAAATCAGTTGTAACCTTATACCTGGTATGTAAGTTGCAATTAAAAAAAACTAGATATTTCTCTAGGTTCTGCGGGTTCCGCAGGTTCCGCGGTTCTGCGGCTGCAGTTCCGCAGATTAGTGCTACCCCGATGCGTTACTTTCGATCTCTTTAATAGTATATTATACTGCTTTATTTCTTTTAGTTTAGTTTATGTCTCTTCAATATATTGTATATTTCTTTTTGTCTTCCACTGCCCGCCTCGATTAACTTTCGCTACTTGCGGTCCAGCATAATTAGCTAAAAGTTGATAAAGATAAACACAATTAAAAAATTTGTTTTTGACACGGGTGTGTGTGCATCCATCTAGTAGGCTCAGGTCAATTACACAACTGTTGTGTAACAATATTTATCTGCACAGGTCGACGGCAACGACAACGCCGCAAAACAGTAGGTTAAATGAACAAAAACAATCGCTCTGCACGTGCGTTTCGCATTTTGGTACATTTCTTTGCCGTCCTCTGCAAAACAACAACGTGAATGACCACATGTGAAGCTTCGTGAAGAACGTGAACGCACGACGACGGTGAATTTCTCATTTTCTTTGCACGCCATTCCTACCAGTTTGGTTCCTGGATAGTTTGCCATTTTTGTAAAAGTTGAGCGAGTTGAAATAATCGCGAAGTAGCACAAATGAAATAAAGATATATTTTCGGGTGACGTTTTCGTTGCCGTTGCCGTCGTCGTTGCCTCAAGGTGGCTTGTTACAGTTTTCAGTAGATAAAATAAGCCTGATCATTCCAATGCAAAAGAAACAGCAAGGAGGACCTTTTTTTGGTATTGTTTGTTACTACAACAGTGAGAAAGATGATTTTTATCTCAAAACGATTTTGCCAAGCTCTAAAACAACAAAACATAGCAGGCCGATTTCTCGGAGAAGGACTGGATACTAGATGTTTTGAGCGTTTCCACCTCCAAAACTAGCCGTACGACCCTAGCTCAAAATTTCAGGATTTAAAGAGTAGCCATGAATAAACATTTCTGCCAAAGAAACCAAAAATCCGTAGGACAGAATTTTCACCACAGAGGAAAATGCCGTAATTTAGCCATATTTTAAATTAATAAAAATCTGTCTTTCAGATTTCTACAAAAAACTGCCTGAGGTTAATACTTGGTGGGTTTTGCCAGTTCTCAAAATTTGGGCATGGGTTGTATGACTACTTTTTGAGAATTTGGCGCCTAAAAGTCTCTTTTTGCGACCTCGGTGAAGGTTGTATCGCGCATGCGCTAATTTGGGGGAAAACCCGCACGTGCAATAGCAGTGAAATCACTGCGAGCTCTTCAGGGGACAAGAAAGAAAGAAAGGTTAATGTACCTTTTTCTAGCGAAGAAGAGAAGTGAAGTTCGGAGATATTTTTACCAATGTTTACCGGGACGCAGTTCGGGGATGCGATAAAGTCGCAGCAAAACCGCTCGCAGTGCGAATATAAACAATGCAAGTTGCGGTAAACAATAAACATTGGAGCCGGTTGTACGATTTCAGGGAAAACGTGAGTAGTTTTACCCGTTATACGCTGTAAAAATTCTTTTGGAACTCACCTGGTTATCTCCAGCGTCTTCGTGGCAAAGTTGTTTGACTGGAGGCTCATTTTCTCTGCTCAGACGCATGTTACTCATACGAGCAGCTGTTTTACGCTTTCTTTGGAGGCGGAGATCGGTTAGCGATGTTGAACTGCCTTCGTCCTTTCCAGCTGCATGAACTACGCTTTTGTACGTTGAAAACCAGCCATATACTAAAGCTTTGCCCGTAAAACTTAGCCAAACTAAAGGAGATGGTCGTACTTTCTGGTCATGCCGACTTTCTTCATTGGCTTCATGTGACGGTGACATTGTGATAAAGCGGGTCACGCTAGCACGATAAACTTCGTTCACGGGGCAAAACAATCTTTTTCGAAAGCCTAGACTACAACATCTGTTAAAGGGAAGCCCAGTTATGACTCCTCGGCTAGGGGAACAACCGTTCACAAGCAATTTACTAAAGTACAAAGTTTGTTTTGGGGTTTACCTTGAGAGCTCGCGTGATTTCCACTCGCGCTGGGCTCACGTGACAGTACGAGCCTCCCACGCAGTCGTTTTTACGGGACTCGTATTACCTCACTCCGTGTCTTGGCGCTGACCAAAAGACACCCGGGCTCTGGGAACGAGATTGCTGCACGCGGTGCATGCCTTTGCACGCGCAAGATCTCGTCGAGTTCTGCCATCCTCTGCAGACTGGTACCTCAGTTTGTTGGTTTAGTGTGATTTGGGGGATCTGCTGATGTCTATAACAGGACCTTTACAGGTAGGTTGAATGGAGAATTTGATTAAAACTTAAAGTTAATGAATATATAATATATCCGATATATTTGAACTGCCGATGAAAGATTTACGGACATAAACTGGTCTTCCATGTCTTTTAGTCACGTAGAAATTGATTCATAAGGAGAAGCGAGCGTTTTGAGTTCCATTGAAATTGGTTTGAGTTCACATGTTAGGATGACCCTTCGGTTGAATCTTTACAAAATAGAGCCTCTCTTGTCTTTTGGACCAACTTTTAAGACCTGCGCATCAAATTCGTGCAGTTGGTCTTCAGGCAAGGACAGTCATTTTTTGTCCAACAAATTTGAATTAAGTTGTGACCGGCAATCACTTAGCCTCGTCGGATACTGTCCAGCACTGTTCGGTTGAATGCCAAGGTTCTTGTAAAGCCCGGAACCGATGACATCAGTAAACAAAATCGTCAACTGAACAGTATAGCTTTCAGGAGATGTTAGAAGGTACTGCAGATGGACCAAAACTATTACGAGAATCTTGACTGGAAGAACTACTTCATCCCAGATCTTCATAAGGGTTTTTGGAAGGAAGTTACAACCAAGTGGGAGCGGCAGATTTGACTTTCAAAGTTGACAAAAAAAAAATCATTACATCTAATGATGTCGCTGTACTCGAAGGCTACTTCCTATGGTATTCATGTTGTGTTTGAATTGGGTCTTCCTCAATTAAGTATAACCATCGACTTCTTCGTTTCTTTCCTTATTTTTCTCTTTCCACGTTGTTCCACATTTCGCGCTTGAAACATATTTACAAGTTTAAGTGTCGCCCCCACTAGCACACTTTAGAAATACTTGCTGATCACCTTTACTTTTCGCGGGAAAGTAAACAAGCTGACAACGCGAAATACAAGAGACGCGAACGACTTCGTACATGCTAAAAGACCGTTACCAGAAAAAAACCTCTGCTAGCAGGGTACTTTAGACCATGGGAGGAACAAAAGTTGTTGAGGACAAATCCACACTTATTACAAGATAAACTATCATGCCTTTCGCTTTCCTTTCTGCCGCACTAACACCCAATTATTTTATAGTTTCTAGAGGAACGCCCGGTTTTATATTTGGAATGGTTCGTTACTGGAAAATCAATAATGGTAACCATACAGCGTGCAACCATGCAGTTTATAAACTCAGTGATAAATTATTCGAATGGTCGGCATGAGACTATCAATTCGACTTACATTTGATCCGGCAACACGGAGCACATCTTGGTCCATCAAGGAGTTTAAAGTGAGTACATTGAAGAGAATATTTTTATTCAATGCTTTTCAATTTTGTGCATTAGTCAATTTCAAGAGTGCCCATCCCCCAGTGGGGCTGACCCGCCGGAATAAGCATTTTTGAAAATAAAATGGCAAATGCCTCACGCCGTCATGACAAACGGGCTCGTCAGTCTCCGATAAGCCATATTGCCAGTATCATGGCAGTGACCGTTCGTTCTGTGGATCAACCATCTCATTTATATCCTTTTCAGACGTACTTATCAAGAACTTATTGTTTCTTTCTGGTGAACTTAGCATTGAAACGACGCTCGGAGGGGATGGGCCCTGCTGGGATTGACTGAAACTATCAAGAATGTCTACAGTTTTATTACAGGAGGTAAAACTGCAAAATACTGTCTTTTCCTTACTTCCAAACATTAATCTACATGTCTTATCTTCACTGGACATAGGTACTAGTTGAACTTGAATACCCACCATTAATAGTGATTGCTCTTGTTACTTCCCTCACTTTTTTTAATTTAAAGAAGCATTTCTAGATCTGTCAATCATAAATACAGTAATGGAGCACAATAACTTCATATTTTTCATATGGAAGTTATGCATTACTGGTTCCTACTTTTCATGATGATGACACAACTACAATAGAGACTGACGTGGCACGATTATTTTAAAACTTTCGTCTTTGGTAACAAAATTAAGAAAAATGTCGACAAATTGTTTATTTAGCAAACACGAGTGGTTAACGCTTTTCCAAGTTGATAAATACTATAACAGAGTGCTCTATATAGTAACTATAGGAATTCTTCCTACTTTTGCCTGAAGTCAGTTAACAGTTGATTGAAAGTCTTCCAAAATGTTCCCAAAGTACCCGCTGTAGTAAGCGAAATTAATAAACTTTGCTGACTGAAACGTTCTTTCGTTCTGTAGTATGACCTTTCCTTTGTAGGCACCGACAAGTGGAGAGAAATAAAGTCACATATTAGACGTCACTGTTTAAAGACAATGCCTAAATTCAAAACTTTCAAAGACCATCATCATAATCGTTTTGGAGATTCCAGAGGATCTTCCTACACTAGCCTCCCCCCACCCCTAAAAAGAAAAGAAGAGCACTGATTCCTTCCATGAAGAAATCTTAACAATGCGCTTGACAAAACAGATGAGTGTTTGAGCACAGAAGAACCTTGTTTTTGTGCAGATGTTATCCAGATCTGCAACTTTTAGCGGCGTCTTGTACACTTGTACACTTGGAATACTTGTACACCAATAAAGTTAATTGAGATTTTGTTGTAACACTCTGGGTCAGTTCAAGATTTACAACAAGCGCTCATATTCCTTATAATCAGTTTGAAAAATGGTCAAAGAGTCTATTGAAGCAAACAGTAAAGGGGAAACATTTTAAATTCTGTAAAACACTTTAACTTTAGAACTTATTGTTACTCCGATCACAATTCAGGTCTTGATTACGAATTACTCACAGTGGATTATTTACAGTTGTGCATCATCACATCACTCATAATCATAGTCGTCGTTAACTCTGTTTGGGTTCCCCGGTGACACTTTTTGTCATTCTGGCGAGTGTCATGTTGTACCTTTCTCGTAGAGTGTTTTTATTATAGATATGTTAAAAGGGTTAATTACTACACTAGTTTCCGTAATGGATATCTCTGTAATGCGTGTATTCAGATAAGACCTTTAGATGTCGTGCGTGTCAAAGATCATTCATTCCTGTGTTATCCTTTGTGAAAGCAAGAGCAACCCACCCACCTCACCCGGGTTTAGGGTGTTGTCTCTTCAGTAGTATCACATTTGAATAAACATCCGTGTACCCCATCTGCTGAGTCTGTTTGTGGTAGTAATTTCCCCACCGCCTTGATCATGTTCTTTAGGCATAACATCAAGCTGTCCAATGTCTGGCAATAAAGTGGGATTGGTTCGTACATTGCCTTTCTCTTTTCCTGTTTCAGTGAAACTGTCTTACAGCACCTCCCCTGAGCTACCATCACCTTTTTCTCCTTCTGAGGAGGAGGAGTGTGAAGCGAATCGCTGTCTTGCACTGTCTTTGGATGTCTTTTCCTTTACGTCTTCCTCAATATAGTGTGGGTATGACTGTCATGCTGTCCGTCTCCTAAGATACCATCATCTTGCACACCTTCTCCCGAACTGACTCCAACTGCAAATACCTGCGACATGCTTGCGCGACTTACTTCAGTACTGCATACCTATATCGTGCCAGCCAATTCGGGTTAATTGGACTGTGTAGCTCAGTAGACGAAAGTTTTACATTTTATTTTACCTGTGTTCGTACGGCTCATTAAGAAAACTTAAATGGTCAAAATAAAAAATGCTTTTGACTTCTTCTCAGCATAGGGTATGTTCTTAGTACGTTTGCAAACGTTTGGTCAATCCTAGCCTAAACGTTCTTATAAAAAGTTAACGCTGGTCTTAAAAAACAGAGTGTATGCTTATCCTGAGTCTATTGCACCTCCTTCCCATTAACACAGGCTCCGTGCACCAGCTGACTTCTTACACCACTATTAAGTGAGAGCACTTCCTGTATTAGGACAGGTCAGACTCCCTTAACTGGTTGCAAATGAATATTTTGAAATCGTTTGCTGAAACGTTCACCTCTCATTCTCAAATACTGTAAAAGTTGTTTATTCTTCGAGATTTTTTAGAGGTTAAAATGATTCTTAAAACCGACGTTTCCACCAGTTTTACTGGTCCTCCTCAGGGTTGACATAAAACTAAATTCAATATGGCGAATCGTTGTTTGCTTAGTAACGGCATAGAGAGATATCATGATCATTAAATGATGTAAAAGTCTTGTTAAAAATGCGCGGGAAAATGTTGTCTAAGTCATAACAGGTACACCCACGGATGTGGCAATTCACTGTCTATTCTGGTTCTTCTCACTATCAAAAAAAGTATTTAGGATGGGTCTCTACATCTCAAGGTGGTCCACGGTGTTTCTCCCGTAATGAATCAATCCCCTCTTGAACCTTTCTTTCCCTTAATCCTCTTTCCTTGGTCATTTCATTAAACGGTATTGCCATTCATTTGAAAGGGGCAAAAAATACAACTACCATAATAAAAACAAGTTCAGACTCCAATTTACATGGACAGCAAATGAAGGGCAATGATAAAAACACAACAAACCAACCTGTTCTTCAACGTTACAAGCGGCAAAATAGGACCACAGAAACATTTGCTGTGTCGCTTACAATTCGGTTATCCACTAAGGTTGATCCAAATGCAGTCACTGATACATATCTCAGAATTCTGATCAGTTTTCATAGAGATTTGACCTCCGGCTCTAGTCGTATTATTTAACGGGGCCGCCAATTATTTTCAGTTCCGGATTCCCCAATCCGTACCCAGAATCCTCAGGCTATTGGCTAGTGGTTAGTCGCCGGGAGACACTCGGGGAAGGAATTTTTTACAAAAGGATTTCTGCGGCAAAAGGATGCGAATGAAAGGCAGAGCTGTTACAGTTGAATTTTTTTGCGGTTTTCCCCAGAGTCTCTCCTGATGACCAACCGCAGGCAAGCCTGAGGACTAAGGGGAGGAAATAGCTCTCTAACCGATTAGGAATGTAAAGGAAGATCGGCGGGAAAGTAAAAGCCTTTGAGTGGAATTTCAACCGATTTGAATTAAATCTATCCGCAACTATGGAAGAAAGAACGAAAGATAGAAAGAATATGATAAAAAGCAGCATTCGAAAGATCTATTTTAATGTATCGTCTGGTCAGTCCCCTCCCACTCTTCCCTCGGGGATTCAGAAGGAAGAGGAAGAAACTGTCAGTTACTTTTCAACATTTATTTATACTGTCGTGACAATGTTTACACTACTCACGCTTTGCCGAGGCGTTTCTTAAAAATATGTTAATAACGGAAGACTAGGATGGAAATCAATACTCTCTTTGCCGTTGTCCATCGCCATGAACAGTTTTCATAACATGAGCACAAACGTATTAACAGTTTGTACGGTTCTGGCCGTGAGAGGACGAAGGTACTAACACCATGATGAAACACAAGATAAGCTACACAAGGTAAACCTGAAAATTCTAGCAAACTTTTGATAGCAGAAGAAACCACTGGCGCTTTCCATTTAGCAAAAACTTTCGGTTGAAAGTTCTGGAAACCTTCCGTGTTTAGTGGTGAGGATTTTTCTTTCCATTCGTTCCAAACTTGCAATCTTATTGGTAGATCAAAATACTTACGTGATAGCGCAATAATGGCAATTAAGGGAAATTTTGTATGGCCATATTTTGGGCAAATGGAAAACTAATTTCCCCCATTTCCGTTCTAAACGATTGGAACGAAAAAACTAGAATATCTGAAATATGTTCCGAGAGTTTCATTTTCTTTTTAACTAGTGCGTAAAACTCCCCAGGCTCGATAGCTGGTCTTTGAGTGTTCAACTGAATCAGTGACTGCTATTTTGAAATCCTGGGCAGACATGCTGGATTGAGCATCGAAGTTTAACAACAAACAATATTTTGTCCAAATTGATTTTGGAAATATTGAAAGCCAAAGAAGTAGAGGTACATGGTAAAGATTTTTTCCAAGCAAATCAGTAAGGAAGTGCAAGTTTTTGAAGCATGTGGTAAATAGCTTGATTCCAGCCATGTTCAGTTCCCATTTTTGTGAACCATGGGCTGCGCACAAATAATTCATGCGGTTGATTGTGTGACTTCTGTCGCAGGTAGGGACCTCAAGTTTGATCATCAAAATCTGTGGCAATACATCTTAACGGTTACGTGGTAGGAATTGTTCCAAATGCTTCATTTCAAGATGTCACATAGGTGCTTTACATTTTTATACGTATCGTTTTAATAGTGTATATTGTCCTCTAGGTGTTTCCTTTGTATTTTCAGTTTCCACATGTTTTACATTTTTATTTTATACCTAAATATATTGTGTTCTTGTATGCAAATTTGGGTCAGATTTTCGGGTTAGCATTGCAGTTGGAACTATATGTAAGAATATGAGTTTTGTTATGGCGAAAAATCCTTTTTCCTGAACTGAATGGAGATGAAATATAAGTGATAGAAAAGGGATTTGTGGTCTATGTCGGTTCTCCTTCCCTTTTCCACCGGTTTCCTATGGCAGTTGGCCATAGGAATATTTCATAAATTGGTAACTCGATCGTCCGATTCCAATCAAAAGACTGAATTAGCTTCGTGTCAGCCACGACTCAAGAACGCGGCCAGTTTACGTGAAACGGGTAGAATTCTAATTTGCTATTCATTCAAGGCGTTCGGTATTTGAAGTATAGACAGGAAATTAAAGAGACTGGATGGCATAAGATTAATAGGCAATTATCGGGTTTAGTTCAGGGAAATTTAATTCATGACAATTAGTTCATTTTTTCACAGCGTGTTAAATTATTTTTAGAATGACTCCAGGGTGTACTGTAAAAGAGTTGGTCACGCGATTATAACGACGCTGACGTGACTGAGCGGTAACATTATATTTACAGTACATCTGTCCACTGAACTGTACAATTCATTATCAACTGAACGAGATCGTGTGAGGTGGCGTCAAAGCAACGAAGAGCTTCGTTTGAATTCTGCTACTTTTTCCACTCATTAATTTAAGCAGATCTGGAATAACTTCAGCAGTTAACTTCGAAAAATGTCACTGAATTGAAACATTTTGAATAACAAAGTACGCGAATTTCATGCAAAAATATAACTTATGTGAGACAGTTCGTATCATTACGAATTCCCGAAGGAAAATTTAAAACGTCTATGTAACAATTCGTCAATATTAACGTTTAAGATCAACAAGTTTTACAATGATTTATGCTTTACAGTTTCAGTCACGCATACAAGAAAACAATTACTTGCTCAACCCTTAAATTTTTTTACTTCTAAAAGCTGACCGTGTTACAGTATTTTACGCGTGGATATTGAGGCTAATTTATTGGCAGTTTATTTACGACTTGAATTACATTCACTTTTTGAACCGAAAAAATATAAATAATTCAAGCCAGATTTTTCACGCCAAATTGTAGTTTTACATTTCGGTCCAAGGCTTTTCTTACTTCAGCCAACTTTGCAACTGAACTGAGAAAAAGCACAAAAAGCAATATAGCATCACTTTCTATCTGGCAGAGTATGAATTATATAATTAATATATATATTTTTGTATATTCTGTTCTCTTCAGACATTCGAGACATGAAGCTATCTTTGGATCGATAAGCAAAGTTTCCTTTTAATTGTAAACAAACCAAATTTTTGTTGTGTTATTGTAGAAGAAGAGAAAGGGTACTCCAGTTTAACTAACCCTCGCAAAAGTTCGGCGAATCAGTGTTTCACAGATAAACGAAACAAAACTCCATTCTGCCATTCTGTAACAACATGTGTGGGAGTGTGTTTTTGGATATCTAGTCCTGTCCCCCGGTGGGATGGTACGCTCATCTAACACCACCATAACACCACCCCCTCCCCCATTATTTGCACTAGGAAGTTAACCGCTGAGTAATAACTTCTGTAAATAGATTCTGTCGGGAATTTTCCAGTTTTCTGCCAGCATAATTAACCCAAAGCAATGTTCTCTTGGGAGACCTTTGTCATTCTATTGAGTCTCGTTGAAGAAAGGATTTTGGAATGGCTCGTTTCTCGATGAACTTTCTTATCGTCGCATCGGTGATATTGCTTCCTCGTTATGAAGCCGAAATGTCTCTTAAGGTGGGTAACTGTAGTTATCTAAAATAGTCACCCTCTGTTATCTTAGTTTTAGCTTTAACTAACAATGCTAAAGAGCGTAAACGAGAAGTAAGATGGCATTTACACTGACGATCGAAGATTTAGAAGCGCCATACTAAAATTTGCGAATAAGAAAAAATTCTCGAGTCATCTGAAAAATAAAACCGACGTTTTGCTAGCGATACAAAAAGGACCAATTACTATTATTTTTTGGATGTTTGGAAGGTACACTGAGCTAAGCTAAGCCTTGCCATTGTTTACTTCTTACCGCCGCGACAGAATTTTTTATGGCTTTGCTCCTTCACTCTAAAACTAGCTCGCCTTTTTGCTTTTTTCATGGTCGGTTGTCGTACAATAAGTTTCCCAATCAAAGTTTCTAATAAAAAACTGCAGAAAATCAGATCTTGAAAAAATGTATTGTTCATTCAGAAAGTGTATCTTAATCATCAGTTGTGCTGTAATACGGCTGCGAACAAGCGTCATCGGATTTCTTTAACAAACTTATGTGCTCGCAGAACTGTTAAGTCTTAGGACGGTTGCCTTCAGAATAGTTTTTAATTCCAGGAATATCCAACAAGAACATTTAAGCAAAATATTTAAAATGTTGTCTCCTATGTTCTCACATTATTTTGTCCCCAGTTTGAAGACTGCACATTTGTGTGAGCTAATACAGTTTGTACTTTATGAAAATGCTAGATGAACTTTCTTTCGGATTTTATCTACATTTTTGCCCCATCGAAAACGAAAGGCATTAGTTTTCCAGTGGTAAAAAATTTTGAGCTGACATTTTAACGAAGAAAACTTGAGATTTTGTTCACAACAGTAGTATTGTACTGTTAGGAATAGGCGCTAGGCCTATTGCATGCTGGGACTCTGCAGGCCCGGTTACCTTTGTTCGGTCGATGACAGCGTGGCAGCTTTGTAGTTCGACAGTTTCATAGACCATTAAATTGGCGACGAGGATAAAACAAAATGCCTGACCAAGCAGAAACCAGCCGGAAAGGAAAGTCAGGAATTCTTGCCAGCGTACAAGCAAGCGTGGGAGCCTTGAGTTTGGATGGAGAGCCAGGGCAACGAGAAAAGGCGTGGAAGTTATGGAAAGATCGTTTCGAGGGAGCCAACCAATGGATGGCAGTCACAAACGACGACGAACTCAACCTACTGTGGTTAGTTGGTGGAGAGGAGTCACAAACGTTAATCCAAACACTGCCGGAACAGCCTACGGATTACAAGTCGCACATCAAAAAGCTGGATCAACACTTCAAGGCAAATCGCAACAACACTTTGCAGTTGTACAAGTTGTTCAACACCGAATGGACACCCGACATGTACTTCGCTGATTTCGAGACTAAATGTAGGGAGCAGGCGCTGGAGACCTTAAATCGGTAATAGAAAAAGCCAAGTCTTTTGAGGGAGTTAACTAGCGAAGGCAGTCAAATGATGAAAGGCGGTGATACGGTCCACAGCCAGGCTAAGGATGATCCAAAGGTGAAACGAGTTAGCAAACCAGGACGATACAGTATGAGAAGTAAGGGCCCAGACCAAACCGCTAGCCGTTCGCAGGCTCAGGCCAGGCCCGGCTGCACCAAGTGCTAAGTGTGGTAATGAGGCACACGTCAACAGCCACTGGAAGGAGGCTCCTTAAAAGTGGACGTTTGAACCACTTTGCCCGCATGTGTAACAAGGCAAGCAGCGAAGGCAAGGACAAGCAAGCCAACTCAGTAGAGCTTGAGCAAGAGACGAATGCGGACTATGTGTCTCAGGAAGAGGAGTCACTAGAGGAGGTGTATCTGTACCAGTTGAAGGAAGGAAAATTGCAGAACCCAACGGTAGCTCTTAACATCAATGGCATTCCCATCAGCCTACACCTGGATACGCAGGCTGATGTCACAGTAGTTACCGAAAAGAACTATGGGAAGCTCCAAGCCACATGTACCCTTCAGCCCACTAGCGTAGCGATTAGGAGTTACTCCGGAGAAGGATAGAGGCCAGCGCTATCCCCGCTTGGAAAATTTGCAGCAAAACTTACTCGAGGAGAGAAGGAGATCGCAGAGCCTGTGTACGTACGCGTACTGCGTTGCTAAGCTGTCAGGCCGCCGAACGTAAGGGCCTTTTAAAATACCACCTGGACCTGACCTCGAGCACGCCACTACCTGTCATGGGAGAGAGTAGACAAGCCACAGTCGACCTGAATGAGGAGTACAAGGATGTGTTCTCGGTCTTAGGAAAGTTATAATTAAAAGGAGTCAAGGTAAAGTTACGCGTGGACCCAGACGCAAAAGGCGCTGTACAGAAACAGAGGAGAATATCCCAACTGCTCAAAGACAAGTTTCATCAGATTCTCAACAAATGGGAGGAAATGGACATCATTGAAGACGTAGGAGATGAACCAACTGACTGGTGCATCAATGTCGTCCTCACCCCAAAGAAAGACGGAGAAAACATTAGGGCAAGCCTGGACGTGACGGTCGCCAACAAGTACATCAAGAGAACCAGGCATGCCATCCCCACCTTAAGGGAACTGGAGACGAAACTCAATGGTGCCAAGTATTTCTCCCACTTGGACATGAACGACGGGTACATTTAGTTGGAGCTGGCCGAGAAAAGCAGGAAGGACACCACATTCTACACACACAGGGGGCTAAAACGCTTCAAGAGACTGCACTTCGGAGTCAACAGCGCACCCGAGATTTTTAATGAAGAGTTTCGCAAGGTGGTAGTGCAAGAGCCAAACGTCATCAGCATCTTTGATGACATCCTAGTCTTTGGTGCAGCACCGGAGGAACATGGCGAAGTACTTAGGCATGTACTGCAGTTGTGGCGCGAGCATGGGCTCACACTCAATTTGAAAAAAAGCGGGCTCAATATCCGAGCTGTTAAGTTCTTTGGAAAAGTGTTCTCTAGTAAAGGCATTTCGTGGACCCAGACAAGGTGGCAGCTTTGAAAGCAGCAGCACCCCCTCAGTCAACAGTCGAGGTCCGCTCCTTCCTGTTCTTCGCGGGAGCTAAGGCAGATTTTATGGAAGGATTTGCCCAGGTGACTGCTCCACTGCGAAATCTGATTAAGGATGGCGTTAAGTTCCAGTGGACACCAGACTGTCAACAGTCATTTGAACAGGTCAAAGGACAGAGTGATGGCGTACTTTGACCCGCAACGCAAGATAAGGCTCAAGACGGATGCCAGGCCAGGTGGAATGGCAGCCACCATGAAGCAGTATGAACCTTTGGCCAAACGATGGAGACCAGACACGTATCGCTCAAGAGCATTCACAGACACTGAAAGCAGGTACTCCCAGCTAGAGAAGGAGGCCAAAGCAGTCAAGTGGGGCATCTTTGCCAATCAGATATACCTTTACGGCCTGGGAGATGTATTTGAGGTAGATACCGATCACAAACCGCTGGTGCCATTACTGTTAGGCTACAGAATGACAGCGCCACTCCGCATAGAGAGGATGCCGGTTCGCCTTCAAGGCTTCAATTGTCGCGTAAACTATGTACCGGGAAAAGAAGGCAGGGTCTGAGAACAATGAAGCAGGCTACAACTCTCGACACCCAGAGCCGCTGGCTGTGCAAAAGGGCCATCCCAGCAGTAAGCAAGCTGAATTCGAGCTGAGAGAGACCGAGGGTGAATTCGAGAAAGATATCATGGCGATTGTGAAGTCGTCAGTGCCGGAAGCAGTTACCTGGCAGGAGTTGTTAGAGGAAACACTTGCAGACACGGAACGTTTGAGCCTGAAAGAAGCCATAGCTAGAGGATACCTCATCACCCGGAAGAAGGCCACGCTGGGACCGTAATATGACCCCATCTTCACTAAGCTGGCTGTCGTAGGAGGGCCAATAGTTTAAGGAGCACGAATAGTAGTTCCTAAGTCCCTGCGTGATAAGGTGGTTAAGCTTGCGCATGAAGGCCATTAGGGCATCACCAAGACTAAGGAGTACCTACGTACCAGGGTTGGACAAAACGGTAGAGGCACACATCCAACACTGCCACCCGTGCTAAGTAGTCACTATGTCACAGGAGCGAGGGCCACTGCGCATGACACCTCTGCTCAGGGAACCATGGAAAGAGGTTGCTATGGACTTCTGGGGCCCAATGCATACAGGAGAGTACCTGCTGGTCACCGTTTGCAAGCAGTCCAGTGCCAGAGCGGTGATACCCAAGCTGAACGGACCCCCGTTCAATGGGAAAGACTTCAGTGACTGCAGCAAGTATTTGGGTTTTCGTCATAAGCGGAAGACACCCCTGAACCCGCAAGCTAACGCGGAGGCCAAGCAATCATCAGGATACTGAAGAAGCTTTATCAAATTAGCCAACTGATGGGATCAAATTTCAAGCAGGAAGTCTACAGATTCCTCCGCGCCTATAGGGCAACGCCGCATTGCACCACCAAGATCGCTCCAGCAGACCTGATGTATCCTAGCTGCAAGTTCCGTACCAGGCTTCCCATTGGAGTTACTCCCCGTGCACATGACTTTGAAGAGCTGTACCAGAGAGATCTTGAGAAGAAGATGCAGATGAAAGGTTATGCAAACAACAAGAGGTATGTCAAAACCTCTGACATACAGATAAGAGACTCGGTGTTGGTCCGAAGACAGGCGGTCAACAAGGACACTCCTGCATATGAGACGGAACCTCTGCAGGTGCAGTACAGGAAAGGCACTAGGGTGGTAGCCAAAAGAGCTGGTGGCAGCATCATTACAAGGACCACGGCTCATTTCAAGAAAGTACTCTTCAGATCTGCGAAAAAAAGCCCAACGATGGTCCACATCCGAATGGCAACAGGGCCTGTCAGTGAATCGACACTGAACACTGGGGATGATGGGTACCTAGGCGTGGAGCAGAGTGATGAAACTACAGCAGGGATGGGCGCCGATGAGTCCATTTACGCAGAGGTCGTCACACCGACAAGACTGCAATTGCTACAAGTTTGCGAAGAGGGACTAAGGAGGAGTGAAAGGCACCGGAAAGACACAGGGACATATTTAAAGGAAAAGTACCATGACTTTCAGCTGTAGTGCCGAAAAGGGATAACTGTTGCTAAAGCAGGATGAGCTCTAGTCACTCCATGTTTCGCTGAGTGTTGCCGTGCTATCACTTCAACCCATTTAACTATCTGTAAGCAAGAGGGGAGTGTAGTATCGTACTGTTAGGACTGGGCACTAGGCCTATTACATGCTGGGACTCTACAGGCGCGGTTACCTTTGTTCGGTCGATAACAGCATGACAGCTTTGTAGCTCGATAGTTTTAAAGACCATTAAACCACCTAACCCGAATTTCTGAGACCATCCGAACAGATATCCACCGAAATGAACCGTTGGTTGCCCCTTGCAGTAACATGAGGGAGATGCAGAAGAAGGAAAATTTAATTAGGACGGAGGAATACGCCATTAAAGACTGTTGCCTCACTTTAAACGATAACCCACACAAACCTTAGATTCTTGGGTTATCACCGTCAAAGAAAGAGCCGCCTAGTACAAGTTTAATTTCCTCAGTGCGGGTTTTTATGAGCAATCTGTGAGAGACAAACCTACAATTTCTTGCAAGTAAAACAATTACAACGTAAATTCACTGAAACTTCAGATGACCAGGAAGCAACCTTTTCACTCGAAAATGCTGTGAAGGTCCTCTCCTTGAAGGAAACTACAAAACGTGGAGTTACAAGAATCGAGAACCGCTGAGATTAAGAGTTTCACCAAGGGAGGAAACAAGCAAGATTCCAAGACCGAGAACAAAAGAAATTGCAGCGAGGGGACAAGCCAGATCCTAAGAGGAG
The DNA here is from genome assembly GCF_977016875.1 of Pavona decussata. Lineage (NCBI taxonomy): Eukaryota > Metazoa > Cnidaria > Anthozoa > Scleractinia > Agariciidae > Pavona > Pavona decussata. The sequence continues at coordinate 2,558,850 of NW_028145697.1, forward strand.
GCCTTTCCAGACAACCAGCGGGAACAGTGGATACTGCAATTGGAAGCACCCTCTGGAAAGAGTGACTTCCCAGCCGCATTAATCGACGCAACAAGTGCAATAAAATGGGACATTTTCCCATAACATCCAGGAGTCCCACATTTGTTGGAGGGGTTATTACCACACCCACACCAAACGCTGTTACCAAAGCATCAACCAGAGAACCAACTGAGGTACATCAAATCTCCCCACCTGACTCAGGATGGCACATCAAGCTCACGATACTCGACCAAGAGCTGTCCTGGTGTAAAACACTGCATCTGTTATGCCCAAGTCGATCTACAAGTAGTAATATGGGACGCTGTCAAAGCCAGACAGAGACCTCCTTGGAGCGGGAGATGTCCCTCTGAAAACTGTTGGATCTTGCCTAAGACTGAAACAGTGATGGAAGAGTAAGTATACGTAGTCAAAAGGAGATCCGAGCTACGTACGTCTAGGAATACCTGCCATCCGAAGCCTTGGACTTATCCATGAAGTCCGGGCCCTATAGTGTCAAAGCAGTCCATCCTTTACTTTATCTTGACAAAAATGCTCTACCACCAAGCACAAAGGAAGAATTCATAAAGCAATACCTGATTCTCTTTCAGGGTCTAGGTAAACTTGAGGTTGAACACAATTCATCTGAAGGAAGGGGTCACACCCTTCTGTCACTTCTGCCACTTACGAAGAAAGTGAGGAGGAGATTGAAGGTATGCTGCAACTTGATGTTATAGAACCAGCAGATGAGCCGGCCGACTGAATGGTGTTCACCGACTATGGTAGCGCCAAAGGCTAATGGCAATGCGCGGATATACGTAGACCTCACAAATATTAACCAAGCAGTCCTTCAAGAAATCTATCACATGCCGACAGTTGAAGAAACCCTTGGATACTTACAAAAGGCTCTGTATTCTCCAAGCACGATGCAAAATCAGTCTTTAACTAGATAGTTCTCAACCCAAAAGTGTCAGGTAAAGTACCTTTATTTCATTCTTCGACCGATCCATGTTCAAGCGTCTGCAATTCGGAATATATTCGGCCTTTGGACATTTCTAGAAGAATATAAATAAAGAACTGTATGGGTTAGATTGTGGTCATGGAGAAAGACCAAGCCGAACATAATAATCGAGCAAGTTCTTGTCACGCTAGTGGAGAAGGGACCTCAAGCTTAACCTTGAGACGTTTATATTTTCCCAAAGCAGGCTGCAATATTTCTTCCAGATTCTCGACGGTGAAGGGGTAAGGAAAGAACCTCAGGACGTTGGAGACCTGAGACGGTTCTTGAGATTGGTCAATCACAATTGATGAAGTTTTGTCCAAATTTGAGAAAGAAGACAAAGCATTTACGAGACTTGCTTAAAAAGGAGAACGCTTAGGTATGGGGTCTAGCCAAACAAGAAGTTTTCCAGCGTCTGAAAGCAGACATGGCATCTGAGCAAGTCCTTGCACTGTAAGATTCAGTTTTAGACATGGTGTTGATCTCATGCAGAAGCAGAAATCCGCTAAAATGAGGCTGGTGGCCTGCGCTAGTAGACCCATGACCACTTAACGTCGCTACGCCCGAATAGGAAAGGAGGCGTTGGCTAGCACATGGGTACTTGAACACCGATCCGAGTTTTTGATCGGCGTGACATTTAACGTGCACACGGATCACAAGCCAATTGATTCCTTTGTTTTCCATCAAGCTAAAAGACAAGGTTCTAGTGTGCATTCAGCACTTCAGAATGAGACTCATGCGGTTTGACTTCACCATTGAATATGTCCCTGGAAAACTTTTGTTTCCTGCTGATTCACTTCTGAGATCTCCTCAAGAAGATGAAGCCCATGACCCCAAACCATGGAATAACATTCATGCTGAAGTCGAGTGCTGTGTAAATGCAGTACTTGTGACCCTACCTGCGTCGGATCAGCGACTGGATGAGATCCGCGCCGAGCTGAAGAACTATCAGAATGACATTTGTTTTGATGAATATCTCTGTCGTTGCATTGGTGATGTTCCTCTCCCATGCTTTCACTTTTTTCAGTTTTTAAGAGAATTGGACGCGGCTTATTTGACAGAAAAATACATTTAAAATATTATTTGAACAAGAAAAACATACCGAATATCATGAGACAATCCTAAGTAAAGTAAAAAATGATGTAGCTTTCGTAGGCTTTGACGTTTTTATCTTCGTAAGAGCTTTGACCATGACTTGCGTGGAAAATTTCCTGTGCAGAAGTCAGGATGTTGTATACAAGTGTTTTACAGTAACCAGTATTCTGTCTTCTACCAGTTCTCCAAACGCGCAAGTTACCACAAAACTTCTAATTTTCCTGCGTTGTTTAACTTTGTTATGTTTTCAGATCGGCTTGTGCTTTGGTTTACAAACCTAGATCAGGCTTATCAAAAAGAGGGAAATAATACGATGTATTTATAGAACTTCAAGCATTGGGGCCAGTCGTACATACGAACATTAAAAGCTCCCATAGGTCAGATAAAACGGCAGGGATGGGTTGCTTTTTTTTCATGGGAATGTCGCGCACATACGCTAGAAAGAAACAGAAACTAATACAGAACTCGGTTGTTTTTAGCAGTCAAGGTCCATTATGATAGCTTCGTATTTTCTCAGATTTATTTGTTTGCTCTGGTGTTGTTGTTTTATAGTTGCCTTCTGCCAGTGAAGATAATGCAGATAACAGCGAGGCAGCGGTTCACAGAAGAAGTATCTACACGAACCCTTTGTTAGGTAAGCGTATTCCCCTGAACCAAACTTGTTCCTTAAGGGTTAGAGTTACGTAAGAGCATGAACAATTTCAGTTTGTGAAAAGCTGCAATGGAGGACAGATGTCCTTGGGACAGTTGCTGGAATCCTTTCAAATTTGTGTGTCTTACTCTCCCCGTCATTATTATGACCCTTCAGCTACACCTCCACCCTCCCCCCCTCCCCCAGGCAATGTTGAAAAGATCTTAGCGAACATCGACACTTATTTTGCTTATGTAACGTCTGTTCAACCCACCCAGTTCAACATTGTTTGGGGGAGAGGGGGGAATTACTGCGAAGTTTGCTGCATAGCGTTTACTGTCCCAGCACTTTTAGCCCGCATTGTCTGAAAATCACTCCTGGCACAAAAGTAGCCCAAGCATTGTGAGGAGTGAAGGAAAGTTCATTATAACCTGGGAATGGAACTTCGCAAGGTAGTATGATGTATTTGGCGCAATGATACAAAACATTTTCACTAAGTTTAAGCACATGCAGGCGGACTCAACATAATAGTCAGTGAGTGTGACGTAATCATTTTGCATTCGAAAATGATTGTCGTTAAAGAAAACGCTTGATATAGTTAATAGCTCGTATCTTGCTAACTTTTCCGGTGGAACGCCTGCAAGTATAATGGTTTATACACAGGAAATAGTCCCTCAGAAAAAGGCTTCAGCGTGGTATCTACGAACACACGGAATACAAACAACAATAGCTTGCGTGACACCGAGTCGTGATCTACAAATGTTCAATTTACAATGCTCCCGTTCAGTTCTCGGCTACTTAAGTGTAAATTTCTCCGCTATGAAAACTGAGTCATCATCAGGCTGTGTCTAAACGATAATAAACGTTTGTTCCTAATGCACTGAGGTTGTTGCTGCGTAAATAGTAAAGCCACCGAAAATTTGCAACAGTTCTCGCCCTGAACAGCGAAGGAAATGTAATTAAATATCCTTTTAAACATCCCTTTAAGGCGAGAACTGTTGGAGGAATAGTGTAGTGATGTAAATCTCTCAACTAAAACATGCCCTTTACAATGAAAATATGACAAACACAACTGAAAGGCATATTTTGTGGCCGTGTATACAACCAAAGCATCTACAAATTAGTTTGTGAGGGTGAGAACTGTAACAATTATTGAAACGTAAACGACGATTGAAAGTCACGCATCATACCAATTACATGGCATGTACATCAATTGCTGTGATCTCTGACGGCGTTTTCTAAAATAAATTTGGCAAAAGAAAACCCACAGGAAAGCAATTCCTCTTGCTCGGCTTGTGGGACTTGCTTCCAAAAGTGAAAAAACGCCCATCGAGAATTTATCATTTCCGTGTTACGTGGTCAGCGGAGCCGGCTTTCACCAAAACAAGTGGAGCATCCGATGTTGCATAGAACGGGGTATCTCTGGAAAGTTCCATATCCCTGCTGCAGACATTTTTCGGGATAATGTCACCTTCTAAAGCCTGTAGAAGATCCGCCCTGGCGATGACTTTTGGGTGCCAGCGAAAATCATTGAGAAATATTACCTCCGCCTCTTCAGCCCCAATCCATGCAAAAGAACCGGTTGCAGGGTTCGAATTCGTTGCCTTCCCGCTTCTAAATATTACCAGGTCAGCCATTTCGCTCTCTAGAGTAGATGACCCGCATGCCTATAACAGTTTATACGCGCGGGGCCTGGGAAGGAATGGGCTGCCCAAAAAAAACAAAAACCAAAAGCCAGGGGTATCGCATGCCTTGTCAGGGTAAATTATTTCTGCCTTAAAACTGTGCATCCTATGAGTGTATTCAATCTCCTAAAAGCAAAAACCAGAACCTTCTAAAAACAGGAAGTTGTTATCAACATGTTTTAGGAAATAATTATACTTAACTCTGATATCAATGTACCACGAAATGATTTGGACGTAACTTGCGATGCGCAAAGACCGATTTTACCAACAGTATCACATTTTCCATTGCAGGGTACGATATTTCACAGGTTCTCAAATACAAATACAGGGTAGTTGTTATTTCCTCTCCCCAAGTCAACCTCCGATTTGGATACTTTATAATAATGCCAGATTTTAAACAAACTTTTGATAACGCTTGCGAAATGAGACAGATAGCTCTATTGTTGTGCTGTTGCTTCGCAGCGAAACTGATATTCTATCTCTGCCATTTGGGGAAGCTCAAGCACACATCGTGCAGTAGTGAGATCATTCGCCTCCAATATATTTGAGAGAGTCGAGTTCGATTCCCGGACACGGCATCATAAATGGCTTGAATTTGTCGCTGGTTCTCGTCCTTGCTCCGAGTAGCTTTTCTCCGAGTACATTAGTTTTCCCCTCTCCTCAAAAATCAAAACTTTTAAATTCCAATTCGATTCCAACTCTAAAGGCCACCGGTTTTTTTCTAGAAAGATTGTTAAGTGCTGCCCTTGCTAAACAGAGTCGATTTAGTCTAGTTTATAATCTATTATTGCTTTTTTGTTTACTACAATTTTCTTTTTTCTGTTATCTTTTGTATTTTAGCCATGTTTTAGAAAATCAAGTGTAAAAATTTTAAGAGAAAATTATTGGATGGTACGTTCTAAAGTTCAATGACACCTATTTGGGTAGTTTCTTAGCCCTTGAAAGTTTGTTTCGTCTGAGCGAATCCTTGCACCAAATATATTTGAACTGCATCCTCGGCTGTCATCAAAGTAAAAAAAAAGCGTCTGCTGCTGTATTTTTTAATTTTTTTAAACAAAAGCAATACGTAAAATCTAATGTCAAAGTTATTTTGCAGTTTACCGCTGTTCTCTTCCTCTCGGATTGGAAAACGGTCACGTGCCAGACGCTGCGTTTTCTGCCTCTTCCAGTCACAGTGCCAAAGATAACCCAGCAAGAGCTAGGTTAAACATACACGCCGACAGTAAGGGACATGGGGCTTGGGCAGCCAAAACTAACAACGGGAAACAATGGCTTCAAATCGACTTTGGGGAGCTGGTACGAGTGACAAAAGTAGCAACACAAGGGCGGCAAGACGCAAACCAGTGGGTGACAAAGTTCACTCTCTCTTACAGTGTGGACGGGATGCACTGGGCCGAGTACAAGGAAAACAGTGTCACATGGGTAAGTTAAGATAATCAATGCAAACACATGCATTCAGTTCTCTTCCGAGCCTACACTTACGTTTGACGGACTTCCGGGCTAGGTTGTTAGACCCAGTTGCCAATTCCCAAATGCCGTGACATCGCGTCCTTAATAACATCGAGCTTATTTCTACCTCTTGAATAAGGAGACTTCCACACATTGAATTATCTGGATAGGAGAGAAAGGCTCGTCTTTTGCTGTTTTATGTTGAACGAGTGTCTGAGTAAAACTTTCCAAATGTTTGGAACTCTCATCACCTGCAATTTTGATCTCCTTGACGAATAAGACAAGTTGTCCTGACCTGGAATTACCCTTGACAGAAACATCATTCGCCTGGCGACTTTTTGGCATGGAGTAAATGTCGCGTTTTTTCGTTATATAAGAAAACGTTGTTGATGGACTACTGAAAGGAAATTTAATGATCTTACGTAAATATTGGACGTGCTAGAAAATCATTCAAAAAGAACAATGACAAAAACTCTCTGTTATGTCCGAAATTTCCAATGTAAGGCGATTATCACTTACTTCTAACCCCAACGCTTTTTCACAGGTATTCATAGGCAACAAGGACAGAAATACAGTCGTGGAACACCTGCTTGTGACACCATTCGATACTCGGCTTATTCGCTTCCATCCAAAGTCCTGGCATGGACATATTTCCATAAGAACTGAGGTGTACGGGTGCAGAAATGGTATGATCTGTTAACTCTAAAATGGTACTGAGATGATGATGATGATGATTATGATTATGATTATGATTATGATTATGATTATGATTATGATTATGATTATGATTATGATTATGATTATGATTATTAGTATTAGCCAGTGACGATTTTCGTACGAGCATCCCATTTCACTTCCTCCCCTTTTTGGAGTTGACTGCTCCATACACATGCGTTATTCACCAAGCGCGTGGTCAAGATGACTGGATATTGGCCAAGTTCTTGTTTTGCGTTTTTATGGACCATAAAAACGCAAAAAAAGACCGAGGCCAATATCCAGCCATCTTGACCGAACAACCTTGGTGAATAAAGGATTTATTATATGGTTTTACCTTCAAGTTAAAACTACAACTACAAAACAGAGCAGGACATGAAACTGCTCTGCTCGGAAAGAAATTCTTCATAGCCGGACGGTGCAAGATTTATTTTCAGTGCATTTTTGGATTAGTATGTAATCGTGGAAAACAAGGAATCCTAAATTATCTTAGGGCTCTAACTTTATAATGGCTTAAAGGGAGTATATAATCATTGAGAACGAAAAATTTAGATTTTCGCAAGAGCGGGAAGATTTGAATAGAATCCGGCAAAATCGCCATTTTCAGCCGATCGCGCGGTGGCGTAAATAATAAACATTTTTACACAGTTTTCGACTTCCAATCATTAATTCATGAATGAAACAATAGATTTTGAGATTATATGCAAACATAAGCCGAAAAAAAGAGCGGGTAAATCAGAAAACTGGGCAAAACTTTGATGACATTTTGTTTTTTACAACAAGCTTCTTCGGCGAACTTGAGAAAAATACTTTTCTGAACTGCTCTAAACACTTAACGGAACTTCCACTACGCTATGATTTAAATACAGTCATTGCAAACCTAGAGGACTTATCAATTTGGTACTCGACTTGAGACAATAAGTTTTACAAAATCAACTCTATCTAAAATACTACACGCAGAGCAACTCACCGATTCAACTCACATTCATTGTAGATGAAACAAAATTTTCACTACACGATTCCATTCTCTTTCCTTTCCTTTAGGTAAATGTTGAGAGTTTACTGAACTTTTAGTGAGCGTTTTCCCCCAAAACAACGAGAAAATCGAAGAGAAGATTGCATTGTTGTTGGGATTTAAACTTTCGATGCCAAGCGGGCAGGCAACGGGTAATCCCGAGCGGGCAAGATAGCTCCATCTTGCCCGCTCGGGTAGCCAATCACAGCGCAGGATTTGACTCATCTTTCCCGCTCGCAGAGCCAGCCATATAATAAACGAGGTTATTAAGACCAAAAGATTAAGATTCTTCTATTTTACTAGTGCCACTAGGTGAGCTAAGGGAGCTGATCTTTGTGTGAATTCGTACGAATCCACATAGTGACGGGCTTGTTGTATATAACTGGCTGGATAACTCAGTTGGTAGAGCACTGCACCGGTATCGCAGAGATCATGGGTTTGAATCCCGTTCAAGCCTAAATTTTTTCAGGCTTTCTTTTCGCAACTGCTTTTAGGCAGTAGTACATAACTGTGATGGTGTCTCATTATTTCAATTTTCATCCTCAGCTCAAATATATGGAGTTCATTTCACATTTCTCACTTCTATTTTAAACAGTCTACAAGCTACAAGCTACATTTCCACCCTAGCAATTAAGGCAACATCTTGCACTTTTTGAAATTCTCCCTTTCGCAGTTCACGGGTGCTCAGTACCCCTCGGTTTAGAAGACAAAAGGATTCCCGACAGCGCGTTCAAAACTTCTAGCAGCTACAAAAACCACGAACCTTCACTTGCGAGGATTAACCTATTGAGCGACGGAAAACATGTGGGCGCTTGGTGTCCGAAAGGGAAAATTCCTAATCAGTGGCTCCAAATAGACCTGGGAGAAATTACCGCCGTAACTAAAGTGGCTATTCAAGGTCGGTATAACACCGAGGACAGAGTTAAGACATACAAACTGTCATACAGTGTGGATGGAATGCATTGGATTTGGTACAAACAACGTGCTGTAGACAAGGTAATAATAATAATAATAATAATAATAATAATAATAATAATAATAATAATAATAATAATAATAATAATAATCGTTTATTCCTCGTTCTTACAGGATGAGCACTGAATTAACTAGTGGTATTTACAATGACAATAATGCTAATAGAGCATTATTGTCATTGTCATTGTAAAAAATTATTTCGACACTCCGTGGAGTGTCGAAAGTGACTGCACGTTTGCTTTGCCTTCGCTTTTCTATGCTCTGTGACTGGTTAGCAAAATTTGCGCCACTTCCTCAACCAATGGGAAGCAAAACCAAAACCAATCACGCCTTTCGCCGCACGCGTTTTCCAGTGCTCGGCACCGGAGGTATGTATTTGCTTCGAGTTCTGATTGGTTCATTGTGCTGTTTGCGTCTTTTGTGATTGGCCAGAGTGATTACTTTGGTTTTGGTTTGTCGACGCTCAATTGAAAACCGCTCTATGACTAACTAAAGGTAATTAATTATAAGGTCAGTTTGGGATACAGTTTTTCAGGGATCATGCCTCCCTTTTTCGAACGGTTGTTAGGCAGTCTTCTCCCATACCGATCGATCTTAAAATTTACACCAGTTATTGGTTTTGGATTGAAGTTTCTTAGGATTGACAGTTTGGTGAAATCGATATTACCGATATTACACAAATTTGAGAAAATCAGTAAATCATTCCTATCGTTCTGCGTTTCGGATTTGAATCAGAAAAAATACTACCAAGATCTTGAATTATGGCATATGGAAAACAAATTAAACAAAAATGGAAACAATCTGTATGCTTGATTTTAAATAAATCATAAAAATATTTCAAACTATAGTGTTGTATGGTAACAGTGAGTAGAACGAAAAAAAAACCAGTATTTTGATAAAGTATCGCCAATATATATCTGCGCATTATGATGTGCACAATTTCAAAATCGATTACCAATAGTTCTAGGAAGCCTATAGTTAATAAGCCCCCGGCTTCTATATAGGCTTCCTAGCCTTTAACACATTTAATATTGTAAATAGTCACGTATGAATATTGTAATAGTAAGAATATTGCGTGTCGTCTATAATGTATTTATGTTGTATTTTTTTGTTAATGGCAAATAAATTGAATTGAATTGAATTGAATTGAATTGAATTGTTTTCAGAACTGACGATAAAGCTTGCGTTGCAAATTCAACATTGACAATATTCTTTCGTGATTTTGGCATTGCAGATACTCAAAAGAAGAATAGCACGGTGGCATGTATTAAAATATATCAGTCCTGACGGAATATCATATAAACACACTGATTTGAATATACAGTCGAACCTGTATATAACGGCCACCCTCGGGACTTGAGGAACTTGCCGCTTAACACAGGTGGCCGCTTAATACAGGATCACTAAAAATACTCACTGGGCGTTGCCTAATGTCAATTTTAATGGTATATCGTACAAAAACATTTCATGCAACGAAACAATAGGACGATCAACACTCTTTCAAGAGATCAATACTTTAAACAAAGTTCAGTGCCAACTTGTAACTTATGGTATAATATACGTAACATTGTGCAAAAGCACTCTGCAATAAATTGTCCTCTACTCTTGTACGGTGTACAGTACTGTATTTCAAACTCACTTACTTACGTGACTTGCAGTTCACAACAAAATATCTCATTCCGTCATTTCATAGTTGTTACGATCGAAGTGGAGTTATAACGGTAATGTTGCTAATTCAAAGTAACACAAAATACAATAAAATTCTTCAAGTTAAAATAGGAATAGGGTAAGAATTACGGCGACTTAAAAAAGTCGGACACGTGCGTTTGGCGCTTCGGAATTTTAAACTTTTGTTTGTAGAGCAAGTCGTTGACTGTCGGCACCCGGGACCAGCGACAATTCCTGTTATCCATGGTGCTGTGCATATGGCTTAGTTTCCATTCAAGGGTGGCCGCTTAATACAGGTAAAAATAACAAAGAAAGACAAACATAGTACTGCTACAGGGTGGCCGCGGCCGCTTAATAGAGGTGGCCGCCTAATACAGGTAACAAATACAGCGTTTGTATGCGCGAAAAATCGGGACTTTAAAAACTGGCCGCTTAATAGAGGGTGGCCGCTTAAAACAGGGCCGTTATATACAGGTTCGACTGTATTAGAAAACACCAAGAATAACTTCTTAAGGGCGAATCTTGATCATTAAATTCAAAAGATGACTTTGTTACCGAAAGTCAATTTCAATGAAACTTTAATATAAAGTTCATATTATTAATGAAATATAAAAACAATTTTTGTGTTTAAAATCGTACAGAAATCTATTAAGACATTTCTGAGGTTTTCAAAAAAGTGCATAAATTCAAAAATTACAAGAACCTTTTTTAAATTTAATGCGAGCGATCTTAGAACAGGATCGCAACAGATAACATCAATAACCCTTTTGTAAACATAAGATAAGAAACCTTTATTTCAATAGGGTAACTCCTTCAGTTTTTGTACAATGTAAAAACTGCTATCCATAGAGGCCATATATAATAAACTAAATTTAGTGGAAATAATAATGATAATTAAGTACAAATAAAAAAAGCTATAAAATGTCATGTAAAGTAAAAAACTAAAAATCTAAATCTGATAAAAAATTCTAATTAAAAATTACACTGCCATGATAAAAAAGGCTTTTTTTCGTACATTCTAATTTTTATTCTAAGTTTATCACTGCTCCTTGTCCTTCTGGGCAATACATCCCTGTTATAATTAACACAGTTTCAAACGGTGACTTCAAGGCACATATTGGCAATGCCTTCACTGAAGTCACTTGATGAAACCTTGCCTGAAGGTTGAAATTGTTGCAAAATACCTATTTATACAAGACTTTGTTTCCCCACAAATTGACTGTGGTTTCCCATAATGACAAGGTCGACAAAGGCGGGAAAACCACAGCGCATGTACTTTGAAACTCTCTTCCATCATAATTTCATCCTCGTTCCCAGAGCCTACGATCTGTTGGTCAGTGGTTGGATCAATTTTAAAATCTGTTGGGCTCTGGGGACCAATCTCGTACCCAGAGTCCTCAGGCACTTTGGCCAGTGGTTGGTCGCCAGGAGAGACTCTGGGGAACTGGAATTTTATTACCGCCCTGCAGTTGGTTGTACGCTTGGTCGCTTATTTCAATTATTCCACCTGATAGATCTTCAAAATCTTTGGTGTTTTATTTATTCAATAGATCTTTGCGGGCAACACCGACAGGAACACTATCATTACACATTCTTTAAAGCCACATATAGAAGCTCGCTACGTCCGGTTTTATCCAAAGACTCATAACCACAATGGCCCGTGTATGAGAGCTGAACTGTATGGCTGCAGAAATGGTACGTCAATAATGTAAAATGCAAAATTTAGACGCAGAAATAAAAGAGTTCAATTTATCTTTTTTTTTTGAGCTCAAACTCAAATCTGCGCGGAAAAATTGCAAAAGGCCATTTTACAGTAGTGTGCTTAGTGACCTGGCCTTGGATTGGAAGCGAGGCTGGCGGGAGGTTTGTATCAAGACAAGGTCACCCCCAGTCTCGCTTCCAATTCAAGGCCAGGTCACTAAGCACACAACTGTAAAATGGGCTATTATATTTACAAGTATATCAATCGTACAATGTTCGGCCTCAAGTATTTGCAAATAAGATAAGACCCGCGCAGATTAACATTTTAATTTACTCAGTTGTTGATGCTACTAGGTTTGAACGTACTCTCGATAGTTTGCACAACACTAACAGGGGACAGTAGGAAGAAAAGAGACCGTGCAATTGAAAATATCTATAATGACCTTTTTAACCGAGAGTTTTCTCAACTTTGTCTGCAATTACGAGTGGCTTGTAAGAGAGGCTTATCATGCGAAAAATATATTCAAAAGCAAATGTTTCTCCCAATGCTGGCCACAAATGTCTTCCTTGCAAGAGTATTTGTAGTTCTGCCCTGAGAATACAATAATGAAGGGCATATTATACAGAAGACCTCGAATGGATCCAGTGAATGCTTAACTTTTATATCAAAAATTCACCTAGAAAATAGACAACGACGGCGAGGAAAGTTTGTCTAGTGCCGAAATATTTCATAATCCCCGTTTGTTGACGGTTAGTATTCTCAGGAACCTTGGAACAAAACAAAAACGCATGCTCTTTCGTTATTGTTCTTGATATCTTTTCTTCTCTGGGAAACTGTTGTCATCATATATTGCTTTTGATATAAGCGTACTGTACTGTACTGTACCGTACTGTACTGTACTGTACTGTACTGTACCGTACTGTACTGTACCGTACTGTACTGTACTGTACTGTACTGTACTGTACTGTACCGTACCGTACTGTACTGTACTGTACTGTACTGTACCGTACCGTACTGTACTGTACTGTACTGTACTGTACTGTACTGTACTGTACCGTACTGTACTGTACTGTACTGTACTGTACTGTACCGTACCGTACTTTACTGTACTGTACCGTACTGTACTGTACTGTACCGTACCGTACTGTACTGTACTGTACTGTACTGTACCGTACTGTACTGTACTGTACTGTACTGTACTGTACTGTACTGTACTGTACTGTACTGTACTGTACCGTACCGTACTGTACTGTACTGTACTGTACTGTACCGTACCGTACTGTACTGTACTGTACTGTACTGTACTGTACCGTACTGTACTGTACTGTACTGTACTGTACTGTACCGTACCGTACTTTACTGTACTGTACCGTACTGTACTGTACTGTACCGTACCGTACTGTACTGTACTGTACTGTACTGTACTGTACCGTACTGTACTGTACTGTACTGTACTGTACTGTACTGTACTGTACTGTACTGTACCGTACTGTACTGTACTGTACTGTACCGTACCGTACCGTACTGTACCGTACTGTACTGTACTGTACCGTACCGTACCGTACTGTACCGTACTGTACAGTACTCGAATGTTTGGCTTCATCGACAGAATTGATAAGGTTATTTGGCCACCGTAGAGAGATTTAAGTACTGACGTTTCCAGCGTTAGCCCTTCATCAGCGCGAATTAAGAAGTTGTGGATTGTTTGTGGTTTATATAATAAGTAGTAGAGCTACGCTAATGGTGGGATTATGGGAACGCAGAAAACAAGAATAAACTAGTCGAATGAAAATCGCTCGTTGATTCCGTGGGGATTAATTAAGAGTTACTAATAATTCTTATCTTTCTTGCTCCAGTAAAAAGCTGCCTTATGCCCATAGGGGTAGAGGATGGTAGAATTCCTGATGTGGCATTGACTGCATCTTCCTATGCCAGCGCCAGCTTCCTTCCAAACCGAGCGAGACTCAACTTGCTGCCAAGTGGCGGGAAATATTGCTGGGTGGCTCGACAGAAAAACGCCAATCAATGGCTTCAGGTTGGGTTATCATCATCATCATCATTATTATTATTATTATTTGAAACATAAGCAAGCGAAAATTAAAGTCAATAACCGACGTTTCGGCGTCATCGTGACACCATTCTTAAGGCAAAGTGGTGTCACGTTGACGCCGAAACGTCGGCTATTAACTTTAATTTTCGCTTGCTTATGTTTCAAGAAATCATTATTGATCAAAAATTATTATTATTATTATTATCATTATTATTATTATTATTATTATTATTATTATTATTATTATTAGCGTTTTGACTCTGAGGATACTCAGGGTTAATTTACTGTTGCTGCTGCATTTTTCAGGTTATTTTGTTAGCTTCAATTTTTTGTTCCTGCTTTCCGCATTGTAGTCACAGAATTAATTATTCTGTTGGATTTTTTGAATAATATCTCTCTTTTAGCAGTTTGGCCCAACCTTCGTGCAACTGAGATCGGTCGCTCTCGTATTCCGGGAACTCATACAACGTTTATTAAGCGCTTTTGCCTCGTCATTTTTGAGATAGGATAACGATCGAGTTAACTTCAGTTGAGTTTGAGTAACAGTTTCCAATGTTTTTTGGCTTAAAAATGTTAAATAGGGATTGAAGGTCGCATTTAAGTGAGAGTAAAAAGTGACGTTTTGCCGTTTATGACCTTAAAATGGGCCAAACGTTGCATTTTTCTTACTTCTTAAATCATCAATACTCGTCCATTCCTCGTGACTTTGGCTAACTGATCGCTGCTGAAAGCTGTGTAATCGGTGAAAACTAAAAGCCCTAGAAGAACATTTTGAAGGAGTGGTAAAATACTTAACACATATAAACCCAAAGGAGGATATTACTATCTTCCCATCATACCTTGCGCCAATTTCGGTAAAATGGCTTCCGGTCAGTGAGAGAAATGCGCGTGTTTGAGGCCAAGTTTGAGCTGGATTTCTTCGTATCACAAATGATCCATGGTGAGTAATTTATCTTTATTTATTTCATTTACATTCAAATAAGGGAAAGGAATATTTTTGAGAGAGAGATATTCTTCAAAACAGCAATACTTTGCGTATTGTTCGTGGCTTGTCAACCATGACTGTCGTTATTGAATATGCATGACCTATTTTGAATGCGTTATTTCGGAACTTAAACGACGAGTCAATAGGATTATAATATTCAAATACTAGCTTTTATATTTCAAAGTTTCACTGGGAACTGATCGACTCCTATTGACTCCACGTTTTCAACAAAAATTTTGAAGTTGAATGTGAGGGATTTTTGGCGCGACTTGTGTCATGATTCGACCTGTATTTATTGCTTGGGACTCATGTTCCAAGCTCCTAGTATTCGAGATTTTCTTTACATGTTTTCGCTTCACGTATTTCGTTTTATTGTAGGAGCCATTACCCTCAAGTCAACATCTGAACAGGTCGCCGAGAAAGGCACGAAACGTGCTTCAAGCGGTCGATCGAACGTTTTCAAACTGTCACTGTTTGCGACGTGTTCGGAAACAGCACCAATCTCCGATTTTTCAGCTCATCTGGAGAGTTCACGTGCCCGAGAAGCATCTTATACTCTATAAATGGCAGCATTTCCGAAGACTGCCTGATATCGACGTCTAAATCCACGCAATTCAAGTAAATAACATTCGATCTCTCGAAAACCTCGAGTTGCCGCGTTACTATCTCGACGGCGTCCATTGAAAAATGAAATTCACGTGGGGCCAGCCGTTTGATGATATAGTTGCTACGCGGTGCATGCCGGGAAGATAGTGATATCCTCCTTTTATAAACCCTTATAAGATTAACATTTCGAACACAAGGTACATTTGATCTCACATTTCCCCACCCTTCCCCCATGTCTTTCGAAATGATGTGTCGCAACAATTAACAACGAGCTTTATTTGCATGACTATAACAAATACAGAATTGCAAAAGCTATTCATAACCAATTATTGATTCGTTAACTAATTCTTAAGAGAACTTAAAATAAAATAAAATAATAAGAAATAAATTAATAAAGTAACTGAAGTTTTTGCGTATTTTAAACTATTCATACAGTAGAAGTAATCATTCCGGAGAGAAGTTTATTTCTTAATTCGAAGCTCGTGCAAGAAAATGTCGCAGTTTGTTGCAATATTCGAACAGTCAAGTGGAAAAGCCAGGAAAAGCCAAAAAAAAAATGTCTCGCTCTCCCATCCTCTCCTCACTTGAATAGAGCTTTCCTAACTGTTTTTAATCGCATGTAGTTAGGCCATACTTCAAAAATTTAAGGCCGGGCATCGTAAAACAAAGAAACAAACAAACCAACAGTTAACTAGTGATCTTGTTGCTTGTTTGTTTGTTTTTGTTTGCTGGATTGTCTTTCTTCCTTTCTTGTTAGCTTAAGTTTGCGCATGTACTTATGCAAGCGGCACAGCACATCTTATCCTCCCCGCTCACTCACTCGCTGATATAACGCACGGCTTCTGAGTTCCCAATAAGATCATTGCACGAAACCTCTTCAGCTACCCTCCAATTTTTAAATTCTCCACTTTTTTTCCAGGTCAGTATGGGTCGCATGTTCAATATCAGAGGCGTGGCTACTCAGGGGCGACATGACAGTGATCAGTGGGTAACAAAGTTCTCATTGGCTTACACCGCTGATGACTTCAATTGGGTGTACATCCGGGAAAACAGTCAAGTCAAGGTGAACAGGAAACGAGTTATACTGGTTATGACAGTTACTGATCAATTGACTGTATTTACCACTAGCTGAGTGACAAAGTGTATGACCTACTGACCGACCGACCGACTGACTGACTGACCGACTGATCAACTGACTAACTAACTGACTCACTGACAGACTGACTGATCGACTGAATGACTGACCGACTGACTGACCAACTGTTTGCTGACTGACTGATCGACTGACTGACCGAATGACTGACCGACTGACTGACTGACTGACTGACCGACTGACCGACTGACTGACTGACTGATTGACTGAGCGACCAACCGAGTGACAGAAGGACCGACTGACTGTCTGACTCACCGCCCAACTGACCAACCAACTGACTGACTGACTGACTGATTGACGTACTGACCGTCTGAACAACAGACCGACCAACTGACTGGCTGACTGACTGACTGAATAACTGACTATACTGACTAAACTGACTGAGCGACCAACTGACTGACTGAACGATTAACTGACTTACTGCATGAACTGACTGTCTTTCTACACTATACATGAAATGGAGGACACAGCGTGAAGTTCCCGACTAGCTCATTGAATCTGTTAATTTGAAAAGCTCGATACACACAAGGAACACTAGATTTTTTAATTACATTTTTTTTGCCCGAGGTATAATATTTAAACAAAAGGTGGAAGATCATTTTTAGTTCAGGCTATACAAATGTAGAATAGTATTTCATGTAACCTGAATAAAAGAAATGCACCCTTCGGAATAAAAATTTTAAGGAAGAGTCATTGTTACCTCTTTCTTATATATAGTTTTAAGAAATGTGGAACAATTTCTGTACTTTTAAAAAGTTAACCGCTAAAGATTTTTAGGGTAAATTAGTATGCAATTATACGATAGTTTAAATTCTTAAAGTTTTAATAACCTTATTATAGGAAATAAACAATGCACTTTATTAACACGATTTTACAAAATTCGCGTTAATTTAATGTATCTTAATTAATGTCGATGTAAATTTAATGCACGCTATTTTACAACATTGGTATTTTAAAGCACCTTTATTTCATTACAAAACCTTATTAGTTCATGACCCCTCTATTGGCTCTTCAGAGTCACTATCTTTTGAATTGATAGGGTCTAGTTAGGCTTCAAAACCAAATTTTCGGCTTTAAAAAAAACTTAGAAACATCCGTGCACTTGTCTTGGAAGGTTTTACTGACGGAAGCCAAAACGCAGTTTGGCATTCAGAAATATAAAGTGCGAGTTTGCAGAATTATAAAAATCGCAGTAAATAAAGCAAGATGCTTATCGAAAAATTCGCGTTAATTTAATGCATGTAAATCTAACTTTTGAAAAATTCGCGTTAATTTAGCGTAACGTAAATTTTCTTCGCGTTGTCAACGTGCATTGTTAATTTCCTATAATAAGGCAATTAGATAGAGGGCAACAATACAAGTTTATTAGCCGACCGAGCGACTAAGGCCCGGTTCATACGTCGAACTTTACATGAGCCGAACCTAATCATTTGGTTCGGCGCATGTAAAGATCGACGTATGAATCAGTTAGGATCGACAGATTTGTATTTGGGTCGACCCGCCGTTCTATTCGACTGCGCCAGTCGAATAGAACGGCAAAAGTTCGACTTCGATTCAGACGTCGAACTTTTCATGTGCCGAACCAAATGCATACGTTACGTATAAATTATATTAATTATATCTATCCCAGAGGTCTGTGCATTCCATCGACTTGGCATGCGCAAAGGAATTCATTCTGAACAAGATGGCGGGAAAAGAGGAATGTGCTTGTTCTTCTTGTTTCGAAACAATTGAATATAGTTGTCTGAGATGCGAAAGATTTAAAAAAAAAAAGAATCTATTCTTGATGTGCACATGCACTTCAAACCGACAGAAACTTTCTATACAGGCTATATCAAAGGCGAAGCCTCAAGACTTCTCAGAACAAAATCTTCAAAAACAGCATTTGAAGAAAACATCACTCTATTCAAACAGAGATTACCTATCAGAGATTACCTCGATAACCTTATAGATGAAACTCTTTCAGAAGTCAACCTCCGCGAAAGAATGTCGGCACTACAAAACAAACTAAAAACCCGCAAAAACATTTTGAGGTTTGTTATGGAATATCGGCCTTCTGTGTCTAACCTAAAACAATTCAGATGAGTAAATACAGGAGCCATAATCAGGGATGGAGACCGTAAGCGTGGGGTCCACGCGTCCCCTTGTGTTGTACCAAAAAAATCTAGCTTTAGAAAAAATTGCCCCCCCCCCTCCCCCTTCACGTCATAAACCCGCGTGAATACACGCAAATATGCGTGGGGCTACTACCTTATATGTGACACGGAAAGCAGCTGAGAAAAAATTCACTAAAGATAAAAAAGTCCTTACGTGTCTGAGTACATGTCCGTAGAGTGTAAGCTTTTTTCATTCATTCAACAGTAGCAACGCACGCAGTGCCACCGTCTTGGCGCCTTTTTGACTTTACTGTGAGAGTCATGTGATCAATAGGCCGCTTATTCCAACTTTTCCCGTCTTCTTTCAATTGCTACCTTTTCTTTGTGAGGGTCTAATTCCTTAAATGTGAGTACTGAGGAGATATTCCCTGGCAGAATTTTAAAATTTGGACGCCATTTTGAACGGGTAGAAAAAAATTTCCATTTCTCCGCGCGCGATCCTGGCTGTTTACACGCGTGCGCGCACGCGCGTATGGCGCAATTTTTTTCTAAAAATAGATTTTTTGATACAACACATGGGGACAAGCCCACAAGTCAAAATGGCATCTCGTTACGGTCTCCATCCCTGATTATGGCTCCTGGTAAATGACACTTGATAGAAAATCAGCCTCTGCTAGGGGAGATTTACAAAGACCCTTCCTTACTTTCGTACAGAAAAGAGAGATCTTTGAAAGACGTACTCGTAAGAGCAAATTAGCTTTGAAGGTCATATTCTTCCTATCTCGACCTGTAGGAGCCGTGTTTGGCCTGTCTTTATTATTTTATCAAGCAAGCTCTTCCATGTCAGAATTCATCTTTCCCGCCATTTTAAATCTTGTTGAGTACAAACAACAGCCGCTGACCACGAAAATCTACTTTCTCACTTTAGCTTTAATTAAGTTCGACTTCAGTTAGGTTCGACGTCTGAATCAACTGCCGAACTTAATTATTTGGGTCGACCTTAATAGGTATTAGGTTCGGCTCATGTAAAGTTCGACGTATGAACCGGGCCTAAAAGGATTAATGCCCAAGCAACTGTTTCGTTTCTTCACATATTCGTCCATGCATTGATGTTATCTACAGACGTTCCTTGGCAACAGCGACAGAAAAACAATCGTCAAACATTTCTTTAGTCCTGACAGCAGAATTTTTGCCCGAAGTATTCGCTTCCACCCCAAAGCTTGGCGTGGTCACGTGTCAATGAGGGTAGAGATATATGGTTGTCAACACGGTAAGTACGTTCTCCTTTTTACAGGTACATCAAGAGAAATAATTCTCACTGTGTAGGTGGTATAGTGACAACTTTGCCTCTTACTGTTCAACTTCAGGAAGGCCTAAGAAACCAAAACAGTAACAAAGTTAAGAAAATTCAGATTAGGCTATTACTAAATACGTAACAAGAAACAGTGTTACTACAGAAGACAATCAGTGACTATTAAATGGATAGGCTTTAAATAGGTGCAGGTTGGCAAACTGTCTATCTCCCTTTAACCATGTTCGATTTCAATCCATAGGTAGTTTGCATTGCCGCCATGTTGGTGGACAAAACAAGAGAAAATTTGTTCACGAACTTTGCATAAAAATGGCAGTTAACTCCCAGAGGAGAAAAATCTTATTGTTCCTTTCCACCAACATGGCCGCTATGACGTCACATGCAAACCATCAATTGGTATAATAAAATGAGATCTATGAAAAGCTAAATTTGATTTGAAAACTAAGAATTTTTTGCGGGCAGGTGACAGATCTTTATGCAATAACTGACAATTCGAATTTTATAATTAAAGATTAACTTTGGTCCACTTCTCTGTGTGCGCCTTGACTTGCATTTGATGTTAAAAGAGAGAAAGAAAACAATTTGAAAAGTGTGCCATCTCTTTCAAAAGCGCACTTATAAACGGAATCGTTTAACCATGATACATAAAACGCATATTTGTTGGAATGCTTTGTCTTCTCTTTAATTATAATGGACAGCTCGCAGTTGTTTTCTTCCTCTTGGAATGGAAAGTGGCCATCTTCCTGACAATGCGTTATCATCATCGACATCCAACGACGCTAATCACGGTCCTCAACAATCCCGCCTCAACAAAATCCCCAGTAAAGGTGAGGCCGGGGCCTGGTGCGCACGCAGTAACGATGGAAACCAATGGCTGCAGGTGTACCTTGGGCGGGAAACAACAGTGACCAAAGTGGCGACTCAGGGGAGGTATGACGAGAACCAGTGGGTTATGAGCTACAGTTTGTCCTACAGTACGGATGGAACTCATTGGGCCTGGTACAGACTTACTGATGGGCACATAAAGGTATTTTACGAATCAACAAATTTTTTGGAACGGATTTAACGATAAAAGTTTACGTTAAAAAAGAAAGAAATTAGCAAGTGCTTATATACAATTGTGAAAGGACTAATGTGACAAAACGGCGAAGCAAAGCAGAGTAAGGAAAACTTTGATTTCATGAATTTGAACCCGTAGATAGGTAAAAGTATCCTTTGTCTTTTATTTTTGTTGAAATTTTATTTGATCCAAGTTGATCCGACCCGGAGTAAGACGTCCGGTCCGGTCCAATCCGAGTTGATCAGGTCCGAGTTTTGTATCTGCTTACCGATCGACTGATTTCTCCCCAGTCTTGTTCCCAAAGCCCGCGTTACCCTTATCCAGCGAACGCGGGTTCTGAGAACGATACTGATTTCTTCCCAACTGCTATGTAAGCATACTTTGGGACCACTGTTTGTTCACCGCATCTTCACGTTTGGGGTTCTAGAATTACGTTGATTGCTCAGGGACGCTTAATTTCCCTGCGTTTTACCAGTGTGAACTCCCTTATTCATTTTTCTTCCTTAAAAAAATGTGGATCCCGATAAAACAGAGCTCTTCAGAGAGAGCACTCGAAGCCGTCGTCAATTTGAATAGAAAACATAACTGGAGCCCAGGTCACACCCGTCGCTTTTGTGAACGGTTACCAAGCGTGGTCGAAAAGTGGTCCCAAAATCCGACTGCTATAGCTCGTTCATTCACGAGTTAAAAATGCAAATCTGAAACTAAACTGAATTAACTCAAGTGTTCTATATGCTAGGTTTTTGGAGGCAATATCGACCGCAACACCCCAGTTTTCCATTCCCTGCATTCGCCAATCCAAGCCCAGTACCTTCGTTTCCACCCCAGGGCGTGGTATCGTCACATCTCCATGAGAGCAGAGGTTTATGGCTGCCAGGAAGGTAAATAGACGGTATTATATTGTTATTGAGGAAGATTATTGAGTTATTGAGAATGTTATTGAGGATCGTGTGAAAATAATATGATGCTGTGTCTTCTGAATAAATGATGGGGGTACCTTTTAGTCAGTGACACAAGCATACTGAAAAAATACCACTAGCATTTTGGATTTTATTTACTAATACTTACACAAAGATCTTTCTAACATTAGCAATTTTCAAAGGTATGTAACGATTTGAAACATCGCAGAAAATTGTTAAACAATTAAAGGCTTTGCTTGCGCTATTTCAATAGGAAAGCTTATTTTCTGTTACCTGTCCTTGCATCATCAGTTATTCAAAATACAATAAAATAGTGAGATATTGTAGTTGTAATATTCGCCGGCAGGGATATCAGTTCTTCGATAGATCTTGCTGACAGCCCCTTTTAGCATATACTTAGTGTTTTTGATGAGGCAGACAACGATAACCAGAGTGGTTTTATCACTGGCATGTTACTACAAGTCACACGGGTTGCCAACGATGGTGAGACGGTCAGAGAAGAAGCTTGATCGCTACAGACTTAGCCGGTTCACATGGTTCACGCGCGGGCGCTCATTGTTTTTGGAAAAACTCGTACTCGTTTTCAGACTAGAACTGCCTAAAGGTATTTATTGGCTAGCTCGTACAGTTGAACGATGTCAACCACTTCCACTTCCTCTTAATCGCCGCTTTCAGACGATCTATCGCTAGTAGAATAATCTGCCAGGGGCGTAATAAACCTCATCGCTTTTAGACATAGTTGCTGAAGTAACTCTCATAGACGGAGTTTCGGAAGTTCTTTGAAGCAAAAGTGAGAGTTTGGAGATGTAAAGAAATGTTG
Source organism: Pavona decussata (assembly GCF_977016875.1). NCBI lineage: Eukaryota > Metazoa > Cnidaria > Anthozoa > Scleractinia > Agariciidae > Pavona > Pavona decussata. The sequence goes on from NW_028145697.1 coordinate 2,581,801, forward strand.
GCGCGTCTAATTATGTCCCAACAGCCAACCTCGGCCCCAGTCTTCCGAGACACTAATCTGCAAAATTCGGCTACTTTACAAAAAGCCATTTTTTTCGTGGAATTTCTTTTACCATTTCATAATCAAGGCACAATGAGCTATATAAAAACGAAAAAATAGTTTTTACTTCGTATGCACTTTAAAGAATCATATATATTGTTCTTGATTTGAAAAAAAAAAACTGGGGGATTTTCATTTTTTAGGATATCATTGCTCCATGTCACTTGGATTGGAAGATGGCCGAATTCGGGATGCCGCCATGTCTGCCTCGACTAGTTACAACAGCAACCATGCGGCAAGGCTTGGCCGTTTGAACCTGGTAGCTAAATCAGGTAAAGCGGGAGCCTGGTTCTCCAAAGTAGATAACAACAAACAATGGCTACAGATCGATCTTGGGCGCCCCACAACTGTGACTAAAATAGCGACCCAAGGCAGGCAGGATGGTTCACATTGGGTCACCAGTTACGCGCTGTCTTACAGCCTCACCAGTTCCTACTGGGTTCAGTATACAGTGCGAGGCAAGAAAAAGGTAATCCCGCTGTCGATAAACTGTGGTATTCTACTTCAGAGCAACCTGATGACGTGGTAGTGGAAGAAAAACAAAAAATCCAAAAAATCCAAATCCAATCCAAAAATAAAAAGTTGTCAAAATCTTTCTAAGAAAGTAAAGAATCTACCAACATTTTTGACAAAGCAAAAACTTTTTTAGTTACCGTTTAAAGACCATTATCTCTCATTTTTCCCACTAGGCTGAAACATAAATATCCCTTTTACCGGCTCCCGACCTCGTTTTATCTAGTTACCGTTTTCTCTTAACATCCTACTTGAGTAGTGATAAAATGAGCGTTCTGGCTCAGGGACACAGGGACACAGTGCTAACACAATAGCCAGGGGATTAACGTCATCAAAATTGATGACATCATCATCTAAAAATAGAATGAATGTTCTGAGGAAGGGACACAGGGACACAGTGGTTTGACAGGTTTATCAATGATGTCATGCTCTATTTTTAACTTATGGCAGTCATGGGCAAAATTACCGGTTTGACAGGTTTTTGAAGTTATTTTTGGATACATGATGTCATATAGTACATACATAAATACTTTATTGTATAGCTCCTCTTTGGAGGCCCTTCCGCCATACGTGAAAATAAAAATAAAAATAATTAAAACTACAGTCGGACCTCCATTAAGCGGCCACCTATCAAGCGGCCACCCTCCATTAAGCGGCCACTTTCCAAAGTCCTGAATTATTCAGTTGTCAGTAAAGTGCTGTATTCGATACCTCTATTTAACGGCCATCCTCTATTAAGCGGCCAGTTTTCAAAGTCCCCAGGGTGGCCGCTTAATAGAGGTCCGACTGTATTTACATTTGGATGGTAACATAGAGAGAAAGAAAAAAAATACGATAATGAAAAAACTATGAATTGAAAAGATTCTTAAAAAAGTCTCTTTTTCAAAACGCTAAGACTTGTCGTGTCTCTGAAATGCTTCGATAAATTATTGTAGACTTTTGCTCCACGGAAGGCGAAAGCCCTTTGGCCACTCGCAAGCTCCAGGATCTACAATTTCTAAGCTAAAGAATCTGCATTCGGAAGTCTTTTTAGAAAAAACAAAACACAAATACGCGCGACACCCACGCGTGTGTCTGAGTAAAATAAAGACACATAACGACGAATGGCCAGTTTGTCTCCTTTTGGCCGTTTTGGCGTGGTTTTGGTCTTTCAGGCCTGGTTATGGCCTTTCTGGCCTGTGTTTGGCCTTTTCTGACACTCTATATAACCTGACTTTTCCCGAAAACTCGGAAATAATGAAAAGTATTTGTCGTGTGTGTTTCTCGCCTAAATTAACTAAGCACCTTTCCCGCCTAATGGTGGTGGTGTTGGTGGTGGAACACCAAAATAAACTCATTAACGGATGAGTACTAACAATCTATTGCATCTTTACACAGCCATTTCAATGAGGGTAACATTTTTTTAGTGCAAAAAGACAAGCACAAGTGTCATCATAACATTCAACTATTTGAAAAGAAAATTGAAATTCGCTGTATGAATTATCCTTAATTTTCTTGCCGCCAATTAGACATCGTGGTAAAACGTTTACAGATAACGATACCGCTGTCCACATTAAGTTGCCGTAATGGAACCAATATATTCCCTTAAAAAAGCACCAATTAAATCAGACATAACCCGTTCTGCGGTAAAAGAACAGATGACTATTATAAACATATGAAGGCAAACTCGGCGATTTAGAAATAGAACTGAGAGTTACTTTGATTCGTTCAAAATCTCTGGTAGTTAAACAATTTTATATTTTTTTATTCTCTATTTAAAGGCAATAAAGTTCTTTTCAGGTCTCTCAAGAAATGTGCGTTGTTTAATAGCAAGCATTTAGTAGTCGCGTGTTTTGATTGTGTTTTAATTGATTATTTCTACCAACTTAAGCTGTCTATTGTTTATGATAAGTTAATTGGCTTTTTCCGTAGAGTTTTTATGCAAATTTAGCTTTTGGTTTAAGTCACTGCTTCTGCATAATTAGTGGCTAACGGACCGTGAGGAGAGGTTGCACAAGAGCTTATATCTCTGATCTGAAACCAAAAGCGCATTGACCCTTGTTAACGTAAGTAAAGGTGGACAGTCATTAACATCAAACATAATCGACTCTATTAAGATATACACATGGTGAAATCTCTGTGTGTGTGTGTGTGTGTGTGTGTGTTTTAACACGCACAATTTAGGAGCAAGGAATTTATGAACCGGAACATTCTTAGTCCGAGCGATGTAATAAACAAAGCCAACAAAAGACTGTATTAACTCTTTAATCCTCAACAAAGCTCAACCTGAAACGAATCTTTTTTAGTCATTAGGCGGGAAAGGTGCTTAGTTAATTTAGGCGAGAAACACACACGACAAATACTTTTCATTATTTCCGAGTTTTCGGGAAAAGTCAGGTTATATAGAGTGTCAGAAAAGGCCAAACACAGGCCAGAAAGGCCATAACCAGGCCTGAAAGACCAAAACCACGCCAAAACGGCCAAAAGGAGACAAACTGGCCATTCGTCGTTATGTGTCTTTATTTTACTCAGACACACGCGTGGGTGTCGCGCGTATTTGTGTTTTGTTTTTTCTAAAAAGACTTCCGAATGCAGATTCTTTAGCTTAGAAATTGTAGATCCTGGAGCTTGCGAGTGGCCAAAGGGCTTTCGCCTTCCGTGGAGCAAAAGTCTACAATAATTTATCGAAGCATTTCAGAGACACGGCAAGTCTTAGCGTTTTGAAAAAGAGACTTTTTTAAGAATCTTTTCAATTCATAGTTTTTTCATTATCGTATTTTTTTTCTTTCTCTCTATGTTACCATCCAAATGTAAATAGTTTTAATTATTTTTATTTTTATTTTCACGTATGGCGGAAGGGCCTCCAAAGAGGAGCTATACAATAAAGTATTTATGTATGTACTATATGACATCATGTATCCAAAAATAACTTCAAAAACCTGTCAAACCGGTAATTTCGCCCATGACTGCCATAAGTTAAAAATAGAGCATGACATCATTGATAAACCTGTCAAACCACTGTGTCCCTGTGTCCCTTCCTCAGAACATTCATTCTATTTTTAGATGATGATGTCATCAATTTTGATGACGTTAATCCTAGGGGTATTGTGATGACAGTGTGTCCCTGTGTCCCTTCCTCAGAACATTCATTCTATTTTTAGATGATGATGTCATCAATTTCGATGACGTTAATCCCCTGGCTATTGTGTTTGCACTGTGTCCCTGTGTCCCTGAGCCAGAACGCTCATTTTATCACTACTTGTTTGGATCGGTCGTCTTTCTTCTTCTGGAACTATAACTTCATACAGAAGCCAATTGCCCGTTCCCTGCCAGCAGACGTCTCTCACGGCAAGGCAAAAATGAGAGGAGGGAGAGAGACCCTCCCTCCTCTCATTTTTTCCTTGCCGTGAGAGACCTGCTAGCAGGGAAGTTACGGCAGAGCGTACAACTCCTATATATATTCGTGTAACGGCGTTTTTACAGACCTTTTATTTGTCCTTGGACATTATCTGCTCCTCGAAGCTCACAGGTTTCCTCGAGCTTCGCTCTCGGAAAACTGTTCGCTTCTCGGAACAGATAATGTCCGCGGACAAATATCTGAGCATATTTTCGCGCCAAATGGAGGCTACTGTTTATTTATATATTATATTACTTATGTGTGTGTGTGTGTGTGTCCGACCACAACCAGCATAAATAATTTGTTTAATGGCAACCTGGTATTTTTAACCCAATGGTTATTTCAGGTTACCAGTACCCTTGCTTTTCTTTCTAAGTTGTTTTTGTTTTAATGTAAATACTTGTAAACCAAAAAAAGGATAAATAAAGTGTTGTTGTTGTTGCCGCAAACCAACAACTAAAATGAAAGTTACGGTAAGAAAGTAAATATTTCTTTATTGAAAACAGAAAGATTCCTGTTTCTGGAAAGATCATAGCACTAGCAAGATCCTAAGAGGAGAAACAACTTTTCATTTGGGTTAGATGCAGAAATTTTGGTAGGGGTGGCTATCAAGTGGAGAAGGAAAGGGAGACAAAATTGTCGGCCTTTAGCAAATGAACGCCCGGCCGTCACCATGTTTTTTTTTTGTTTGTTTTTTTTTTTTTTTGGCCCTAGTACTGGGACCTTCCGAGAAAAGGTAGGTAAGATCTTCCCATCTCTCATCTAGGAAGATCTTTTTGCTGGGAAGATCCTAGTTCTAAGACCAAGTACAATCTTTTGCATGTAAACTGAATACAGGAAATATGTGGCGCTAGGATGATCCGCCTTGTAGGATCTTCCTAGTTCTAGGATCTTCCTCACTCTATGTAAACAGCTCCACACTGACTTACCACACCAAATTGTTTCCGCGGATAAGTCACGAAGTCTGGTGGTCTTAGCTGAAATATTGAAAAAGTTATAAACGTTGAAAGTCGAAGCGGACAAATCCACCTGCACCCCCCCCCCCCCCCCCTCCACCACCACACACACAGACACACACACATTTCTCACATGATTTAAAGAGTTCTCTTCTTTCGCGTTGGCTTCTCTAACACAGTAGTGACTGAACGCAAGGAACTTTTTAAAATTAGGTAAACGGAATGAGCGAGGGAGGGAAGAGGGTCATTTCACGCTCGCGCATTGGCATCTTGAAAAAAACTTGAATATTGACCGTAAACAGGTTTCCTATTTCCAATGCCGGGTAATTCGACACGTAGCAAACATCTATGCAGCAACTTTTACTATTTGCTGTTTCTTTTGTAGATTTTCCGTGGCAACTTTGATCGAAACTCAATTGTTGTTCATCATATCTTCCCGCCATTCCACGCCCGCTTTGTCCGGATCAATACTTTGAGCGCGCATGGCCATACAAGCATGCGCGCTGAGCTGTATGGATGCCCAATAAAGGTAAAGGGAAAAAGCAGTAGTAGTGTAAATAAATCTGTGGCCTATAAGTGTATACGTGTCCCATGTTTAGTCCCAAAGTGACTTTACGGCGATTATTTAACTAAACTGAAGGGTGGGGACGGGTATGGCCATCTCAGACCAGGAATGTCGCTAAGGCTGTAATGCCTAAGCTTAAGCCACAAGCAATAGTAGTTTCTTTTACCACTGATTGGGTTTGATTAAATGTACAACCGACTGGCTTTTCTGGACGAACGGTCGTTGTTATATCAATGTGTTGACATCAGTGCCGGTCACAGAAGCTGAACAAACTACGGTCGTAGCAGGGGCACCCAACGATTCATTTCAGTAACTAGCTAAGGCATCCGAACAGATCAAAGTGTATTAGCTACACTAATATGTCTTTTAAGGACAGTGCCTACTTTTATTACCTCGCATACGTTCTGCCCCGATGCTCGGGTTTCCTATGGGTGGTGCCTACTAATACAGGGATATTTTTGGGCGGTTAAAAAAATATGCGGAGAAAGCAGAACTTAGCAAGTGCTCTTGGTTTCTAAAAAGAAAATTGAGGGTAACCATGCATTTTTGAGAGATAATACTGGTCGAATTTGGAAAAAAGCGCCATACATTGCTTTGCATTTTACTGTTTTTCAGAACAATTGTTGTTTAATTATCTCTGAAAATGTGTGGTAACCCCAATTTTCTTTTTGGATTTCAATAGCCCTTGCTAAGATATGTTTTCCCCGCATAGGCATAAACCGCACAGAAATACTTCTTTATTAGTAGGCACCGTCCTTAAAGGGAACTAAATGATCTTGGAACACAGGATGGCGCTTTTTAAGTATTTTGCTCAAATGTTCTTGTTTTTTGCCCCGTGGGGCTAGCCTACGCGCGAGGAGGCAGGTCTCGCGCGTGCTCGCGTGGTTCACTCGTTTTACTATCCCTCAGAAAAATAAGGGACTACTTGTTGCATATCATGGAGCCAACCCTGGATGAAAAAAATCAACTTCATTTGTTTATTGAGTAAACAATATCTTATTTAAAAAAAAATAAGCTGATTAAAATATCTCATGGCGACGCAAGTGCTTGTACGTTTTTAGCCTAAACTTTACTGAGGGCCTTTGTGGTTTCCTTGGCAAAAAAAAAAAAGAAAAATTAAAAAAAAGCATGCACCGGTAATTCATTCCAGCCCCTGCGTTTAATTTACTGGAGGTATCGTTTCGTGGCTGTCTAGCTTCAGCTTGCTGGAGGATTCATACTTTCCGTCGACACTAGAAAACCTTAAACTGTTTATTAATGCATGGAACAACCTTTACAGATGCATAATTGACGACAGGTTCTTTCTGAAAAAGGTTTACAGTTCAGTGTCCATCACAACGAGGAAAGATTGGGATACCGGGTTTTTATTTTATTTGGTATGCCCCAAACTGTACCAGTGTCATAAGTTGCCATATTTAATTATCTCTACAGGGCATCTGAAGTAGAGAAAAGTTTGCAGACGCCGCAGACAACAGAAAGGAAGAACCAACTTGACGGACAAGAGCCTGTTTCTTTTTCCTTCAATTTTGCAGAGTAGAATAAAAGGTTTTAAAAAACTATCTTAGTATGTTGCCTTTTTTATCAATATATGTCGGCTAGAAATATAAAGGTTGTTTTTCATGGTCTATCCGGACGTGATGGGCGAAGAGTTGGCGATGTGTTGGCAGCCCTTGCCGGAACCGATGGGCGTAAAAAATGAGTTGAGTTTCTTGCAACTCTTGCTTGCCTCAAGGCTCTTCCTCGGTGTTCTCTGGTTTTCCTCCCCAGGTTTGAGTGATCATTCTTAATTCCACTTGAATCTGGGATCCGAAAACATCCAACCACTTTTTACAACTTTTTTTACATTTTATTTTTACATTTTATTGGTATTTTGATTTTCGTAACAATTCAAAAATAAAGTTTCCTCAATGACCAACTTTAAAGGCCGATAAAAGAACCATCGCCGAATCAATTATTGAATAAAGCCAATCGAGCATTGATAATGTGTGCCCCCTGCTGCCTTTTTGTAACCAGTCACCATGACTCTAAAATGTGATCGAAGACAGCGCTATAGCGGCTTATTGAGAACTATTTTAACTTGGAAACAGCCAAAAAAGGTAGAAGATAATGAAATTAGAAACTGGGTCAGTTGGATGATGAGAAACAAAGCATAACTCCTAACTCCTTCCAGTTGAAAGTGAGTTGTCTTTCATTCTTTGAGAAGATATTTCGTATCATAGATCACTGCATCCTGTGTGAAAAACGGCAGAAAAAGTTACTAAGATTTGATGATGATGATGATGATGATGATGATGATGATGATGATGATGATGATCATAATAATTATAATAACTATAGAGCGTCAAATAGGAGAACAAACTCAACCTAGAGAACACAGCGGGATCGTACGTACAGATGTTGTCGACCATTTGGTCAAGTCCACTGTCAGATCAGTACAAGGTAGTGGCCTCAAATCAGCACGCACTGCCATTACTATGGACTCAAGTATGGCCTTTAGCTGGTCTTTAACAGCTCGATAGGAAGGCGAGGAAGATAGTTTCGGAAAACGGTAGAAACCATCCTCAAGGTTCATCGGCGCTGATGTACCTATCTAGGAAATGTGGTAAGAGAGGGATGAAATCGGTTGAGAGGGAATATAAGAACACGAAGATTAAGACAGCCGTTATGCTGTTCTGTAATCCCTATCCATCCATGGCAGCAGTAAGGTGCTCTGAAGCGAAGGCAGTGCAGACTGGGCGCCACTCTATCATCAAGGATACCCAGAAATATGCGCGAGGGTTGGATCTTCAACTCAAACTAGATTTCCCAGACCCGGTATGCTATACTGCAGATGGACAAGAAGTGCGCGGAGAGAAAATTAAGAACTACCTTACCAAGGCACATCAGCAAGAAATTGCGAGATAAAGTTGAGGGGGAGAAGTGGCGAGGAAAACTGACGAAAAGCAGATGGGAAGATGATAGCCTAAAGGTGGAGGAATGCTTTGCCTGGCTCCGCCAATGGAGAACTGCGCCCACACACATGATCGTTGGAGCGCACGAGCTGTACCAGCAGCTGTTACCAACAAGGATATTCCACAGCAGGAAAACGGGAACGTTCATGACTGGAGACTACAGGTGTCGACTGTGCGGCAAAGGAACAGAGAGCGTGCGACACATCTTGGCAGGTTGCATTGCGCTTGCGCAAAATAAGTACCTGGAACGCCATAACAACGCACTGAAAATCCAGTTCTTCGAGGTACTCAGATCTCTTGATCTGATGGACACTGAGGAAACTTGGTACTCCAGAATCAACCCCAAGCCGATGTATGAATCGAAAACGAGCGTGCGATTGCGTATTGGGATGTTCCTCTATATGCAGAGAGCAACTTGGTTACGGCGAACAGGATTGATGCCACCATTGTAGACAAGGACAAGAGGGAAGTATCGCTAACTGAGATGAGTCGCCTGTCGATCGAGAACCGTGGAGGCTCTCTCTCTTTGTGATGTCATTCGCCCCTGCAAAAAAATCTGCGGGGGATGCCAGATGTGTCCCAAGATCCATCGACCCATCCACGACCATAAAATCTTGGCTCAAATCCGTATTAGGAATCGTTCTTCCTAAGTCGAATGCAATAATAATAATAATAATAATAATAATAATAATAATAATAATAATAATAATAATAATAATAATAATGGAATGATAACTTTATTATTTACAAGAATAAAATCTACTACATACAGTCTGATTCTATTAAAACCAGAGTGATTTCACAGTTTGCTGTTATAAAATCGTAAAATATCAACATCTTATATATAAAAGCTAATTTATATGGGTTTGGTTCAGAAGATAAAAGAACAATTTCTATCGATGTAATAAAAATATATATATATACCCTCGTAATCAGAATATTCTAAATAAATGGCCAGTCACAGTGTTTCCAATCATACTCGAAAATGAGAAAAATTCAGAAACCTATCAATCAACCTATAATAACAATAATAATAATAACAATGATAATAATAATAATAATAATAACAATAATAATAATAATAATAATAGTAATCATAACAACAATAATAATAATAATAATAATTATAATAATTATAATAGTAATAACAATAATAATAATAATAACAATAATAATAATAACAATAATAATAATAATAATAATAATAATAATAACAATAATAACTTGTACTGAGACTTTTTTCATAGAATGATCAAAGGCGCATTACAGACTGAAAACTAAAGTATGATAAATTAAAGTTAAACTAGGCATCAAAAGCTAATTTAAAATGATAAGTTTTCAGTGATCTAGAAGCAATTATACCTAGGAAAAATTCGCAGCTATGTGAACGTCTGTGTATCGAGGAACTGAAAAGTATAAAATTTCGAGTTCTCGCTAGGTGAAATCCGAGTTTCCCGTAAGGTGACCTTTTTTCGTGGTTTTCCGCCGTTATATGTAATATTCAAAAAAACTAACTGTATATCCTTCAGTTACTTACCTAGGCCTTCAAACTGACAAAGTATGAGCGAACTCGATTTTTTGACCGTGGCCTCGATTTCTTTGATTTTACTGACAATCACTCTTAATTCCTGTTATGAGACGTAACCCTGAATATCTGCCAAAAAATCTAAGATAAACCTTCAAGGCGCTCTTTAAGTTGCATTAAAAAGCCTATTTTAAATTCTTATAGGGATTACTGCTGTACGCTCGTTCCCAGACTCCTGTTCTCCGTTTCCGTTTCCGGTTCCCCGTTCCCGATTTTAGTAACATCCTAGTTTACCTAGGAACTGAGTTTTTTTCGAGAGAAACAAGGCATTCTATGTTTAAATCGAAACCGATGAAATGAAAAAATTCAGGTCCTCTTTAAAATAGCTTTAGTTTTGAGACCAGTTTTATCAATTGACCGGCTCAGTAACTCATTAAAATCCAAAAGCCGAGGAATAAATACAAGATTGTGTAATTTTTGTACAATTTAAGCAGCCAGTATACGTATCCAACTTAAACTTATTATTTTTAAAAATCTGGGGCTGTTAAAGCCGACCAAATCAGTCAGCAATTGCGTCTTTTTTACAACACCGGTTAAAAGTTTATATTAATTTTCAATGTCTTAAAACAGGTGCATAAAGCTTTTGAACAATTTACTGATGTTTTTAGTTAAATGAGACTGGTCAGGGAACAGTAGGCCAATTTTGTGACAAACGAAAGTAAAGCGAACGTTTCGGTTAAAATAACTGAAAAGAACAAGCGAAAAGATTGAAAATTAAGAAAACAAAACTGACAATAAGATTGCCGGAACACACTCAAAAAATTTCCTGTCATATGACTCGTGAAAATTGTGATTCTTTACACGTATGCTGCGCGCATCTGTTTCTAATTTCTTATTATCGGCTCAGTAATTCATTGAATTCCAAAAGCCGAAGAATAAATACATAATTGCATAATTTTCGTACATTGTAACTAGCCAGCATATCTAAGCCAAATTAAAGTCATTATTTTTAAAAGTCTGAAGCTGTTAAAGCCGACCAAATCAGTCAGCGCTTGGGTGTTTTTTACATCACCGAATAAAAGTTAAGATTAATTTTCAGTGTCTGAAGCACAGGTGCAAATAGCTTTTAAACAATTTACCGACGTTTGCAATTAAATGAGATAGATCAAGGAACAGTAGGCCAGTTTTGCATATAACTGCACACAGGCTGAGGAGAAAACGTGATAGTGAGTGCAACCAGTTGATCTACAATTACTAGTGGAACATTGTCTCAGGTAATCAGTCTGTTTGTCACTAATTTCTCTCATAGCGCATTGTCGACTTTTTTACCTTAAAAGAATTAGAAACAAATGCGCGCTGCGCACATGTAAGGACTCCCAGTTTTCACGAATCATATGACAGGAAATTTTATTAGTGTGTTATTAGTGTTTTCTTATTTTCTTAATCTTTTCGGTTGTTCTTTTTTTTATAACCAAAATGTTTGCTTTACTTTTGTATTTCACACTTGGTAATTATTTTTGTTGTGAGAAACACCAATAATAATAATCAAGAAACTGTAAAACTGTCATATTTTTTCACTGGGCTAGGTTTAATTTTCTTTTTTCCTTTCCGATAAATATGTATGAAACCCTAAAAACATGCCTGCTTGTCACAGCGTGAACCAGTAATTTTTCACATATTAATCTTTGCAATTCAAATTAAAATGTTCGCTGACGCGAAAACAAAAACAATAAATGTAAATTAAACTAAAAGCTAATAACAAAGTCGAATCAATATCAACGTTTGTAAGAAACGAAAACTATATGACAGTTTAAGTGACAAGTTTCCTGCGAAATCGCGCGGAATGTTTATTTATTTATTTATACATGGAAGATCGTCAGTTACAAGTATTTGTCCTGAAACTATTATAAAAATTTAGTAATATTAGTTAAAAAAATAAACTGGTTTACACGATCGCCGTGTGAGAGTCCAAAGAAGAAAAGTGGGCTTTGATTTTCTTATTGAAAACCCCCAGAGAGTCGCATTGCCTAAGATCCTTAGGCAGAGAATGCCATAAAGCGGAACCATTATAGGATAAGCTGCGCTTCAACTGAGTCTCTTAGACCATAATAAGTTTTATATTTACAAACATATTGTGAAGATACATTGGAGCCAGATTATGTAAAGACTTGAAAACCATGATGACCTTATTGTGCTTTCTTCGGTTAGAGATCAACTTTTCCCACCTAAGTGCGGCCAGAAGAGGAGAACAGCTAACTTCGTAGCTAGATTTTGTTATGACCCTAGCAGCACGATTTTGGAGTTTCTGAAACGTTTCAGTTAATCTATTATTTATACCAACCCAAGCTGAGCAGCAATAGTCAAAATGTGGCTGAATAAGGGAATTATAAATCGTAGATACATCCAGAGAAACGAATGGCCCAAGTCTTTTTAATGATATTTAGTTAACTCGGCCAATGGCCTAGTTGGCTAACATCGGGCGATATTCCACAAGATTAATTGAACAGGATAGTTGTTTTATTATTCAACATATTGATAACAAAGCATAGTTATATTGCCGAAAAAGCTAAAGTTGGTCTTTATTTGTCACATTTCTCTTCTCGAGATAAAAAATTACGTATATCCAGAATATCTGTTGTGAACAGGCCACGAACACTGAGTGCACCACGACCGTACTTGGACAGTATTACAATGTGTTGAATAACAATAAAGACGGCCCGACCGATTCACATGGCAGTAAAAGTAAGACAAGAAAACAAAAAATTACGTATATGAACTGAACAAACATATGTGTAGAAAAATTGCAGATATTTCGGTTTGGAAAACCTTCAGTGGCTACAAGAATAATATGAGGAGACAAGTTACAGGATCATCATACATAAAATTTAATATGAAGCAAATGAAGCAGCTCGTCAGGGTGTCTATTTAAAAGGGATACCCAGCGAGAACAATTAAGCAAAATAGTAATAAACTGTTGCTCCCAAGTATGTGTAAGCCACAGGGCCGCCGACAGACTTAATGGACAGTCGAGGCAAGGTCGGGTTCGGTTCGGGTTCTTCAGTTGAGAATTTAAATTGCCGAAACCACTTTAGAAAACGGAATGTCATAACCCCGAATTTCCAAGCTACTGTCAGCTTTCCGAAAATGCTAGCTGGCCTTTTTACGCACCTTTACCGACGTATTTGCTTCCCCGAAAAAAATGCAAAGGAAATAGTTTGGTTTGAACAGACATTCGCTAAAGAAGCGCTGGTTCTTCTTCGCAATTCAATCCCAATTTCCAAAGCGGATAATGTCCTTCCGAACAAAAATTCCACCGTAATGGACCGTTAGGTGGACCAATTTATACCAAGCTTCTCTAGTGTCTTGGTTTTCACTTTTGTGTTCACGGGATGTCAAACTTTATTACTCTGTGTGAGTGTTCTTACTATTAAACTGCTACCATTAAATAACCAAACTACTACCCGTGTCGACTTTGCACGTTTGTAACATTTTAAATATGTGAGCCGAGCACAATCAAACTATGTAACTTCCAGAAAATAAATGTGGGAACAACTTGATGCAGTAGACATTACTTTAACAGAGCGATTATTACCTTTTCCTGTCTACTTTAACAACAGTATGTTTCATCTCGTCAGGACAATGCAGTTGCTACTTCTACTTTCTTTCTTGGCATTCTGCAATGCTGGCCAAGTGAAAGGTACGAGTGTTGTTATTAATAAACCACAACTATTAAATAACTAAACTGCTACCTGTGTCGACTTTGGACGTTTATAACATTTTTAATTTGTGAGCCAAACACTATGTAACTTTAAGAAAATTTTTGGAAACAACTTTCTATAGTAGATATATTCATACTCACGTTACTTTAAAGCAACCATGGTTCACAGTCGACAAACTTCGAAGCAGTAGTTGTGAATTGAAGAAACCAATTAAAGGTAAACTAGCGTGTTCCAACGAAGACCGAGTATCTTTGCCGGTCGACCAATCAGGGACGAGTAATCTTGTCCTGGATAGTAAGAAAATTAAGAAAAAAATACCCTCTATCTCATCCAATCAGCATCCAATATTATTGCTGAAACTACTGTGAACATGTTTTGGCAGAATGCACAGTGGTGAACGGTACGTTGGCCAGTCCTGGATATCCAAACGACTACCCAAGCAATATGCACGTGGTATATAATGTGTCTATTCCACATGGAAATGGACTAAAAATCACCTTTCACGATTCTCATCTGGAAGATCACAGTGCATGCAGGTAAGTAAATCCAAGACTAGATGTTAAAGCAATTATTTAAATAAAACTGAATCATGGGAATTGAATTAATGGAAGGCAAACATTATGAAACGTTGAATCGAAAGAATAATTTCTGCGGAATACTCGACAGTTTAGACAATGTAAATCTGAGAGTTGAGGCTTCGAGGACAGATTGTGGTTTCTTCAAAGCTAAGAGGGATCGGCCATAACAAACGGAGCCGCGGACTTCTAGGAAGTGTTTGAGCGCTTCTGGGGATCCCCACAAAATCACAGGTTTGATTGTGAATTTGTACTGAAAAATACTTTTCTAGTTAACTGACTCCTCTATTCGTAACAGTCTTCGCGAAACGTTTGTAAAACGAACTCCACACGCCGGGTTAATAAATTGGCTTCAAAATTGACTCGCAATTATTTCCAATCACTTTCCTGTTACTCGCTTCGAAAAGAAAGTTGTACGCGTTCGCTTTTCAGGCGTAAACAAAGGCTTCTGAATTTAAGAATGCTTTTTATCTGTTTCTCTCGAGCTCAGTGTTTTCATAACTTAACACGTATTCTCGCGAGTGGATAAAATATAAATTAGCCCATGTGATGGCAATCACATGTTTTAATTGTTTTGGGGTAATTCTTAATTCGCAACTAGTGGATAAAGACCAAAGGAGTGTTTTTTTGTTCCGTAAGTTGCATCTTTATTGTTATAGAAGCGATTAAGGATTTACTCCAGAATGTGGACGAAAACAGTTACCCGATTTCTGGACGACGTTCGTCACAGGAAATTGCAAAGTTCCGTTTCCAGCTCGTATTTAAGTCCGTTACCACTACACGTACCTATAGACCTTCTAAAGGCCCATCTCCCCTATGATCAAAATTAACTACTGAACACCCAAAACACCACTGTGAGCCTCCAGCCAACCATTATCTGTACCGGATTTCTATCATGCAAGTTTCACAAAATAATGAATATCAACCTTCTATTAAAAATATATTTATTGAGAAAATTACCTCGTTAAACAGTCCTTGTACCTAAAGCTATCAAATGTCAACTGACCTAGTTGCATCCATTTATTAATGACCACAGAAAAAATCCTTGATTTCTCACAATTATAATTTTCTGTACAACAATCCTGTTGTAACGACCAAATTTCTCTCTGAGTTCACGAGTTGTTAATAAGTCTTTCATTACTGCAGGTACGACTACTTTCAGATTTTATATGACAACAACGTTGAAGGTCCCAAATTGTGCGGTTACCTCAATGGGAAAGAAATTGCTGCAGCTGGGAAGTACGTTGAGATGGTTTTCCACACCGACGACTTGGTAGTACGAAAGGGATTCAAGTTATTTTATACTTTTGTTCCAATAGGTAAGTGCAGTCGGAAAATACTTTGAGGGACTTACTTCACATTAAAATATTGTTTTGAAGAGTGCCATTTCTTTGAGGACGACGAGGGGATGAGATATATTAAAGAACAGTTCTTGAGGTCCTCCTAGATTTAACGGTGTTAAGAGCAATAGTCTGTAAGATTCGAACTATATTTGAAAATGGCGGCCACTGCATCTCACCAATTATGCTCAAATGTGGCATATAAACCTTTTTATGGGTCCTAAGACAAGATTCTACAACGCCATGCCAAAAACAACCAATATATTGATGTTTGATGCTCCAAAATTGAACTATTGCTACATATTTTTGCTTTAACCAATATAGAAACTGTATTAAAATGGAACATCTTTCAGTTCCTGGTAGACATCCCCCCACATACACAAACATAAAATGTAGGAATCTGAAAAAAACTTGTTTGCAAAACTTTGCAATTTCGCTAGCGTGGATTCCGGTCTTTTAAGAAAGTACAGTTCTTTATTATTATTATTATCATTATTTTTTTTTTGACAAAACACATCACTTCTTTCAAAGAACTTTCAAAGATCCGAACAACTTTGAAATTGCGCCTTTTTTATGCGGACTAGTGCGAATGGGACCTCAAAAGTCCGTAGTAACTTTTTAAAACAACAAAAAACATTGGCTGGCTGAGAAAGACAAAGTGATGGGGACTAGGGAATGGAGGAAGTTAAACCCACTCCCTTTCTGCGTCCCACCACTACGTCTTTCCCAGCCAGCCAATGCTTATTTTTTTTGTTCTATAGGCAATTGAAAACTAACCTGTAATCAACTTCGCAAATTATCTAATGAAGATTTCATTTCTTTCTGTCAAAAGTGACAACTTTCTAAAGGCATATATGCAAATCAAATTTAGCGGGAAAATGTGCAAACGCACACTGAAATTAATCTTTCGTAATGAAAGGGCGGCTGACTCAAGCGTTACACAATTCTTCACTGTATGATACACAATCTGCTGAAATGCGGAAGGCTTTTCCATGCCATGACTTGAAACATAAAGTGGAATTTTTTAAGCGTGGACTCAAGCTGGCTGCGCTCTTGAAACGACAATATTTGCATAATGAATGCACATGCAAGAACGGTCTGAGATAATATTTTCACGATAAACCTGAGTTGCTTGCTTAAATGGCATCTTTTATCCATGGAGAACGTCTCATTTCTTATTTTAAGTTGTTCATTATTTTCAAAAGACTATATTTAGACTATTCCGGCCTGAGATTGAATTTTGTACCAAGTACGATGTTTACGTTATTGCGTTAACTGTTCATATTTGTGACAAGATGGCAGTTGGTCATCAAAGCGTAATATGAAAGTTTGTATGGCGTTCAAATTCGATCGAAAATTAAAAAGCAATATTCCCTCGAAAACTAACAAAATTACACTTAGTCTGAAAAAGCTCACCTGGTGTGTTTTGCTGTGTTTCCATGGCTTCCCAGAGCTTTCAAACGCCGTTTTGAGTTGTTAATCTCTCAGCCGCTGGTCCCGTGCAGCACTGTGCTATGTAAATAAAAGGGTTGGAAAACCGGAAGGCAACTTTGACCTGTCATTTGAGGAGAGCACATCGAAAACCTCACTAAAATTTGCTGGAAACTCAAGCACACCCAGCTCACCACATGGTGCGACTTATTTCTTTTAACGGGAGCGCAATTATAATCAACAAAATGTGAAACTTGGGCGTTTCTTTAAGTTCAAACACGTTCTGTTGAGGGATCTTTTCATGAAAAACGTTATTATTTCTCTTTCAGAGTCCTTCCTTGTGACAGTTAAAACCTTGAACATTACGGATGCTGGCACGAACGCAAAAGTGTTTATCAGCATTCATGGCGATAAGGGAGTCACCAGAGAAATAGAACTTGTAAGAAAGAACGCAAGCTTTGCACCAGGAAGGTAATTACACTGATCACTGACACATAATTGATCTGTTAAGGATATCGAACAAAGGAACAGTTTTTGATTAGATCAATTATCAATTACTTTGTGTGCCTAGTTACGATCGTAGTTACAATGTTTATCTGTTTTCCTATTGGTTTGTAATCGAATCTTTTAGCGTCACCACGCGCATATAAAAGCTAAGTTAGCGTCCCTTTAGGCCAGAGTTTCGCAAGATTTCGCCTTGAATAGCAGCACCTTCGTTCTTTCGTACTAAACCTTTGGCTCAAGCGGGACCGATATGTAAGTGATTTTGTTAGTTTTATTTCAATGTGTTTAAGTTTACTTTTCACCTTAGGCGTTAGCGCACATATGTACTGTGTTGTACAATAGTACAACTAATTATCTTGAAATCAAAGAGTAATTTAAAAGAATAAGTCGCTTAGACAGCTACGCCCACATTTTAGTCTTTGGGCTGTTAATCAGCCGCAAATGTTCATTGTGTAGCCGACCTTTAAATCTCGAGTAGTTTTAATTTAGCCTTTTATGTTTTGTTTATGTTAATTTACGTTTAATTGTTGTTATTTTAATCGCGTTATCGACATAGGCACGTAAAGCGTTTCTTTTATGCCTTACGCACGAATTCAAGTTGATTCATACTTTCGTTATTGCATTATTGTAATTTCAGTTTACGATCGTGATCGTGATCGTGATTGTCTTCGTCTCTCAATAAACACCGTTAACCGTCATCTTGGTTTTCGTGGTTTTGCGTCAACGACCTGTAAAATAGTCCCAACACCAGCGACACTTTGCAAACACGCCTTAGCGACACCCCTCGAAGTCTCGTCTTTCGTCGCAATCGTTACATGATCAGACAAACAACTCCATTCCTTTTTTTTATCTAAGAAATAAAATTTTTTCTATGAACAATTTTGAAAAGGACACGATTGACTGCTTCAACAAAGGTGGCTTTTACTCTTTCTTTACACCTTTCAATGTTAATGGAGACCAAAAACATGCTTTGTGACTTTTCCTAAAACTCCTCTGGCATTAATAGGATGACATACTATCAGTAACGTGACTTTTGCAAAACTTTACAAAAACGTTTCTCAGAATTTGAACAATAGCATTTTTTCGTACTTTTTTTCCATTTTGATATCATCACCGGCAGCCCAAGCTCAATATCAGAGAACCGTTGAGTTATAAGGATTTGTATGGGAATACAACGGATTTGTATAAAATAGTAGAAACAAACTTTGTTTTGTCAATAAAGTCAACTTACCTAACTGCTTATTGTATTCTTTGTCATTTACCAGCTTTTCAATCCAAACTAAATGAGTAGAAATTATCGCAAATTTATCCAGAAAACGCGAGTGTAATTTTTAAATCCTGTAAGAAACTGTGGCTGGGCCCAGTTGTTCAAAGCCCGCTAATTCTGGATCAACCACAACTTTGGATAGAGCAATAAAGATTTTTTAAAAGATTTTTGTCGTTGACTTTTCTTAGCCACTGGCTTAAAATAAGAGTTTAAAAACAAGTTTAACGAGCGAGCAGAAAACCCTCGGTTAATTTTTAATCGCGGATTAACGTTTATCGGCTTTCGAACAACCGGGCCCTGAGCATCTGGCGAAATGGTATGACCAATGGAACGGAAAATTTCTGGAATTTCCAAATATCCGGGAAAAAGGACAACAAGTTGTCCATATATTTGATTCTGTACCGGTAATTTAGGTTGAATAGTCCGGTAGTAATTTTGATTGGTCGATGGAAACAATGTTCCCTTGACGGTCTTGACAAAAAGCACACGAGGAGACCCCGGGAACAAATCTGTTTGCCTGTGGACGACTGGCCGCTGTTTTTCCCGTGCCAGGGAATTTTTGTTACCCAGCGTGCTGTTCGAACGTTCAATGTGTCCATGGCGTTCTGGCGGCGCTTCTTTTGAAATCTCAGAAGCGAGCTGACTTGAAAGAAAATCTTTCTACCAAACGTGATACGGCTTCAATCGAGTCAAAGTTGCGCTGGCAAGATAGGTATGCATCTCTACTTTGGTTCTATGAAGGAATTGGGACACTAGGGATGATTTCAACGGATTTATTCCGTTTCGTGCTTCGGGCATGGCTAAAATACCGTTCGGCCTTTCGTTACACTTACCAGCAGAAACTCGAATGACGCTAACGTAACTCACCGAAATCGCTTCGAATCGGCTTGAAAAGCTGGTAAATGACAAAGAATACAATAAGCAGTAAGGTAAGTTGACTTTATTGACAAAACAATGTTTGTTTCTACCATTTTACACAAATCCGTAGTATTCCCATACAAATCCTTATAGCTCAACGGTTCTCTGATATTGAGTTTGGGCTGCCTCTGGTATCATTTGAGCGTTTCGTTGTCGTTCTTGATTATTTTTTAATCGATTTTGGCGGATTTCCTGAGGTTTTGGGGGAATCGAGAAATCCAGGATCAGGCATCACGAGCCAGAGTTAACCGGATGTGAAAAAATTCGCCAATTCTGGTTGCTAAGGGGTGACGTCACAAATCTGCCTAGTAGCCGTCATCGTATTCGATTTGCGGTCATTTGCGGTTTCACGGTTGGAGCTTGCGGTTACGAAGTCATAGCAGGATGGAATTATTGTTTTATGTTGAAATAAATCTTACCAAGAGCGCAGTGGCATATTGGGAAAAGTAGCTCGCTCTTCCCCTTTCTCATGGACAAGCTATATGGCAACTTTCGACTGTCTTGGAATTGAATTGTGTTCAAGTGAGCCCTTAGACAGTTTGTTGTTCTTCGATCGTGCGATTATGTAAGACGTCAGTTTCACCGAGCATATTTCATGAGGTAAGGCCAGGTAATCCGTAAGCGGCAAATGTTCGCGGATAAAAATGGCGGGCTTTTAGATCGAAGGTTATACAAAGAAAAAGCTGTCATATGCATCTTTATTCAGCGTTGTGTTAGTCGTCCGTCGCCCCAGTTCCAAAGTAATCAACATAACGATTATTGCATTGATCAGTCGCTTTATTTCGGTCAAGACCAGCAAAGATCACTAAGCAAGGTCTGCTGCGAAATCAAGATCAAATCACGGTTTTGCTTCAAAGATATCGATGTACGAATTACCTGCTCTTTACGGAAAAATTGTTCCGGTATTAACTTCAAGCGTCCGTCGAAAAGATGTTATGAACTAAGACGAAGCACTAAAATCCAGTCCCAAATATTATTTTTCTCAATTGTAGGGCATGGTTTTACTGAATTTAGAAAAGGTCAGGCGCAATATATCCTTTGAATTGCGGCTCATTAAGCTTAACTTTGAGATGCATGTAAAACCAGGCGGACATTTTAGTTTAATCTTGATATTTTTTGTAGAGTGATTTCTTTCTGGTAAGACATGTGGATTATTTAAGACGCCATTCTAAAGAAACACTGTATTGAAACACCTTATTGGCTGACCCGGGTTGAGGTCCTGTATCCAGGAGTGCTTCTGGGATATACAACAAAAACAATATAATAATATCCCTGAAAGGCAGATGTTAAATCCTTTCGGCCCATCCAGGCTGAAGCATCATTGTAAACAGTAGAAATAATTTGTTCAGTTGTAAACAATAAAACTAACACAAATATTACTTTTATTACCACTTCTGGGTTATCTAAGGTGAAGTCCTAACATTATTCTATGCTCAGGTGCTTCATGTGAGATATATAACATAAATGATTTGATTTTTTAGGCGCACATTATAAACTTAGACGGATGTCAAAATTATTATAACCTTTCTGGTTCAGCCAGGTTGAAGTCCTTTAAGCATCACTGTATGCTTGAGCGCTTTGGGATATATAGAATAAAATATTTTTAGGCGAACATTATAAACCTAGGCGGATGTTATATACATTTCTGGTTCATTTAGGTTGATGTCCTAGCATGACTGTATGCTTGAGCACTCTGGGATATATAACACAGACAATGTAAATTTTTTAGGCGAACATTATAAACCTAGGCGGTTGTTATATATCTTTCTGGTCCATCCAGGTTGATGTCCTAGCATGACTGTATGCTTGAGCACTCTGAGATATATAACACAGACAATGTAAATTTTTTAGGCGAACATTATAAACCTAGGCGGTTGTTATATATCTTTCTGGTCCATCCAGGTTGATGTCCTAGCATGACTGTATGCTTGAGCACTCTGGGATATATAACACAGACAATACAAATTTTTTAGGCGAACATTATAAACCTAGGCGGTTGTTATATATCTTTCTGGTCCATCCAGGTTGATGTCCTAGCATGACTGTATGCTTGAGCACTCTGGGATATATAACACAGACAATGTAAATTTTTTAGGCGAACATTATAAACCTAGGCGGTTGTTATATATCTTTCTGGTCCATCCAGGTTGATGTCCTAGCATGACTGTATGCTTGAGCACTCTGGGATATATAACACAGACAATGTAAATTTATTAGGCGAACATTATAAACCTAGGCGCATATTATATATCTTTCTGGTCCATCCAGGTTGATGTCCTAGCATGACTGTATGCTTGAGCACTCTGGGATATATAACACAGACAATGTAAATTTTTTAGGCGAACATTATAAACCTAGGCAGATATTATATATCTTTCTGGTCCATCCAGGTTGATGTCCTAGCATGACTGTATGCTTGAGCACTCTGGGATATATAACAAAGACAATGTAAATTTTTTAGGCGAACATTATAAACCTAGGCGGATATTATATATCTTTCTGGTCCATCCAGGTTGATGTCCTGGCATGACTGTATGCTTGAGCACTCTGGGATATATAACAAAGACAATGCAAATTTTTTAGGCGAACATAATTTATAAACCTAGGCGGTTGTTATATATCTTTCTGGTCCATCCAGGTTGATGTCCTAGCATGACTGTATGCTTGAGCACTCTGGGATATATAACACAGACAATGTAAATTTTTTAGGCGAACATTATAAACCTAGGCGGATATTATATATCTTTCCGGTCCATCCAGGTTGATGTCCTAGCATGACTGTATGCTTGAGCACTCTGGGATATATAACACAGACAATGTAAATTTTTTAGGCGAACATTATAAACCTAGGCGGATATTATATATCTTTCTGGTCCATCCAGGTTGATATCCTAGCATGACTGTATGCTTGAGCACTCTGGGATATATAACACAGACAATGCAAATTTTTTAGGCGAACATAATTTATAAACCTAGGCGGTTGTTATATATCTTTCTGGTCCATCCAGGTTGATGTCCTAGCATGACTGTATGCTTGAGCACTCTGGGATATATACACAGACAATGCAAATTTTTTTAGGCGAACATTATAAATCTAGGCGGTAATGTTATATATCTTTCTGGTCCATCCAGGTTGATGTCCTAGCATGACTGTATGCTTGAGCACTCTGGGATATATAACACAGACAATGTAAATTTATTAGGCGAACATTATAAACCTAGGCGGATATTATATATCTTTCTGGTCCATCCAGGTTGATGTCCTAGCATGACTGTATGCTTGAGCACTCTGGGATATATAACACAGACAATGTAAATTTTTTAGGCGAACATTATAAACCTAGGCGGATATTATATATCTTTCTGGTCCATCCAGGTTGATGTCTTAGCATGACTGTATGCTTGAGCACTCTGGGATATATAACACAGACAATGTAAATTTTTTAGGCGAACATTATAAACCTAGGCAGATATTATATATCTTTCTGGTCCATCCAGGTTGATGTGCTAGCATGACTGTATGCTTGAGCAGTCTGGGATATATAACACAGACAATGCAAATTTTTTAGGCGAACATTATAAACCTAGGCGGATATTATATATCTTTCTGGTCCATCCAGGTTGATGTCCTAGCATGACTGTATGCTTGAGCACTCTGGGATATATAACACAGACAATGTAAATTTTTTAGGCGAACATTATAAACCTAGGCGGATATTATATATCTTTCTGGTCCATCCAGGTTGATGTCCTGGCATGACTGTATGCTTGAGCACTCTGGGATATATAACAAAGACAATGCAAATTTTTTAGGCGAACATAATTTATAAACCTAGCCGGTTGTTATATATCTTTCTGGTCCATCCAGGTTGATGTCCTAGCATGACTGTATGCTTGAGCACTCTGGGATATATAACACAGACAATGTAAATTTTTTAGGCGAACATTATAAACCTAGGCGGATATTATATATCTTTCTGGTCCATCCAGGTTGATGTCCTAGCATGACTGTATGCTTGAGCACTCTGGGATATATAACACAGACAATGTAAATTTTTTAGGCGAACATTATAAACCTAGGCGGATATTATATATCTTTCTGGTCCATCCAGGTTGATATCCTAGCATGACTGTATGCTTGAGCACTCTGGGATATATAACACAGACAATGCAAATTTTTTAGGCGAACATAATTTATAAACCTAGGCGGTTGTTATATATCTTTCTGGTCCATCCAGGTTGATGTCCTAGCATGACTGTATGCTTGAGCACTCTGGGATATATACACAGACAATGCAAATTTTTTAGGCGAACATTATAAATCTAGGCGGTAATGTTATATATCTTTCTGGTCCATCCAGGTTGATGTCCTAGCATGACTGTATGCTTGAGCACTCTGGGATATATAACACAGACAATGTAAATTTATTAGGCGAACATTATAAACCTAGGCGGATATTATATATCTTTCTGGTCCATCCAGGTTGATGTCCTAGCATGACTGTATGCTTGAGCACTCTGGGATATATAACACAGACAATGTAAATTTTTTAGGCGAACATTATAAACCTAGGCGGATATTATATATCTTTCTGGTCCATCCAGGTTGATGTCTTAGCATGACTGTATGCTTGAGCACTCTGGGATATATAACACAGACAATGTAAATTTTTTGGGCGAACATTATAAACCTAGGCAGATATTATATATCTTTCTGGTCCATCCAGGTTGATGTCCTAGCATGACTGTATGCTTGAGCACTCTGGGATATATAACACAGACAATGCAAATTTTTTAGGCGAACATTATAAACCTAGGCGGATATTATATATCTTTCTGGTCCATCCAGGTTGATGTCCTAGCATGACTGTATGCTTGAGCACTCTGGGATATATAACACAGACAATGTAAATTTTTTAGGCGAACATTATAAACCTAGGCAGATATTATATATCTTTCTGGTCCATCCAGGTTGATGTCCTAGCATGACTGTATGCTTGAGCACTCTGGGATATATAACACAGACAATGCAAATTTTTTAGGCGAACATTATAAACCTAGGCGGATATTATATATCTTTCTGGTCCATCCAGGTTGATGTCCTAGCATGACTGTATGCTTGAGCACTCTGGGGTATATAACACAGACAATGTAAATTTTTTAGGCGAACATTATAAACCTAGGCGGTTGTTATGTATCTTTCTGGTCCATCCAGGTTGATGTCCTAGCATGACTGTATACTTGAGCACTCTGGGATATATAACACAGACAATGTAAATTTTTTAGGCGGATATTATATATCTTTCTGGTCCATCCAGGTTGATGTCCTAGCATTACTGTATGCTTGAGCACTCTGGGATATATAACACAGACAATGTAAATTTTTTAGGCGAACATTATAAACCTAGGCAGATATTATATATCTTTCTGGTCCATCCAGGTTGATGTCCTAGCATGACTGTATGCTTGAGCACTCTGGGATATATAACACAAACAATGTAATTTTTTTTAGGCAAAATTTATAAATCTAGGCGGATGTTATATATCTTTCTGGTCCATCCAGGTTGATGTCCTAGCATGACTGTATGCTTGAGCGTTCTGGGATATATAACAGCAGCAATATAATATTTTTAGGTTCCCCCCCCCCTCTCTCCCCGACCGACCTTCAAAAATTAAGATTTTTTTAAAATTAACTGGCAAATGTACCACTGCCGGGACAAAAAAGTTGTTCAAATGCCCCGGGGTGGTAGCTAAAACATGTAAAAAAATGTTTTATTTTGTTTGTTTCTCGTCTTACTTTCAGTAAAATCTAAGCTAATTCAGGCCAAATCAAGTCCTAGCTGGGTCTTGTTTCCGGTGGTTAGTGCAAAAAGAGGTCATTCTACAGCTCTAGTGTCCCATTTTATGTCTTATCTAGACATGTTCATAAAGAAACTTAGTGTATTTGTCAATGAATTTGTCATTAAGGAAGCGACAATGCTGTAGGGTGAAAAAAGGTGAGATGGTCAAATGCCCCGGGGTAATTGGGTGGAAGGCTAATGCCCGACCCACCGGGATGGACTGTGTGGGAAAATGCCCCGCTATTGCCCGGGGGGGGGGGGGGGGGGATGGGCAGAGCTGGAATTGACTGATGCATAAACAATAAATCCCAACCCACAAGCGGTGGGTGTGGGATTATCTGGTCTCTAAACGCGTTAACTGGTGGTCTTATTTTACGTCCCCACCCCCTTCCCCTTCTGTAGCTATTAAATAAACGACGTACTTTTCTTAGACTTCTTACGTATTTCTTTTTCTTGTCCCTGAGTACCACAAATGTCCAGAGATGCACCTCACCCCGAATTTGGGTACTTCACATTAGACAGACCTTCTTGTCAGTTTTCATATTATATCGTATTAAAAACTGAATCATTGTATAGATGCAATTCGAGTGATTTGATTGGCTTAGCGGCCATGGTATATACGAGAAATGGCGACCATTAAATTGTCTGCTTGTTATTCTTGCACAGTGAAATCAGTAAGATCTAGCAATATTTCTTGATTTTTTTAAATAAAACAATTATTCCATTTGCGCTTGTTGGATATGAGATGATTTTTAAATAATAGCCAACTCGGCGCTACGCGCCTCGTTGGCTATCTATCATCTCATATCCAGCGCGCGCTCTTGGAATAATTGTTAAATGTTTGACAGAATTATTTGCGTTTTAGTAAAAATTTACGGTAGGGGACATCTTGTGATGTCAGACATTTAATGCATCTCATTGGCGTTCATTTGTGGACATCACTTCACAAATGTCAAAGAACACCTCAAGAATTCAGAAAAATGCAAAGATTGTGAAACGGCATGCGTATGGCTCAAAGGGTCTGTTGTGACTTATTTAAGCATAAAAATTCGAATACAAACAGGCGCGAATTCAATGTCTGGGTCCACCACGTACATTAATACGATAAACAAGACGTGAAAGAGGCTCAACATTTTTTACGATTACCACAAAAAACCAAACTTCTGCTAAGGAAAGGGATATTAGAAAACTTAGAGGGTATAACGTCTAGTCAATTTATTTGATAGCCGAAAGCTCATGTTTTTAATCTTTTTAACCAGAGAACGTTTCTTAATCCAATATGTCTTATCCTTGTTACAGCTCTATTTTTACTAGTATATTTTAGCTTATTTTGTTTGGTAGCCTTTTCTAGTACTTGTGTGAGCCCAAGGTTAACGCACGCGTGCCGATTTATTGGGCCGAATTTTGTTTGGCCGATTTAGCATGAGTTGATTTACACATAACGATTTATCACATCAAGAAAGTGAATAAGTGGACGAAATCGACCCGATTGATAAAACTTGATCGCAATGGAACTGCTTGTATAAACCTTGCTAAATATGAAATCTGTCAAAGAGCAGCAGAATTTATAAATCGAGCAGATCTTAAGCCCGCGCTATATCAGTAAAAAAAAAAAAGAAAGCTCAGGCCGACAATTTGCAGTGTGCATACGAATAAGCCAACTAATCGGATCGATTTACATTCCTTTGCTGAAACATTTTCCGTATCTCCAAGGATCTCCAAGTTAGTCAGGGTTCCCAGTGTTAACGACATATTTGCCTCCTTCTATTCCTGCCCGGTGGCGGGCGATTAAAGTCACGATTCCGTTTTTCATTACGTATTAATCTGAATTTCTGCGAAAAGATTCCATTACTGAACTGTTGCGTGCCCCGAAACAGACTGTAGTAAAACATGTCATGCGGGATCCGTTTGCAGACACGTCATATCTCGAAAGAAATTTAATTAACAGCTTGCAAAAAAGAACTTTTAGGCGCAAGGATTATAACACTTTCGCGTTAAAATTAACGCCGCAAGCGAGACAGAAGAAATGCCAGAATGGATTCTATTACATTGGAATGCTCCGAGTTATTTGACGTCCCGTGAAGAAACCAGGCAAATTGCCTGGTATCTCCAAGGGGTGCCGAAGTTTTATTTTCGTTGCTAAGAACCTCTGGCTCGTTATGATTGATGATGGCTACCTTTCAGATTGGATGGCGTAATATCTGCCTCCTGTTACGTTCTTGGTCCATTTTGCTAACCTCAGAGTATTGTGAACCATTTGGACATAAAACACGCCCTGGCAAGTTATAATATCATTATCATAGCGTGACGTTCGTTGTCCTTGTTTTCTTCTGAATTTCGAAGTACAAATGGTACGTGATGTGGGGGGTCATAATGAGATTCATCGCTTTCTGTTTGTTGCACTAAAAGCTGTATTCCAAGTTATTTTCCTTGTTGTCTTTCTCCAGCCATTACTGCATGGACGTTTGTTGTTCAGAAGATAACAGGCCTGGGAACTAGAAAAAGTTATGCCGAGTACTAGGACTAGTCTAACTGCCTTGTAAACCCTGGCATCATGGTTATCCTATCTACTTGTAAATAGGGACAGCAATGCACGCTCAAGGGTGAAAATGGTGTCACTGGAATTTTGATCTACTTGTTTTATTTTTTGCAGTGTTTTAAATTTCACAGTATTTGCTGTAAACGTAGGCAACGTGGAAAGAGTTGGAATTCGGGAAGACCATCATTCATGGCACCTTGAACAAGTAACGGAGTTGTTTAATTTGTGTATAGTAATAGTTACTGTAGACTGTGGTAATTTTCCTTCCTCGGACGAACATTTTCTCTTTCAATTCTTAGAGCTTGTATTATGCATTATAAGAGATACTGATGTGGAAAGTGAAGCAATATCTGAATAAAGAAATGAACTAACGAACGAAAGAATGAATGAAAGAATCAATCAATCAATCAATCAATCAATCAATCAATCAATCAATCAATCAATCGATGGTTACTATTATTTTAAGGTCAAATGAACCAGTTTCTTATCTACCTCAAATTTTTATTGAAAGTGCAATTCGTTCATCAAATAGGCATATTTTGACCTTTTAAAGTGCCTATCACCCCTACCCAATTCCTTTCATTCTCAAAAGTAGACGTAGAAAGTAAGCCGAAACAAGCAAAATAATGAGATTTGAAGTTATTCTCGGATTTTACAACGCGATCGAAATCACAACTTCCGAAGTTAAAACCGCGCCATTAGAGGACTGGCACTAGTGAGTTGTGACGTCGACCCGGTATCTCGATATTCTACGCGAGCTGTTTGGGGTTTCTGGCCGATTTTTTAGCCCAAAAGCCGAACACTGACACCGAATCCGAGCAAAGCTACAACTCAGATGATTCAGAATTTAACTACAACCCTGGGTACGTGATTAACGCGTCGATCAAGCACGTAAAATAGGAATGGAAGGCCTACACAACTCCTACTCGCATGTTTAGCGCTTCTATCTCAGTCTTGATTAATTTAGCTTCTTGTATGTTTACAGCGGGTTGGCATGACGATTTGAAGGATTTGTATGATAATCATAGAACAAAACCATGTGCTTAACTGCAGCATGTTTTGTATTTTGATCTCAAAGTACATTTTGCATGGGTTTAGAGTTCTGCGTTTAGCGCCTGTTTATTTATCTTGTTGTTTCTGTTTAGCCACTGTCGCTCTTATGCCATTTCATTTTACTAGTATTTAGATCTAGTTTGGCTCGTTTCAGTTCGCGGTCCAGTGACAGTACAGCTTCTAGTTAGGATTGAACCGTGTGATAATCTTTAACCTCCGAAAGCGACCGCCATTGTTGTTATCTTTGTTAGGATTCAACTGTGTAATTAAATCAGTTTAGCTTACAGTTTTTGTATTGCGGGGCCCTGCCATTTGTTTTTGTGGCAAGATGTTGTGTCTCTGATCGTTGGTATTTGTTTCTCTAGCACTGCAGATTTCTTCGAGAGCTATGCAATGTGTGAAATTGAGGGCTTAAGTTTGTTTAGTTACGGCTTCGTTTTTGCATGACCCTTTGCATCGCCTCGCTTCGCTGAGGTTTGTGTTGGGGGAGCTTGCTGTTTTCTAAATATTTGAAATCTTTCGGTTTTAAAGAATATTTTACTGAAATTGGTCTGGTAGAAAGAGAAGTAAAAAGGCACAACGTTTGGAAAGCCGTTGCGTGTGTTATTTTTCAAAATATCTCGATTTTCAGGGAAGAAAAGCCGACCTTTTGAGCAGTATTTTGAGCAGTATGTCAATCGACCGAGATGTTCGATTGACTCTTTACCTCGTTCTTCACAGACAAATTCAAGACTGAAGCTTTTTTAAAAAGAATGATCTGTTCTTCTTGGAAAGGCTACTAAAGAACTAGCTTGATCATGTCATTGTGGCCCTTCATCCGCTCGCCAACAGACAGCAGTCTCAGAAGTAAGAGACTCCATTCGCCTCTTCGCATTCTTGTGAGGTAGACCAATTATAAATTAAAATAAGTTTACTATTTGTAATTTCAGTACCTTTGTTTTGGCTGCACCTATAAGCTTAAATACAAAAATGGAAACATTTCTTACCCGGCTCGTTCGCTCGTTCGCGGTGATGTTTGGCAATGGTTTAAATCAGTACACCTGGACTTGTGGTCACCGCTTTAGCATGGGCAGTTGGCGTCACATTAATACCGATATCATCTCGTTTCAGTCTTAAGAGGATCGGCTTGTTACTCACTTCATCAATAAATCAGAACCGACGCATGAAGTCGTCGTTCGTGAAGTGCTTGGAGCATATTGACGATTTTCCGGGTTAGCCCGCTTTTGTTTCATGAAATCGATCTATTTCTTTCTGCATTTCCTTGCTTCATCATTATCGAACAGTATAGCGTGCAGAACTATACCCCTCTACATAACTGAGAAGGCAGCATATTTACCTACCACATACCTTCCTGGCACATTCCAAGTTCAGTACAGAGAATGTAGTGACAAATGAGCAAATGCTCTGTGGCTGAGATACCGGGTCGACGTCACAAACTTGTTAGAACCCAGTCTGTCAACTGCTCCTTTTTGTATTCAATATGGCGGAAAACAGCCTATTTTGGGCGATTTTGTCGTCTGATAAAAACAAAACGAAACATGGAATACGATTTATTTCTTCGCAAAGCGTCTTAGACATGCATAAATTTTCGAAATTCATTAAAACTGTGTAAGGGTGATAGGCACTTTAAAAGTAATAATTATTATCATGTGATAATTGGTCACTGCTTGGGCAGCTGTTTTCCTCATTATACTTGATGGATAAAACTTTGTCCAGAGTGTGCATTGGTCCTTAGCCTGCGAACGCACACGAATTTCCGGCTGCATGTCGCTTCTCTTCGGCGGAGAGAAGGGAGGGCCCATTCGTTATTTAAAATGGTAGAATGGAGAAAATTGTTGGAAACTTTGAAAAATTATTCAAAACGGCACAGGCTTACCACTTTTCGGAACATGAACCAAAGATTTACACTTTCAACCTTTATACCATTTGTCAGGCGAGATCGAAACTTTTGTGTTTATTCGACGAGCTTGGTAATGTATTTATAGTGATGAAAACTGTAGATGTTTTCAGACAATGTAATGAGCTCATAACTCAAAGAGTTTTGTACCGAGCGTTAATTTACGTTCCAGTAACTTCAGTCATTCAATGGAGTTTGAAGTCTTGTTACTGTTTGTTATAACAAGTTCAATGGAAAACGTGTGTCATCTTTTAGTTAAACTTTGGCGCTTAAATTAAGGACAGTGCGTAGTTTTCGAGATACTCGGGTTTCCTAAAGTAGGTGCCTACTAATTCAGTGATATTTCTGCACGGTTTAAAACTATGCGGAGAAAGAAGAACTTAGCAAGTGCTCTTGGTATCCAAAACGAAAGTTTTGGGGTAAATGCGCATTTTTATAACCTTCAGTTCGGAAAGAAACGCCACACATTGCTTTGTATTTTACTGTTTTTTAGAATAGTTTCTGCTCAGCCCAATTTTATTTTTTGGATTCCAATAGTCCTTGAAAGAGATCTGCTTTCCCCGCATAGTCAAAAACCACATAAAAATACTTCTTTATTAATGCACCGTCCTTAATAAAGGGGGAAAAAAGCAAAAGTTTGGATCATTTGACCTTTCAAAAACATTTCACTCAAATCATGTTGTACATGTTGGCGCTGTTTACATAATTATGTAGTTACACATACTCATTGTGTCTGTGTTATTCTAGATTTCTATTAAGGCTGGATACACATCAGGATACGTGGAATTTAATTACGGAGATTGGGTACCGACAAACAAGTGGTTTATATTACCACGTGAGTAGTCAGAATTTTAATAACAAAATATCATTAAGCTACCTTTATAATTTTTGTAAGCTGCAAGACTTAACGGTAAAAAACAGGCGTTATGAGAGACGCGATAAAACACCTTGAACGTTTGTACATGTTGCAATAATTCTAACTTTTTTAAGGGGCGCCTTTTTGTAGGAAGCAAAAAGAGAGAGAAAGAGCCAAGACTTTTAAGATTGGTTCGTTCGTCGGTTCTTTAACTCGCGGCTTCACCTTCCTCTCGAAACAACCAAGTTAGTGACCGCTAACAGGGTAACCCTCTTGGACGACGGGGAAAATCCTTTCATAATTGACGGCTGATACAGAATTGTTATTTTTTGGTATCTGTTATCTGTTATTAAATTGTCTTGGTATATTTGTTGGAAATAAATAATAAAATAAATCTGTTTATTCTATTTGAAAGAAACGGGACTGAACTTCACTTTAATTTAATCTGAAACGAACTTGTTTTACTTTAAGTCTACTATCTGAGATTGATAACATCAAATATTGAGGACGCTGGCACAGAAGCACGCGTGTGGATAAATATACTTGGTGATAAAGGTGTAATCAACAAAGCGGAACTGGATATTCAATATTATGACGATAGGAGACAGGGAAGGTAAGTGTATACTGACGTGTTTGAAATTGAACGAGCGTGAACTGTGTGGGCGCGCTGGTGCTTGCTGAGTTAGGGTTCGGTTGCAAAGAGCGACTTAAGTACTTAAGTACTTGAGTACTCTGCAAGTGCTCCTTCCTTCCCTAGGGAGGTTCTGGTCTTCTTTTTAGTGTTTCCTTTTCGCCTTAGGCCAGTGATCCACGATATCGTGCGAGAAGCGATTTTTCAGGTGCGAAGGATTCTGGGAAGAATTAATTAATAATCAATTTATTATTATTATTATTATTATTATTATTATTATTATTATTATTATTATTAAGTAGAAATATTATCATTTGGTTAAGGCTGAGATCATGGAGTTTTATAATGTCTATCCGCTTGTTTGTGACAGTGTTGACGATCACAGAATCCAGCATAAAGACGTGGGACGCATTAAAGGAGTGCAAATATATCGTGACGAAACGTGTAAAGGCAAAGAAAACCCCAGTTGGCATCTTGATAAAGTGAGGAGTTAATTTCTTTTAGTTTGAGACTAGATTGAGTTAGTAATTGGTACTACTACTACTACTACTACTACTACTACTACTACTACTACTACTACTACTACTACTGCTACTACTACTTCTACTACTCTATTTCCCTCATGGAAGTGTAGTTTGCTGAGATATAATTGTAAAGATATAATAATTTCACAAAGGCATTCTTGTCCAACGGACCAGTCACTGATTTAAGTTTGTGCAATTCTTGTAGATTGCTGTGAGATTTGGAAACGAACCAGAATACACAGAGTTCAACTACAATACCTGGATAGAGGAAAATAAGCGGTACACATTATCCCGTGAGTATTTGCAAAACAGATGAACATCAATACGAACATTTCAATATTGATCATTAGACAAAAGGTGCGCTATAATAATAAAGGATAAAAAAACAAAAAACATCGCTCTTCTTCAGTTCAGCTGAGTACTGGAGGCTCGGAACAGTTTTTCTGGCTTTAGAGTGGATCTTATGAAATCAAATTCCGAACCGTTCGACAATCACGAAGACTGGCTTATCTTCTTTTCTTTGAAAAATTCAAACGCTTCCTACTGCCCTTCAATCAACGTCGAGTTTTAACGAGCTTCCTTTCTAATGCATATTTTAAGATTGCCAACAATCACAAATAGGCAATGACAATTTTTTAAATCGGATGTTACATGACCCCCATAGCATCCTCGTACATTTGCAATCCTAGCGACAAAAAGCAATCCAACGAGCTCGCTGCTACTCAAGATCATAAGGAAACCTGAAGCCAAGACCCTTGATACGTAGTTATGATTGAACCCCCTTAACTCAATCAGATGCTATAAAACAATTTGCGGAGGACACTTAACTGTTCTTATCTTGAGTTATTTGCATTGGCATCACAATTAGCAATCGTTTCCTGCAATCAGTTGCTTTGAATTAATTTGCTTTTGAATTGAGATAGTACAAACAGTAGGAAACCTTCTTCACCTTTCTTCCTAAAGATGCTTATAATTTATTTCAGCGCCCTGCCCAAGGGACTGGGTTCAAGGTTTCAACAGCTCTTGCTACTATTTTTCATCAAACAAACATGAGTGGGGCCAAGCAAAATGTGCATGTGAAGCAACGGGATCGTGGCTTGCAGTGTTGAATTCACAAGCTAAGCAGGAAGCATTTGTCCCTGACGGAAACAATCAGTTATGGATTGGTTTACATAAGGATCCCAAGGACAAATCACGCTGGCTGTGGGTTGATGGGTCAAGCTCTAATTACACTAACTGGGATGAAGGAGAACCTAACAGCAATTCAAGCACAGGGGATTGTACAAAATTATATCCGGCCTCTTCAGGCTCTGTAGGGAAATGGAGAGACGAGAAATGTAATCTTTCCCTTTACTTCGTTTGTGAAATCAGTGGTAAGCTAGGCAACATTTTGACGTAAAATTAGTTATTTTATTTTATGGCTGGCTCCGTGAGCGCGAGAGATGAATCAAATCCTCCGCTATGGATTACCCGTTGCTTATTTACCCGGCATCAAAAGTTTGGCCCACGAGCACTTTAAGCGTTTCAAAGATTTGCTTGTTGTTTTCGGGGAAAAAACGCTGATGAAAATGTTCTGTAAACACTCAAAATTTGCAGTGCGTTACCTACAGCACGGATAAGGTAGTATTAACGACTCAATCTGCAAAGATGTTTTATTAACTTAGAACAAACATCACTGATTAAACCGTTGCCAACGACTACCTTCACCGTACAAACGATATGTTGGTGACATCAACAAAACAGACAAACAATAGAAAAACCGACTAACTTTACTAAAACAAGACCAACGGACGTTTGACTAACAAAAGAAGGATCGAAACCCCGGGATCGAAACGCACAGATCAAGATGTACAGTCTTCACAGTAACATCACGGTTTAACTGGTAAATGTCCAATGACATCTTAACTTCGTTGACCAATCAAGTCAATAACCAGAGACATTTATTTGTACCATCAATTTACTATACGTTCCAATTTGTTTTGGCTCTGATGTTGACTTCCGCTCAAGCGGATCGTCTCAGGACTTCATTCACCCGGATGATCATAATTTTACTTCTTATATTTTTAATGTTGTGATAGTTGCATGAAGTTTTCAGTGAAGTTCAGAAAGATATTTTTTTCAAGCTCGCCAAAGACGCTCACGCCGTCATTTTACCAGTGTGTATCAACTCTTATTAAAGTTTCGTCTAGTTTTCCGTATTACCCCCACTGTTTTGTATGGTAAGACCGAAAATGATCGGTAAAATTGGCTTGCCGCCTTCTAAATCGTCCATTAGAATCGCATGAGAAACGGTATTAGTTCAGCTGATTGAAGAATACCTTATATATATTCTAAGAAACTAATTTTAGTCATCGTCCTAAAGCTGCTCAGGGATATTTGTTACTTATAACGGAAACTGGATTATTTTCTCTCTTAAACCTCTTTCTTAGCTCTCTTTCCTTTATGACATGTAATAGTACCCAAGTGCGTAAAGCTTTCTCTTGGGAGTGGCCTGATTGTTAAGCCTTTACGCTGTCACTCGTCCGATCAAGATTATGGATCAACCTGTAACTTTTCCTGCGCCAGTGGATATCAGCTCAGTGGCCCCTCGTCTGCTTGGTGCGGAATTGGAGGTGTATGGAGTGAGAATGTGAGCACACTCAGCTGCAATGGTATGTAACCCTATTCAGCTTTATGGCAAGGTTACGGAGAGGCAAAAAATGCTAAAACTGACTTGAAACATTGGTAAATTTATCAATATTACTCATGCAAAAGCCTTCACACTGCTTTCTTTTCCTAGACTTCACTTGGCAACTATTTGGTGGGATATAATTCGACTCTGCACGTGATTTGATGCTACCTTGGCAGCGGAATTTTGACAGGCATATTTCCTGACATTTAAAGGGTTTCAATGCAACTTCCAATACAAATGCTTCTTTAACAAATGTACATTTTTTTAAATAAGAGCAGTAATGTTAATTTTGTGCAAAAGCTAGGTGTCAAAAATTGGTTGC
This sequence comes from Pavona decussata, assembly GCF_977016875.1. Taxonomy (NCBI): domain Eukaryota; kingdom Metazoa; phylum Cnidaria; class Anthozoa; order Scleractinia; family Agariciidae; genus Pavona; species Pavona decussata. Next base: position 2,617,873 of record NW_028145697.1, read on the forward strand.
AATGGTAGCATCAATTTGACTGGACACTGCATTAGGGAGAACGCGTACGCGAGCCTGCATTCTGGATGAGGTAACAACTTGTCACGTTGCCTAGAAAATTTGGCAATATGGGAAATGTGCAACCGATAGGTCGACAGATTTGCACCACCAGAAATATGTTGTTAATTACACAGTGCGCAATAACGAACTAAAGGGAAAAACGAAAAAGTTTTCTTGAAAACTAAAATTGTATTATTGTCAATGTGTAGAATGCCGAGGAGCGCTTGGTATGAAGAACCTTTGGATCACCGACGGACAAATCAGTGCCTCGTCACATCAGGATTCCAATCATGCTGCCGTAAAGGGAAGACTAGATTTTCAGGGATCCTGGGTAGCTCACAAAAATGACGACAAGCAATGGCTGCAGGTTGATCTGGGTAATCAACACACAACAGTAACTCATGTTGCAACCCAAGGAGGTCATGCTAATAAAGCGTGGGTAAAGACATACAAACTGCAGTACAGTGATAATGGTGTGAAGTTTCAGTACTACCACTACGAAAGACAACCTGGGATCATGGTAAGATAGACTTTTCTTACCAAAACCCTGATTTGGCTGATACACTCATTTTAAAGAGAAAAAGCTCCAATTTACAATTAAAATTCGAATAATGCGACCTATTGTTGAATGTTTCTTTTCTTGTCGATTAGAAGTTTGTTGGAAACACAAACCAAATAACTGTTGTTAAACGTGGACTTGACCCACCAATCAGAGCACGTTACATCCGATTCATTCCAACAGCTTGGCATAACTACATATCAATGAGGGTGGAGCTCTATGGCTGTAAAGGTACTAACTTTATCCCACTTACGTAATAACTTTAAACTTTTTCGTTTTTTTTTTTTTTTTTTTTTTGCCAACCTGAAAAAATGCATTATTTACATGAGCGTGTGCTAGTCGGGAATCTGATCTTTCCAATAAATATATTATTCGACTCCCTTATTGAACTATTTACCTTGGACGGAAGAGTAAGCTAACATATCAATTCAGCGAGTGATATTTCCTTCGATATAGCCAAACGCTTGCAATTTCGAATACTTTTCAGTGTCCATACTTTTATAAATGAATAACGCCTCAAGAAATTACACACTCAATCTAGACCGGCGGAAGTGGTTTCCCACATTCCCGGATTGCCCAACGCTGACTTTGAACGTTTTTTACTTTTTAAATATGTGAACAATTACCACCTCGCCAGATTTTCATAATTTTTTTTAGGAAAAATATGGTATGGTTATTCACTGAATACCGTTACCATGGCAACCAATTTATTCAGACAGGATTATTTCCGTTTTTAGTAAACAAGACTGATAAAATTTCTTAACCCGTTCTTTGCACCTGAATAACGTTTTCAGTAAGCCATCTGGAAAAAACGATATATGGTCGCTTTATGTTCCTTGACTTTGATATTACTGTGGCAACCAATTTTCACAGGCAGTTTTTTCAGAAAATAGAAAACCCCTTTTTAAGCTGAAGAAAAGTTACTTTCTTCAGCTTGCCTTTTACGTTGTTACTTCGTATTAGTGTTCCTTTATCGTCCAATTTGGGTGCTTTCCTGAAGTTTTGGGGAAATTTACAAATCCAAGATCGCGTTTCCAAGATGGCAGCCATTTGACAATCATGACTTAATTACTAGGCGTTGCGGACCTCACAGGAAACATCTTTGGACCTATTTTTTATCCTCAAAGTCTCACTGTCAAAGCTCTTATACCTGCGAAATTATGGAATGGGTGGGGAAGGATTGCCCTAGATGCCAAAAACTGCCCGGTCTTGATAGGGTTAACGTACTGTAATTTCTATGTTTTTAGATTATTTTAGGGAGCTTTTATTGTTTTCCTTTCCCGTTTAGTCAGTTGTGGTGGTTTTTCATAGCTTTGGGAAAATCCAGAATTCCAAGATGGCGTTTGAAAATAATGACGTTATTTTCCCGTCACATGACGTCATTACTCACCTTTGTGGACGCCAAAGGAAATAAGGCTGGACTTACAATTCATTGTTCGAGTGTCACGTCATTGCAATAGCTTTGACAATCTCGGAGTTTTGGAAGAGGATGGAGGTGGATTTCATCCCCTTCCCAGCCCCGGACACAAAAGACAGTCTAGATTTGGATTAATATCTCAGATTTGATAGCTAATGGTAGATATAAATATGTAATATTATACGAAAGATAAACTGTAAAAAAAGGTTCCAGACTTTACATAATTGACTTCCGCTTTGTTTCAGCAAACAAGACTATTCACCATTGGCGCTTAGATGGGTCTGATCGACAAGTAAGGTCAGTAACGAACAAGAACTTTTATTGCTAGTTATTGCTAATAGTTATTTTGAATAAAATGTCTTTGTTAAGATGTGTCCACTAAGTTACATATGTACGTAAACAGTTGGAATAACCTATTGTTTTCACTGTAAAGGCGTTTGGAAGAATCATTGTAAATAAAGGTCACCTGACAAAACGTTGCTACTTCGTCCAACCTGCAACAGAAATATAAGCACCTCTGAATCCTTATTTCTTCATAAACTGGATACTCTACGGATCTGTTTTATTCTCTAAATTAAGGCCATTTCGTTGAGTAAAGTACAGTGCTATTCTGTGGGCACATTGAGCCGAAGTAGCTCCAATTGTAAGGCCTGAAATGTACCCAAGGGCTTAAATGAGTCCTTAGGTTGGGCTTAAATCGCCACTTTTGGGACTGTTTTGTCCCAAATTGTGATCAAAATGGCTCCACAAGTGGTTGAATCAGTCCCCAGGTCACCAGGCCTAAATTAACACTTTGGGCGCGAAGAGGCCCTTTGAATTGACAGTATTCAAATCTCTCCATTTTGCACTGGGGGCCCTTCATTTTAGAACAGGTGCCTAGAATGCTGACTGAAGTTGTAACATTTTTTTTAAGTGAAGGTAGTACTCTCTTTGTCATTGTCTATTTCAAACTGTCACCCCGATGGGGTGACAAGTGGTTTATAAATAGGAGTGTTGTTTCCACACGACCTCAGAGAATTACGCTTAAATATGCAGCATTTTGAGCACAATTCTCATGAGGAACGTTTCGTTCACGCTCTTGCAGTCCTCTTGCAATCCTCTGCAGAGTTCTATCGAGCGTCCACCACCTCTTGTAAGCCCTAAAAGGACAGGACTGTAGCAGTAGGGAAGCCAAGAAGACTGGTCAGGAAAGCTCGAGCCAGAAATCCCCAGCAGGCGTTTCCCCTTATCCCATCTGTCACCGAAACGTCCGTGCAAGAATCGGCCTTCTCAACTATCACAGAAAAGACAGAGATTACTAAGTGGTCTTCGTTGACTCCACGTACGAACGCCCTGTATCTTCAGGTATAAAGACCTCAAAGTTCATTATCGATGTCAACACCAGGAGATATTATCTGGCACTACCATCTGAGAGTAACTTCAATTTCAATCCCTCGTGACCTTTGAAAGAAGAACCTACTTGGAAATAGGTATCCGTCAATCAATCACAGCTGACGGAATGCCTCAGGCATAGAAAGTAGCTGTGCAGATCCCTTGCCGTTATCTATTTTTTCGTGTGGATTTTGTATTTGAAATGGTAATGGTATTTCAAAAACTGATAATTCGAGCAGTAAATACAAGTAAATAAAATATGACATGGTGTTGTTGCCTGTTCTTACATTGGGTGTGAACGCATTTTCGTGCAGTTTGGAGCCATTTTAAGTCTGTGTGCTACACATGTACCGGTACTCATTGACTTGGCAAAGGCGAGTTTTGCCATGCGGCTCATTTGCAAACTGGCTCAAATTCTCCCATAAAAACTGCGTCTTAAGAAAAGCATAATATACAAATGTTTTGTGCAAAATAATCGCTTACAGCCCCGCAAATCACCAAAGTGTTTCAGAATTACCGCTGGAAAATCGCTGAGTGACATAACAAACTACATCAAACGTGGTCAAAACTAGGTACCGGAGTCAAATTGAGTTCCAGTAGGGGAATACCAAGGTGGGTTTTTATCACTTCATTTTCCCTAAAAACAGCTCCCCGATGAGGACAAAATTGTCCCACTACTGTCTTGTTGTGCGACAATCTTGTACTCAGAGTCCTAAGGCCCTTTGGCCAGCGGTTGGTCGCACAACCAATTTTTTTATTGGCTGCCGTCCCGTAACAGCTTGCATTTTGTTTTGCGCAGAAATCCTGCGGTAATCAAATTCCAGTACCCCAGAGTCTCTCCTAGCGACTCTGGGTACGAGATTGGTTGTGCGAGGAATGAAATTGAGAGCATAACGTTGAGTTAATACGAAGAGAAAATGAGGGTTTTTTCTTGGTTAATACTCAATGTTAGAGATTTCTGGCAAACAAGTGACATGTAGGAACCCACTTCTGCTGGCCTTCTGCAGTTGGATAATTTGCGCCATGGACGAGCCTTCACCACAATGACGTCTCAAAAACAACACGTTTGCAGTCACACCAGGATATTTATGATAAAATCAAGATTGGAGTCTGTTCAATTGTGTAAGCATTAGCCAAGTGTCAGCCAACTGGACTTAGATATTGAAGTTCATCTGAAGCGGGCAGTAAAGGGTATTGCCACCAGCAAATAGCTTCACTGAGGAGGACAGTTTATCTGGCATATTGTTAATCTAAATCAAGAAAAGCAAAGAGACCAAGTACCGGTACCTGTGAAGACTCAACCTTCAACCACGATGAGGAAGAGATAGGTTGATGAAGAAGAGATATTCACAACTCTCTACTGGCGGTATGCGATAAAAGTTCTAAGCCGGCTGAAACTGAAACTGAAACCATCTGGTATATCCCAATCACTAATTTCAGCATAAAACGCCTTTGCAACACAGTGTCGAAAGCTTTAGAGAGGTCTAGGAAGGTAACATCCCTTCTGCAATATTGATTTAGTGTTTTAGCCCATTCGTGGATGCTTTGGGGGAATCGAAGAAGTGAATTTCAAATGCAAAGGGAATGTTAAAAAATGTGATGGCAACCCGAGCTTAATACTACTAAATTGGAGAGTACACCCTTCAAACGAAATTTGCTTTTAGTTGAAATTTGCTTTAGCGGAGTTTGATTTCGGTTGAAAATGTTACTACCCATGATTTTGAGTCTCGGAAGATCGCCCTCCTAATTAAGCAGAAAGCTTTTGATTGAACCAGAAAGTAGCACTTACAAGGGGAAATCTCTTTATAGACAATAAAATTTCAAAAATTATAATTAATCTGCTCAAATCGAGGTCACTAATATAACATAACTTTCTTTCTGCTTTTGAAGGTATTTTGGCCTTGTGAACTTCACTGATGACGGATGGTGTCCTGGCAGCAAGGCGGCGTATTTCAGTAAACACGGCTCCTACGCTACTGTACCTAATGTGAACATCACGAACTGTGACTTTACGATTGCATTTCGGTTAAAATCCGCTGGTGTAAATGGTTCTGTAATAGCACTTTGGTCAATTAGTGGGAAACCAATCTATGTAGTAATGAAAGAATCTACTTTCTTGATTCACTCTGTATTCAATACTTGGGAAGAAACAGAGTTCAATGGTAAAGAATGGACTCATATTGCTATTACCTGCGAACAGTTTCAAATCAGGTTTTTCGTCAACGGTGAAAAAAGAGAATTAAAGGAACAATGGAACCAAAACTTCTTTTTATCTTCCGAGACTTATCAGCCCTACTATCTTCTTGGAAATAAGCCGGTTTTCAACATGCCGCTTATAGCTCAGCCGTTTGTTGGAGCAGTTATGGACTTGTATGTGATTCAAGGGGCTTTGTCTTTGGAGCAGATTTCTGATATGCATAAAGGTAACATTTCATCTTTTGGAGTTTCTATAAAGTGAAATAGTCAACATAAATACTGCATGGCAACTTTTCGTGAAATCAGCTATAATCAAATCAAAATTCTATATTTTAAATGAGCATTTATTGGGACGATTTCATTTAATTTAACGTTGCAAGTTTGTTAATAATGGTGCAATTGTACCTAGATTACAGTTAATCTTAAATAAACAACGATGCAAACTCGTACCCAGAGTCCTTAGGCTCTTTGGCCAGCGGTTGGTCACCAAGAGAAACTCTGGATTCGAAAAAATAAAATTTGGTGATAAAAATATAAATTTGGTAATAAAAAAATTAATTTTTTGGTAATAAAATTCCAGTTCCCCAGAGTCTCTTCTGGCGACCAACCGCTGGCCAAGGGGCCTGAGGTCTCTAGATACGAGATCGACAACGATGAAGACCAGGAGCCATAAACCTGATTATGGCTCCTGTGAAGACTTATTAATTTGACTGTAATAAACTTTGTACAGATACAGCAGCAACTGATACTTATTTTGATCTCAATCAAAAGGAAAGCCACTGATACCTCCAACAATAGTAGGAAAGGAAATAAATGGTCGCAATGTGAACCTCACATGGAATCCCCGAATAGTGAGTAGTTGCACTATGAAGTACACAGTACGCTACAGAGAAATCAAAACATTCATGTATGACAGTGATCCTGGCTGGCTTGAACTTCCCCGAGTTACAAAAAACTTTCGCGCCATATCACTTGACTGGGACAAGGAATATGAAATCGCTGTCAAGTCTGTTTATGTTATTGAAGGAACGGAACATGGAAGTGACTGGTCGATCTCTTGGAACGTTAAAACACACCCAGGTATGACTATGTTTTGTTTGATGTTTGTTTTACGTGGGAATTCTATGTCACGAAATATTCCGAGTGATAAATCCTCACTAATAATTCATCAAGAGAAAACAAAGAAAATCACCAAAGTCACCGTGGTTTGGATATGTTCCTAATTGCCATAACATTTTGCCAACTTTAGCCTTGAATTTCTCCAAGGATTACTGATCATTTGAGAAGCCATATCAAACACTCCAAACTGTTTTTCATCAGATATGTCTTTGTTGTGCTATATAACAAATCACTTAGTGACTGTTACCTCGGGAAACTGGTTAATTTCGTTTCTCTGAACTTCGTCTAGGGAAAAATTGAGATTATCGCGAAACAGGACAATCTTTCTCTTTAGGGAATAACGAAGATATGTCGAGCGTCAACGAAACAACACTAAAGTTAAAAGAAAAAAACAAAGGAACGTGCTGACGTGAGGCCAAGTGTTCATAAAATCTTGCAGTTGTCTTGACAACCACAAGATAAGAAGGACCGTTTTTCCACCGTTACTTTCAAAAGTTCCACGTACTCCTCAAACTTGAAAAAGGTATTGTTTATTTAGTTATTTATTAACTATTCTTATGCATTTATAATCGAAAGTAACTTATACCTTGACAGCTAAGGCTGGTAAAAATGATTTTGAAAAGACAGCTGTCATAACTGCTACAATTGGTGTTGCTCTGATCGTTGCGATAGTCGTGGGGATAATTTACTACAAACGGAGACAAGCCGACGAAATCTACAAAGAAAGGTATGTGACGGCATTAATTTCCATGTCACAGTGTTATCGGCGATTTTATTTACCAGCTTTATTTCGTCAGCCTTATGATAAGGGACATTAAATTTGTACCTTTCCTCTATGTGAAGCAAACGCTTTTTCAATTCAGGAAGCACAAACGTCGGCCATAACTTTGTGTAATTACCATTCAAATTCAGTACCAGTGTCTGAGCGACCCAAAATATTTCAATTCAAAACGGTGCCGAGGCGGTACAGGGCAACCCAGCCATAGCCCAAAGGTAGCCAACGTAAAAAGCCAACCGTCAGAGCAGTGACAAGAACCAACAAAAAGCACCAGCCACATAAATATGCTAAAAGCAATCGACTTGTATCAGCAAATGGATTAAAAATGACTAAGATCAAGTGTAAACGCACACGTTTATATTTTAACCCTTTTTTAGATTCAAGTCCACTATAGTTCCATTACTGCTATGGGAAGTCCCGCGTGAGCGGCTAACCATCATGGAGGAACTGGGTCGAGGTGCTTATGGCAAAGTTCACAAAGGGGTCATGAAGGAATTACCAAAGAAAGAAGTATTTTTAAAGCCCAGGGAAGAGCGAGTGGATATGGGTGAAGGAAGAGTCGTTGCTGTAAAAGTTTTACTCGGTGAGAAAATACTCTATGTAACATTCAAAGTCTACTGTCCTGGTAAGCGATGTAATTTTAGCAATTGTTCAAGATAAAAGGATAGACAAACAGAAAGGGAGAACGACCGAGAGACAGTTATTATGAAAACATTGAACCAACAATAACGCCTGATGATATTGGTGATGATAATGAAAAAGACTTATTCCAAATGGTGGATCACATATTATGAGTCCCGACTCACAAGAGGCGGACCAGAATAGCTACTTACAACCATACACATCGGAGAAATTGAAGTTAGTTCCACCGGCGGTGAAATAATTCATCTCCAGCATGTGCCCAGAGCGCTGAATTAAAACCTGAATATCCGGTTTTTTGGCCAACTACCCAAACCGCTACACTGATAACAATAGCAATATACTAATCCTCTTCCGAGAGGTTTTTTCAGGAATAATAAAACAAACCGGGCAGAAACAAATATATCACATACAACATAACATGGCTAAGAATCAAAGTTAGCTGACTGAGGACTTGAACTCGAGAAAAGCAAAAAACAACTTCAGTTAAAAAGTATGAATAAAATACCCTTGAAATCTTTAGATATTTTTTTGTAATCCATCCATCCATCCATCCATCCATCCAGATTTATTTATTTACTTTTTCATTTACGTTTTCCTTTAGAGGAAGCCGACGAGAGTGGCAGACATCTGTTTCTTCAGGAAATTGAGATCATGAAGAGAATCGGTTCTCATAGAAATGTTCTGAGCATGCTTGGCTACTGGGTCAGATCAGAGCCCATCATGTTAATCGTGGAGTATGTTCCACACGGGGATCTTCTTCAGTGGCTTAGAAACAAGAGGCATCAGGTCAGAATCGATTTTAGGGACATTTGGATAGTTCAGCTCTCATCTTGTTTATGGACTTAACACTGCTCTATTATGTATCAGATCTTTAAGGTTCAGTTATTCAAACATCGAACTTCTGCTTTGGTAATTGGCAGTTCCGTGAAATTGCTCTACGAAAATAGACATCAATACCCAATACATACACAAGTTATGACACTTTTCGATAAGTGATCAAGTGAACAGTGTCGTATGGCATCGGAACACCGATTATTTGCTTGATCAAATGTTAATGTTCCTTTTGTATGAAAATCGAAAAAAAATTCCTTATCAATTTTTCTTCCTCGCGTCAAATTTCACTTCAGGTTGGGTTCAATAACACGTAAAACGGGAGACTGGGGTTAGTAGGTATTGACACCACAGCCCTGCTGTCTCCCACCATAGCCCTGCTAGTCTCCCACCACAGCCCTGCTGTCTCCCACCACAGCCGTGCTAGTCTCCTGTCTTGCGCGGTATTGTACCTAACCTGAAGTAAAATTTGACAATTTTATACGCCTCAAACGCGAAGAAAACTGATTAGGAATTTGTTTCGATTTTCATTTGGGAACAACATGAAGATTTGATCAAGCAAATAGCGTCTGGGTGAAACTTTCCGTGCAAAAACAAAGCTTTTACTTTTCGGAGGGCCCCGCGTGACGAAGGTCTATAGACTCTGAGGATATTCTACCCATCTTTATCTCGCCGTGTAGTAGGTGGATATATCATATTGCCTCTTTGGTCCAATTGCAGCTTAAACTGAAGAATAGCATTGATGTTGGTATTTTTGATGAGTTGACCTTTGCTACGCTGACCGACGATGAGATAACCGGTGAAGAAAACCTGACAATACAGTCCGAGGTCTTCAACCAGGAAGAAACGTCTGACGATAAAGTACAAGAGGGAAACATTGATGAAGAAGAAGAAGAAGAATTGAACCTGTCAGCGGAGAGTAAAGATGACATCGAGAATGGAAACAAAAGACAACGACCAGGAGGGCAGGACGACAACAGAACAGGGACCAAACCCAACTCTACCCTAAAACTTAATGCTGAACCAACTGAACACGAAGGGACAGGAGTTTGTGAGCAGGAAGATCATCAAGGTGCTGACGATATCTCACATCCGTGCAGCAGTTCCGGAGTATCAAGCAAAAACACTGAGGTGACCATCATTATCAAAAGCGACTTTACAAAGGGTGACAATGAAACCAGACATCAAGGGAAAGAGTCTGAGATGCCTCAAGTGGCCATCCTCAGTGAACAGTTGGAAACGACCAACACCGACAATACCTTGGATAAATGTACTTCATCTCAGCAAGGCAGCACGCACCAAATATATCCAGCTAGTGCCGAGAACACAAATGAAGGGAAGAAGCGGCCTGTGGTGTCTACCTTAGCAGTGCCTTCCATTCAATATAGCCGCATCTCGAAAAGAAAAGACCTTCCATCTCCACCAAAGTGTGAGGAAACTGGACAAAACGATACCCTGGAAACAGATTTGACTGCTACCAACCTGGAAACAACGGAAGTAAGGATCACCGTCCATTCTGACGATGATCAACTTGATAATAACAATGATGATGATGATGAGGATGATGATGATGGTGATATTTCTGCTGAAGATCTTCTGTGTTTTTCATGGCAGATTGCGCAAGGAATGGTAAGTAACGTACGAGATAAAATATTACAGAAAAAAATAAAAGGGTGAAACTCATTTAGTGTATTCTCGGATGAATCCTGCAGAAACCTTTAGAAAAACTGTTCGTATAAATAACCACAAATTTTCCTCTCTCCTCCTTTGGTCTCTCAGTCTGCAAGTCTCTTTCTACAAACTTAAGAACGGCTTCTTGTGTTCTTTTTCTTGTTCTTGTTCTTCTTCCTCTTTTTTTTTGTTTTTGTTTTTTTTGTGTAGTTGTTTTGATTTTGTTTACTAGCTTACAAGCAACTCGATTCAATAGCTCTTATTACAGTTGAACCTGCGATCAAATATTCTTTTGTTTAAAAAGGCCTGCTAACGAGGTAAAAGGATCAAAACAATGCGGCGTGACGCAGATGCCTCGTCTGTATATCAAACCACTGATAACTGTTAAAGCAGTTGTTTCATCTTAACTCAACTTCACATCAGACTCGAACTTGAACTCATTAAAAGTATTACTGCTCGGATGCACCTAGACGCCGTCCAAATGAATATCAAAACAAAAGGCGTGATTTCACAATTAATATATTTTAGTCTCATTTAACAACTACGACGCAATGTCAACTTTTTCTATAAAACAAATTTGTTCGTTATAGCTGTGAGCTGCTTTTGAACTGAATATTCCAAGGGGCGTATTTAGGAAATGCGTTCCGCATGAAACAGGAAGTGCAAATTACATTGGTCGTCCTTTCCTTCAGGTCACAATGTATTAGCTCATGTAGCTACCTTTAATCGCAATCATCCTTCCAACAGGAATATTTGGCCAGTAAGGGATTCATTCATCGTGACTTAGCAGCCCGTAACATTCTCGTTGGTGAGGACAGGAAGGTGATGATTGCAGATTTCGGTTTGCTACGCCACACAAGTGATGGTGATATATACGAGGTGCAAAACACGAAAAAGCTGCCCATCAAATGGACGGCACCCGAGGCTCTTGAGAGCGGCATATATACTTTAAAGAGTGACGTGTAAGCATTTGAACGTTTTGCGTACCTATAATAGCAATAATATCATACCTATACAATATCTATCAATCTATCATCGCTGATGTAAATGTGCAACATATTCCCTAATCTGGTACCTTGAGTGACCCTGGCCTGTTCCATCTTTAGGCTAGGTTGACCATAGTAGGGAATCCGGCCTTCAGTTCGCCTGTGTATTCTAATTATTCAAATCTCATCGTACAAATGTAATTTGTTTTCTAACATCCAAACTGCACTGTTGAAAATAAGGTTCTCATGTTACTCCTCAATTTGGTACTTAGTGAGACTTAGCCGGCCAGCTTACCCTGATAGCTTGGCTATCGATCTTAGGCGCATGTTTATCATAAAAAAGACGTTTTTTGAAATATCAACGCGAGTTCATAAGGGGAAATGGTAATTTATCGTAAAAACCCAAGCGTTGTTGGGAAATAAACTTCTGACTCCTTGGCCTGGTCCTGCTAGAACCTAACCCCTATGTCACACTTTGTCGGTTGCCTTTGGGTCATAATTTAGAGTAATTATATAAAACGACCCCCAAAATGCCCGTTGCAGTCCAACCCTGAAGTCTTTTAATTTAATAAAAAACTGATTCCCTTTTTGATCTCCTGTGTTTTAGATGGTCCTTTGGAGTAGTTCTATGGGAAGTGGCTACTATGGGTAAGCAGATACTTTATTTCCTCTTCTATCAAGGGTTTATAATCCACGTGGAAATGAAGAGGATGTTAATTAACCAAACAAAACGAATTCACTAAACTGAATGAATATGAATGTTTTTTCCACCCCCCCCCCCCCCTCTCCTAATCTCCCCACCCCTCTTGGAATCGCGTTCATCATAATTTTGTCGACAATAAATGGTCTTTGACAAACCATAGAAACCAGTCAAGTGATATTGAAATACATCAATTCCATGCAGCGTCCGATGATTGAATGTTGTTCAGTTAATCGTTTCTGAGTCATACGCTTTGATAGTTGACGACTGTCAAGACTGGTGAATGGGAGTCTTGAATAAAGACCCTCCGGATGGTATTCACTTACTAAACATACACAGTTGTTAAAATTCTCAATTCAAGTTCTTTTCAAACTTACACCATTTTCTCCCGAATTCATTAGGAGGCTGTCCATATCCTGGGGTAAGCAACAGACGCTTGTATGATATGCTAAAGTCAGGATATCGTATGGAGAAGCCAAATACGTGCAGTAATGAGTGGTAAGTAACTTATTGTTTGGTCTCATCAACAGAGATAATAAGGGAATTTGGCCACTGTAAAGAGATTCAAATGCTGAGTTTCGAGCGTGAGCCCTTCATCAGAGCGAATTACTCTGACGAAGGGGCTAACGCTCGAAATGTCAGCATTCGAATCTCTTTACAGTGGCCGTCAAATTATGCTGATAAAACAAAACATCCGTTTCCAATTCCACCCCCCCCCCCCCCACCGACGCAGCACCATATTTTCTTTAGAAACGTATTCCCTCGTCTGTAACTCAACACAGACTGAGTGAAAATGACGAAAATTAATACCCAAAAATGTGCCATGCCGGAAACCAATTTGCCACACAATAAGACATCTCTGCGCAAACAAATTATTGATTTTGACGAAAGTTGACGACTGTCAACATTTTGTCAATTTTTTCTATGTTGCATTCTTAAACGTTTATCTTCTGTTTGTTTCTACTCTTGTGTCGACCTTTAAGGTTATTTTTTTCATACTATTATTTAGCACTTTAATAACAAGTAGAGTCCTTTTGTTTTAACATTATGAACTGAAAATTAGTAATGTTTTCAGTTACCAGTTAATGCTGGACTGTTGGAAGGAGGATCCAGAACAACGTCCGACTTTCTCACAGCTGATATCTACAATGGAAGAAATGATGACAACAGACACGCCTTATTATGATCTCAGCAAAACAGACGAGTCTCAAGCATGTTACAGTTCAACGGCAGGCGCTAGCACAAGCAGAGCCGTACTAATGACTGATACCAGCAACACAGTTGAATTAGAAACCAATGTGTAGCTAATTTAGCATACAGTGGATAGACGGGGGGTGGGGGGAGAGATTTGGCAGAAACTTTAAGAAAGACTGCTAAGTTTTTGCAAGGGTAAAAACATGCTTACAGCGAACGAAGTAAAACTATTCGATAAGAGAAATATTTAGCTGTGAAAGAATCCGACACAAAGGAAAAGATTTGTCCTCCCCTAAACTTGACAGATTGAAAGCTTGTAGATTCTTCCTTGGTGCATTTTTATATAAAATTCTAAAAAAAAATCCATTTCTATAGTTAAGAATGTGCGAAAATCGTGCACGTTAAATATCCACACTAAAAATATTAGTGCTTTCGTTTGGGAATAGCCGACTGATCCGGATCTCTTAGATTCCATGTTCCTAAAAATATGACCACAAATCCAAGAGAAGATTTGTTATTGTGGTAATTGCTTCGAACGGGAATTTTGCAGGGGGGGGGGGGGGACCACAACTTACAAGCTCATCGTTTAATCTATACCATTTCTGCATAGACATGCCAAAGTATTTCGCCATTTCGTGCAGGAAGAAGTTAAGCAGAAAGAAGTTTAATGAACTGCTTTTACTTACTTTGTATGGAGGCAACAGAAGAGGCGGGAAAAAGTTGTGCTAAAGGAAAAGCATAAGTTATACAAATACGAGCGCCTAAAATTTAGATTCATGTCATTGTTTATGAGAACAACTTCACGGATCCATTTTCGAATTCCTCCCCATCCCAAAGAAAAAAGAAATATGGAATTGGAATACTGTACAGAACCCTTTTGAGGAGGGATTTCCTTGATCTGAATTCCATTTTCGGATTTTCACCCCCCCCCCCCCCCCCCGAGCCCAGTTAGCTCACAAACGAGCAGAGATGAAAGTAATTGCTATGTTTCGACTGACGAAGAATCAATGTATTCAATTATGCCTAGGAAAGATTCGCAGTTATGTAAACGTCTGTGTAGCAAGAAGCTCAGTGAAAAGTGTAAAATTTCGAGTGCTCGCGAGGTGAAATCCGTGCTTCCCACAGGGTGACCGTTTTTCGTGGTTTTCCGCCGTTATATGTAATATTTAAAAAAAACTAACTGTATATCCTTCAGTTACTTACCTAGGCCTTCAAACTGACAAAGTATAAGCAAAATCGATTTTTTGACCGTGGTCACGATTTCTTTGATTTTTACTGGTATAATTCCTGTTATGAAACTTAACCCTGAATATCTGCCAAAAAATCTAAGATGAACCTTAAAAGCGCTCTTTAAGTTGGGTGTCAGTAAAACGCGGGGCCGGGGTCTCTTTTTTTTTTCTCTTTTTAATAATAATAATAATAATAATAATAATAATAATAATAATAATAATAATAATAATAATAATAATAATAATAATAATAATAATAATAATATAATCACCAAAGGCTCAAACATGAATTATACACTGAGCTTCATGGGAAGGGCTTTTAATCGTTTTTCACGTGATCAACCATCATCCTCTACAACACGTTGGAAGGAAGGGAGTTTTACAGTCAATCCACGTCAAGCTTTACCGTTTTTTTTTTTTTTAATTTGAATGGAGTTTTTAAATTTACATGTCAGTTTTGACGTCGCCAATGAGATTTCAGAGTTCCCGTAGAAATTTCCCTAGTTTATTGACGGTATAAAACTATGAATTTTTCTTTACATTACAGCACAAGTATTTCAAGAATAACAATTGTCTCCCAAGTATTTTGAATCGTTTTTTTTTTTTTTGCCAGTTAATGCGTCTTTTCTGGAAAGATTTCCAGAGAAATGTTCCACATTCTATTCAAATGCCGAGCTTTACAAAGGAATTCGAATGCATGTTTATTTCATTCTCGGAAATAATAGTCACGCGTGACATGGATTGACTGTAACAAACGAACACGATCATGGAAGGCGGCGGGGGTGTTCATAGTAAGTTCATGCACATTCTAGTTCACGAATTTGTTAGTTCAAGGAAATATACTGTCTCGTACCTTGTATTTTTTGCCTCATTTCGTTTCTTGGAAGAATAAAAGGTAGTTAATTCACGGAACCAATGTCCGCTAGAATACGGAACTGCATCGAGTGTTGTCACGGATGACCTATCCTAAGCTAGTGAGCTTTAGAGACTTAACTTTTTTTTATATTGGCTTTAGTCCTTATTTGACCCACAAATGACCCGTGATGTTAAAAATTAAAAAAAAATTAAAAAAAGAAAAAAGAAAAATAAAAGGAAAAGAAAAGAGACCCCGACCCCGGCCCGGCGTTTTACTGACACCCCTTTAAGTTGCATTAAATAGCCTATTTTGAATTCTTATTAGGATTACCGCTGTACACTCGTTCCCAGACTTCCGTTCCCGGTTTTAGTAACATCCGTTTGAGACACTGTTATCTTTGCATTTCTCTCGCTTGTGACTTCAAGACATTTTGCTTTGCACAATAAAAGTTTTCATGGCCCTTTGTGAATCCTAACTGTTTTCCGTTTTCATACCTTGCATCAATCGTACGGTTCCCGGTTGTCCATGTTTAAAATATCCTCAGCAACTTTGACCGTGGACACCCCATCCGTTATACAAAAGGGCAACGAATTTTCTTGGGAAAGCGAAAGACCGACTGAAGTGGCGAGAAAAATAAGACACGAAGCGAATGACTGTTGGTGAATCAACGGAAATAGCCCATCATAAAATCATATCTTTTTTACACAAGAGCAAAACTTGAAAAGTGGCGATCTGGTTTGATCCTTGATATCCATAGCCAATTGTTTTAGTACACTGGAATTGAACAAAATTGAACCACAATGGCTAAGCCTCCATTGACGCAAATTATGAGTGTGGCTTTTTAACATGAATTATGACCAAAGAGTTGATGGTCACGGAATTTTTTTTTTCACATCCCAGTCTCAGGTGTATTTGATCTATCATTCTAAGATAGGTTGTATGTCCCAACTGATCATCTTTATTCCATGTCACCTTTTCAAATTGCACAAAACCTTGAACATACGATGAATTCACAGAGATAAATATGAAAGTAAAACGTTTACATAAAAGTAAGCTCAAAATTTGGTTATATAACTGACAACTTTAAGAACATAATCTTACTCATAAAAACCATTTCTCTTAATTCTGACTTCAGTTCAGCTGTCCATAACGTAACCACTTAACTGTGTACGCATGAAAACCGCGTTTGTTACAAGCTCAAAACGTTCCACTCAGGGACTTCAATAGTTCAGTTACGAGCTCTAACCTCAAAGCTTACATCTAAAACTGCAGTGTATGTTTCATTCTACATCTTCAGTGAAGTGCATTAAAATGGAAACCTCCTTAGAATAACAACAGTTTTGTACACAACGCGAACTCTTCGTCGGACTTGGGAACATTTGCAGCAGTATGCGCGAAGGACTTGCCAGAACTGTTTACTTCTCAAACGAACAGGTATCCTCGGGCAGACAACTTCGGCGATAGCACATGTCGCCTCATCTTGGAACAGACCACTGTGCCTGTGAGGGGTCACTCACTGCAGCCGCACGGCCGCACTGCAACATCAGCACGGATACTAACGTCTCCTGGAGAAACAAAAGTAAACTGGTAAATTAATGCTCTTTTGCCTCGTAACTTATCATTCATTCATTCATTCATTCATTCATTCATTCATTCATTCATTCATTCATTCATTCATTCATTCATTCATTCATTCATTCATTCATTCATTCATTCATTCATTCATTCATTCATTCATTCATTCATTCATTCATTCATTCATTCATTCATTCATTCATTCATTCATTCATTCATTCATTCATTCATTCATTCATTCATTCATTCATTCATTCATTCATTCATTCATTCATTCATTCATTCATTCATTCATTCATTCATTCATTCATTCATTCATTCATTCATTCATTCATTCATTCATTCATTCATTCATTCATTCATTCATTCATTCATTCATTCATTCATTCATTCATTCATTCATTCATTCATTCATTCATTCATTCATTCATTCATTCATTCATTCATTCATTCATTCATTCATTCATTCATTCATTCATTCATTCATTCATTCATTCATTCATTCATTCATTCATTCATTCATTCATTCATTCATTCATTCATTCATTCATTCATTCATTCATTCATTCATTCATTCATTCATTCATTCATTCATTCATTCATTCATTCATTCATTCATTCATTCATTCATTCATTCATTCATTCATTCATTCATTCATTCATTCATTCATTCATTCATTCATTCATTCATTCATTCATTCATTCATTCATTCATTCATTCATTCATTCATTCATTCATTCATTCATTCATTCATTCATTCATTCATTCATTCATTCATTCATTCATTCATTCATTCATTCATTCATTCATTCATTCATTCATTCATTCATTCATTCATTCATTCATTCATTCATTCATTCATTCATTCATTCATTCATTCATTCATTCATTCATTCATTCATTCATTCATTCATTCATTCATTCATTCATTCATTCATTCATTCATTCATTCATTCATTCATTCATTCATTCATTCATTCATTCATTCATTCATTCATTCATTCATTCATTCATTCATTCATTCATTCATTCATTCATTCATTCATTCATTCATTCATTCATTCATTCATTCATTCATTCATTCATTCATTCATTCATTCATTCATTCATTCATTCATTCATTCATTCATTCATTCATTCATTCATTCATTCATTCATTCATTCATTCATTCATTCATTCATTCATTCATTCATTCATTCATTCATTCATTC
Organism: Pavona decussata; assembly: GCF_977016875.1. Classification (NCBI taxonomy): domain Eukaryota; kingdom Metazoa; phylum Cnidaria; class Anthozoa; order Scleractinia; family Agariciidae; genus Pavona; species Pavona decussata. The sequence goes on from NW_028145697.1 coordinate 2,636,249, forward strand.
ATTCATTCATTCATTCATTCATTCATTCATTCATTCATTCATTCATTCATTCATTCATTCATTCATTCATTCATTCATTCATTCATTCATTCATTCATTCATTCATTCATTCATTCATTCATTCATTCATTCATTCATTCATTCATTCATTCATTCATTCATTCATTCATTCATTCATTCATTCATTCATTCATTCATTCATTCATTCATTCATTCATTCATTCATTCATTCATTCATTCATTCATTCATTCATTCATTCATTCATTCATTCATTCATTCATTCATTCATTCATTCATTCATTCATTCATTCATTCATTCATTCATTCATTCATTCATTCATTCATTCATTCATTCATTCATTCATTCATTCATTCATTCATTCATTCATTCATTCATTCATTCATTCATTCATTCATTCATTCATTCATTCATTCATTCATTCATTCATTCATTCATTCATTCATTCATTCATTCATTCATTCATTCATTCATTCATTCATTCATTCATTCATTCATTCATTCATTCATTCATTCATTCATTCATTCATTCATTCATTCATTCATTCATTCATTCATTCATTCATTCATTCATTCATTCATTCATTCATTCATTCATTCATTCATTCATTCATTCATTCATTCATTCATTCATTCATTCATTCATTCATTCATTCATTCATTCATTCATTCATTCATTCATTCATTCATTCATTCATTCATTCATTCATTCATTCATTCATTCATTCATTCATTCATTCATTCATTCATTCATTCATTCATTCATTCATTCATTCATTCATTCATTCATTCATTCATTCATTCATTCATTCATTCATTCATTCATTCATTCATTCATTCATTCATTCATTCATTCATTCATTCATTCATTCATTCATTCATTCATTCATTCATTCATTCATTCATTCATTCATTCATTCATTCATTCATTCATTCATTCATTCATTCATTCATTCATTCATTCATTCATTCATTCATTCATTCATTCATTCATTCATTCATTCATTCATTCATTCATTCATTCATTCATTCATTCATTCATTCATTCATTCATTCATTCATTCATTCATTCATTCATTCATTCATTCATTCATTCATTCATTCATTCATTCATTCATTCATTCATTCATTCATTCATTCATTCATTCATTCATTCATTCATTCATTCATTCATTCATTCATTCATTCATTCATTCATTCATTCATTCATTCATTCATTCATTCATTCATTCATTCATTCATTCATTCATTCATTCATTCATTCATTCATTCATTCATTCATTCATTCATTCATTCATTCATTCATTCATTCATTCATTCATTCATTCATTCATTCATTCATTCATTCATTCATTCATTCATTCATTCATTCATTCATTCATTCATTCATTCATTCATTCATTCATTCATTCATTCATTCATTCATTCATTCATTCATTCATTCATTCATTCATTCATTCATTCATTCATTCATTCATTCATTCATTCATTCATTCATTCATTCATTCATTCATTCATTCATTCATTCATTCATTCATTCATTCATTCATTCATTCATTCATTCATTCATTCATTCATTCATTCATTCATTCATTCATTCATTCATTCATTCATTCATTCATTCATTCATTCATTCATTCATTCATTCATTCATTCATTCATTCATTCATTCATTCATTCATTCATTCATTCATTCATTCATTCATTCATTCATTCATTCATTCATTCATTCATTCATTCATTCATTCATTCATTCATTCATTCATTCATTCATTCATTCATTCATTCATTCATTCATTCATTCATTCATTCATTCATTCATTCATTCATTCATTCATTCATTCATTCATTCATTCATTCATTCATTCATTCATTCATTCATTCATTCATTCATTCATTCATTCATTCATTCATTCATTCATTCATTCATTCATTCATTCATTCATTCATTCATTCATTCATTCATTCATTCATTCATTCATTCATTCATTCATTCATTCATTCATTCATTCATTCATTCATTCATTCATTCATTCATTCATTCATTCATTCATTCATTCATTCATTCATTCATTCATTCATTCATTCATTCATTCATTCATTCATTCATTCATTCATTCATTCATTCATTCATTCATTCATTCATTCATTCATTCATTCATTCATTCATTCATTCATTCATTCATTCATTCATTCATTCATTCATTCATTCATTCATTCATTCATTCATTCATTCATTCATTCATTCATTCATTCATTCATTCATTCATTCATTCATTCATTCATTCATTCATTCATTCATTCATTCATTCATTCATTCATTCATTCATTCATTCATTCATTCATTCATTCATTCATTCATTCATTCATTCATTCATTCATTCATTCATTCATTCATTCATTCATTCTTTCATTCATTCATTCATTCATTCATTCATTCATTCTTTCATTCATTCATTCATTCATTCATTCTTTCATTCATTCATTCATTCATTCATTCATTCATTCATTCTTTCATTCATTCATTCATTCATTCATTTATATTTATTTATTTATTTATTTATTTATTTATTTATTTATTTATTTTCAATCCTTTTTGGATAGTCGAGAGAGCGGGACCTAACATGTGAGCAACCTTGAAAGAACAAACCCCAGCTTCCTCTCGTTTTTTCCGTTCACTCCTGTCTCGTCGCACTCATGATGGCTCGCTGTCTCTTGAATACCCAGCAAGGGACTGACAGCAATCTATTCCAGAATGAAAGTACAAAGACAAATCCGACCCAAGAACGGAGTCAAACCCATGACCTTCTTATCACCGAGATGGCAGTTACATTGCTGAGGGAAAGTCCTTTGCACAGTATTTCAAATTTACCACACTAACATGGAAATTCAGAGTGCTTCTCCTACATAAAATGGCATTTACACTGCTTCCTTCCCCGCCATTACTCAACGTTTACAAAAGGTTAACAATGGCGCTAATGCAGTTGGGAACTAAGTCCTTTGAAGATAGGAAAAGAAGCATTATGGGCACACAGGCTGAACACTGTGCGGGTGCAGGTAACACACAGTCGTCCCACAGAGATAAATAAAAGATGGAATTTGTCCCCTTAACGCAGTTCGATTCCTTAACAATTGTAGTTAATTTTTAGCATGTTCGCCCTGTCTAAAAACAACGGGACAAGATTCGTCTGCGATCACAACGAACTTGATCGCCCGCCTCGCGAAAAATGCGGACACACTTGGCAATTTTTTTCGCCAATCGCGGCGATGTGGCACTTCAACCTTGTTTCCAGGCTCCATCGAGGGGCGTTTTGAAAAGTCATGTGATAAAATCGCCCAACTTGATTGGTTGACTGCACTAGCGATTCGCAGCGATGAGCGTAGAAAATCGCGGGAACGGGCACACTAGGCAAACGCTGGCGAATTTTATCGCCGAGGTCTGACATGCCAAATATCGGGGATTTTATACGCCGATCGCCGCGCGTAGTGTGTCACCGGCTAGCCTTAGATCGACACACAAAATGCCAAAAAGGGGCGGGTTATATGTAGTTATTTTCTGGTACCAGTCCTTTTACCCGCAGTGTATAAGAATGGATTATTCTGAAAATAAATCTCTCGGTCCTTGATATCAAGGAGAAAGACCGAATAAAAAGTCGAGTAACGAGTTTCTACTTACTGCTGCACTCATCTAGTTAAGGAATTTTTCTCTTTAATTTTTGTTTCTGTTTGCGATATAATTACATGTGAACTTTTATCTCCTTTCTTTATGACCAGCTATCTGCCAACTGATCTCACAAACTACGGGATCGGACGTTCAAATCCTATGCTCCTCGCATAGGTTACATTTGTAATACACTTCTATACGAAAAAGTCATTAAGATGACCCAGGCTCAACTTGTGAGTACACTTTTGTGCCTTAGCGCTACTAATAAACGTAGCTCGTAATAGCCCTTCCATTTTTTACTGATAGTATAAAAATTGGTGTACCCTCCCTTGATCCCGAATATTCTACACATCTTTACTGTCACCAGCGCTGAGGTAAACTTCACTTCTCCTCACCTGGTTAAGTTAGCAAACACTAGGTTGGTGTCACCGCCATCTTGTAGACGTTTCTTGTTGGCTCGGTGATGGGGCCGTGATGCCTGGTCAGGAGCACTCTGTCTTTGTTGTCCTAGCATCTCTGCAAAGGTTACCATATATACAAAATTTAAAATTGTTTAAACCTGCAGAAAATTACTTGAAGGCTTGAAAATAAAACAATTGCCGAATGACTGCAAATGATTAGCAGGGATGAGAAGTATTTTTATCTCATCCAAAGAGGGGGCAAGATAGTATAACTTGAGCTAGGTTTCATTTTGTGAAGTCTTCTCGTAGAAAAGGGGAGAGGAATTATTTGACAGGGAGATGGTCACTATGACAAGAAATATACAAATAAATCACTTCAAGCTAGCCTTTGAACAGGCTCCCAGGTGGGGTATACGGCCAACACAAAAATCGAGCACAGACCGCGCTCCGCTCGCTATTTGGAAATAAGATAAACGTTGTAATGCAGTATGCTGACGTACCATTGTAGATCTCCTCCTCCTGTCTTTGATTGTAATTTAATACCAATCTCTTGACCTCTTCTTGCTCCTGTTGTTCAGCCATCTGCCTGTCCTTGATGTTGGCCGCCAACCCTGAGCTCAGTGGAATCTGCAGATCTGATTAACAATGAATCAGGTTAATTCACCGAATAAACTTTGCTGGCTCTGTCACATACAGAAACTAGAAGTGTCGTTACTCTCCCTGCATGGCTGGTTTTAACAATCAAGGTTACGCAACCAACTTACCAATACATTTCTTGGTAGGGTGATAATAACCTTGACTTATAAGTGTTTATTATCACCGGATCACCACAAAGACACAATTCTGTAGAGCTGGCAAGCAGATGGGTAGAAACAAAATGGATTGATTGATCAGTCGAGAATAAGCTTTTTTTCCCTGCAACATTTTTCTCTTTCACCAACATGATTCAAAGCTCCTTCAATCATTTGCCAAAGCCATTTAGTGTGCCATTCAACAAAATGAGGACTCTAAAGTTCAAGATTCAACCAACCGTTACCCTTTTCACTGCCATCAATCACTACAGCGGACCTGTTAGAAAACAATAACGTTTGGCTCAATGGAGTAAAAAGGTCATGTTCGTGCGCTGTGATTGGCGGATTACAATGCACTTTGTCGGTTTCTGTCTTATTGCAGTCAGCCAGTTGTAATTATTCGCTGTAAATATGATTGACAGCAGTAAAACAAGCAAATGGTAAGTTGGGGTTGAAGTTCACAGTCCGCATGTTATTGAAGGAACAGCAATAACCAAGTGATCCTATGCATTCAATAAATGCATTCCATATGTCTCTTGAACCGGTGCATGCAAGGTGTAATGAACTTGAAGTGGTCACTAGCGTAACAAATTCATAACAAGAAGACTTTACATCCTCACCTTTTAACTGCTGTTTATTCCCCTTCTTCAACATGACAACAAAGTTCAGGCTTTCACTCTCTTCGGTTAAACTGTTGTGACGTGCCCTTTGACCCTTAAGGTGCATTGGAACTGCTACATCCAGGCTAGGGACCTGAAAAAAAGCAAGGCAAAGTTGGGTGTGGTACATTTCAAACAAAAGGACCCCTTCAGAATTTATGGTCAGTCAATCTTCTGTACTGAATAAAGCTATTGAACTGTACTTACCTTTGAAAATTTTATCTTACCTTAAAATTTGCTTTCTTTGGCACCTGTAAATGACTTCTGAATTCTGACCATTCACATTAAGGCCGCTGCCTACTAATACCGAAATATTTTTGTGTTTGGGACTTGGACTATGCGGGAAAAGCAGATTTTAGCTAGGGCTATGAAAATCCAAAAAGAAACCAGGGGGTAACCACGCATTTTTTAGAGATAATTAAGCAACAATTATTCTAAAAAACAGTAAAATACAAAGCTAGATGTATGGCATTTTTCTCCAATTTTAAGCTTTATTATCTCTGAAAATGCATGGTTACCCCCAATTTTCTTTTTGGATGCTAAGAGCACTCGCTAAGTTCTGCTTTCTCCGAATAGTTTTAAACCGCGCAAACAGATCCCTGTATTAGTAGGCACCACTCATAAGAAACTCGAGCATCACGAGATGTGCAGAACGTATGCGCAGTAACAATAGTAGGAACCGTCCTTAAGATAACTGAAATGACAGTGTTTTGAGATGATGATTTTGAACTATGGTACTGTTCTACAAAGCAACAGTTTGCAATGCTATTGTTCAATAACTTGTTTGAACTGAAACAAGTAACTTAAAAGGAAATCTAATGATAATATTACCTTGGGATTCTCTTCACGGCGGTTTTGAACGTCATCCACCATCAGTTTATCAAAGGCTGCCACAAATGCCTTATCCTCCACAGTGGGTTCTGGTTTAGGTGGACTTAGTACTTTGACCTGCGGGAAACATAAACAATAAATGATGGGCCATTTCACTCCCAAAACCAATTCTTGAAAAGAAGCAATGAATAATTCAGTTTTCTTGTAATTCAAAGTTCTGGTCACAAGGCAATTGTAGCTATGATGACATTTCTGACACAACCATTGATCGAGAAACATTGGATATGAGGGTAAATATAACTCTGGGAAAGTAGTACACAAGAACTCCCTGCAAATATTTCAAAAACGTCACAAAAAATTTGGAATTAGTAAGTGTAACCAATTTTTGAGAAAATGATAACTTGGAAATGTGACGCACACAACTAACTTGTGCACATAACAAAGCGAGCGCACCACTGTCAACAAAACTTAGCAGTGGCTTTCTTCTTTCCTCTAGAAACTGATATCATGGATTAATTCTCAAATAAAACAGATGAAACACTATCTACATTTATAGCGACAAATTGATCTATAAAATCTATCTTGGGCTACTTGTGAGCAAAGTCTTTTAGCTGCAATTGTTGAACATGTGCAGTCTTACAATGTACCACATTCCTGACATATTATGATGTCATTAAAAGATATGTTGACAGATGTTTTCTTCCAAAGAGTGAGAAGATCTGGGTTCAAGATTAAGCCCTCACTTCTCCTTGTTGCTGACTTGTAGAGGAACAACACTACTTACAGTAATGTAACAGGATGCTCAATACAGCACTCAATCCCATACATGTACTTGAACTCTGAGCTGAGGTCTGTCTTTGTGTACTTTGGAAGCTACAAACCTTGTTCATATCCATATCACTCATATCAACTTCAGTGACCTCTGGGTCAGATTCCATTCCCTGTGGCCCAGGCCCCTCCTCTTCATCCTCTCCTTCACTCTCCCCAGTCCCACTCAGTTCATCTTCCTCCTGCAGCATGGGAGACTGGCAAGGAGAGTTCCCAAGTGAGCCAGATGGACAGCTGGACACAACTTTGCTGTACGAAGTGTTGGTGATGGGTAATGGCTGTGAGCTGGTGGCTGGGCTAGCTGTGTTTTGATCTGAAGGAGCTGCTTTCTCTAAAAGGGCACAGAAAAAACACTTGTTCATAACCTAGTAAATAGGTCATCAATGTCTTTTGTCTGGAAGGAAGGATACAAAATACAAAACCCAATATGCATAACCTTGCCATAAAAACAGTCTCAAAAATTATCACAAAATGTGTACAGAGACTGGAAAAAAACCTTTTAATTGTACATAAAAAATATATGCAGCAGGACAGAAAAGGTTACCTCAAATGCTAGAGCATTGCGGAAAAACATTTCAAAAGTTTACTCTTATTTCCTTGTTGATAATCCACCTATCAATGCTAAGCCTGGGAGGATGGGGGGACATTTGCGCAGACGTGAATCCCCCCCCCCCCCCACAACCCCACAGCCATGGGCTAAACAATGATCAAAATTACCAACAATAGTTGTTGTTAACTGAAAGGTAAAATACCTATTTGTTCTTGATGTTCTTTGTTTAACTTCTCTAGACTTTCCACAGCCTCCTCTAAACTGGTAAACATTGTGAGTTTGGGACGAAGAGCCTCTAGTGTATCTGCTATCATGTAGTCAACATCACGAGGAAAGGGGTGTCCCTCATGCCAGATGGGATCTGCTTTCTTCTTCAAGATGTAGCACTAGTAAAACAGTGAACATTATCAGCTTACATCAGCTGTTGACCTCTCTAGGTTTTTACTGACTCGTGTTACATTTGATGGCATGTCATTTGGCTCCCACAGCTTAGGTTTGTTACATGTCAGAGGGACTGATCTAGGCTAGAGTTCTCCCTCTCTTGAGTTTGAGCAACTTTTTTTTTAATTCAACCAATAAGTATAATTCATTGTCATAATTCTACACTTAAGGTGATTACACTGACCCACATGACACATTTTGTGATGTACATAAATATTATTATTGCATTTAAAAGGCTGATTGTTTGGGGAGTAAACAGTCCATTTCCAAGAGAGCCTCTACTTTTAGTCATCTAATTTTAGCTAGGCAAACACAATTCGTCTTTTACGTCAGAAAAATAAGTTATCCACAGATCGATACAATTGTGACTGCTAGAACTGAAGGAGATCCAATATAATATTATAAAGACATCTTCAAGTTGGAAATGTTGACTGATGTAACTTATCTAGTTTTCATGTTTTGTATAATAGTTTCAGTCGAATTGCTATTTTACAGATTTTGATTGGAATTCTCCAGGGAGGGTTCATACCCAGCGACTACCAAAGAAACCCCTGCCCCTCGTCACTTACTTTCACTACCTACAGTATTGACTTTATACTGTTACTGTTGGCACCCTTTTCAAATTTCCTAGATCCACCCATACCTCACCTAAAGGCTAGTAACTCTCCTCTGTGGCACCCCCACAGAATTTTCATTTATCACCATTCACAAAATGCCACCAAGAATACTCCTGTCTTTCTTCCTTACTTAACAAAATTCAAATTATTCCAGCTTTGATGAATGGCAAGAAAAGGATTCAGGGGAAAAAACATCAATTGAAGGGGTGCCTGCAAAATCCCTAAGTGACTTCTGATAGACTGCTAGATTCTCCTTCCAAATTTCCTTGTGTTTCCTTGTAAGAAAGGGGGAGAATTTCACGTGAGATCACGTGAGATGTTACTGAACTCAAAAGTCACCAGCTGAAGTTGATGTAGAACAGGTGGATAAAATTAACAAGTAGACATCACAGTGTACCACTCCTGAGAATGTTTAGCTAAAGAAACTGTGATCTCACCTGAAAGTAGACCAGAAAACAGTCCAGTTTCTTCTTGTAGTTGCCATGATCAAAGTACTGTCCACAAGTGTCTAACAAGGTGCAGATAAGACGGATACGAAACAGGTGTCCAGGAGGGTCTAGCACTGATGGTATGCCTAGAAACACAAAAAACAAATAACTTTTAAAAAACACAAAAGCTTTTCCTGGCCATTTTCATTCTCGGTTGTCACTCAACAAGAGGCAAACAGCTTGTGTCCTGAATTCCTATGTTCATTACCAAGGAAATAAGATATTGCTACACTAGGAACTGTAAGGTCTTCTCCTAAAGGAAAGAAAACATGTCTGACTGTGTTGGAACTGGGACATCTGCAATAGATTCCCGCCACACTCAGCAAGTGTATCATCATTGTCATCATCATCATCATCATCATCGTCATTGTATTACTTACAGAGGAAGGAATTTTGGGGAAACTTTAACAATTACTGCCTTCAACAAACGAGAAGAGGGGGGGGGGGGGGGGGGCAAGAAAAAAAACTTTACAAGTCACCAGTACTAACCTTCTTGATTGTTGCCAAACGTAATGAAGGAGTATAGAGTACTGAAGATGACACGTGACTCAACTTGTCTGTAGTTATACAGCTCTCCTAAGAACTTCACACAACTTACACGCCGCTGGTTCATCTTTTGAAAGTTTGTCTACAAAAAGTGGAAACTACTGATCAATATTGATCCAAGCTGTACCCTTCTTGTACCATTATCTACCCCTCAAACAGGCTTTAATTGTGTAAAGGTATGTGTCTCTTTTAGTCCTCTCTGAACTGTTTTTTTTTTTTTTGCTACTTGTGTCTGTAACAGGTTATAAACTTTTGACAATCTTTTGAACAGACTTCTTTATCTGATCTAATAAAAAACATTCTAAAAAGAGGTAGAAAAATAGTTGGACTGAACCTCCCGCTGTTGGCTTCTTTACTTTCATAAAGACAGCAGGAAATTGCAGAAAATTCACTAAACCTCTTTTTGGATAATTTTCTAAAAATAAATTTTTAATGATGTCACATAAGATAACTTTGTTATATCACATTTAGGATATTTCTGATAAAAAAAACTGTCCCCAAATTATTTACAAGAGATAAAATCAAATACTTTTAGTTACTGCTTCAGTTTAAAACAATCATAATTAAGTATTTTGCTTTTTTGGTGTAGGCTAGCTAGCAAGATATAAATTCTTGCAGACTCTACCAGCTTGGTTTAAAACAGGGTAAGAATTTCACATTCTGGAAGGCAAGGAGAGAGCTCTGCTTTAGACTGACCAAAATCAACAACTATATTCAATAATGATTCTTGACAAAGATATCCTACAGCATGTTGCTTTAGGCCAAAAAGACATTTCTTTAAATTAGTTCTGGCTTTCAATGGGTTATTAAACATTTTGCAATTTATAAATATCTGAACTTAATAACATAGAATGTTGTTCTTTTTTTCAATGGAAAAGGGCGAAAAATTCAATTTGAACATGATCTTGCCCTGAGCCAGGTTTCGTTTTTATACCTCCATTCCTAGGCGTATCTCTTCCAAAATTCCATCCACAACATAAAGAGCAACATCTTCCTACAAAGCAAGTACACATTATTGCACAATCAGACTTCATCAGCTTTATACAACAAAATGTAACTATCACCAACAGAGCACATAGGTGGGCAAACACTGGAATTTGCCAAAACCAAAATGTCATCAAGCCACATACTTAATAATCTACTCCAAGGTAGTGAACAATTAATATTGACTAATGTTAGGTTGTAACTGAAACTAACATTTTCAATAATCAAGTTTTTGGAGTTCTGTGCTTTTGCCTGTGGCCTTGAATTCCTTCTGGAAACATTGCTCAAATGTTTTATCCACTGCTTTGTACTTTGGTTTGTGATCAAAACGAAAATCTTGCCCATAATCATGATAGCTTTTTATCTCAAAATGAAGCAAAGCAGTGGATAAAACATTGGAGCAGCATTTCCTGAAGAAATCCAAGGCCACAATTTATTGCAAAAATGACTGGTGAATCTGAGCTAAAACAGCAAAAAGCAATCTGAAATGTACCAAGGGTCGGTTATGCCGGCCTTCAATTGCTCCAAATGAGCTCTGTGTTGACACAAAGACTGATTATCATGCAAGAGGCACAGATCTGCATTTAGTTTTTGAGCAAATGCCTTCAACAAAAATAATTGGCCTATTACTTTTGCTAAACCGAACCAACTCAGGTGAAACATTACTGGATATAAACAGAAGTCAGTCAGTCAGTCAGTCAGTCAAGGATTGGTTCCTCTTTTGTGACGGTCACTTGCATTTTGACGAAAAGTAATTAGCTAATCCCCAGCTTGTTTGCAGAAACACTTGGCTTAAGGATGGTGCCTACAGCTACAGAAGTATTTTTGTGCAGTTTATTACTATGTGGGAAAAGTAGGTCTTAGCAAGGGCTATCAGAATCCAAAAAGAAAATTGGGGTTAACCATGCATTTTTAGAGATAATTAAGCAACAATAATTCTAAAAAGCTAGCTGTCAAATATAAAGGAACGTATGGAATTTTTTCCAAATTGAAGCTTTATTATCTCTGAAAAATGCATGGTTACCTTTAATTTCCTTTTTGGATACCAAGAGCACTTGCTAAGTTCTGCTTTCTCCACATAGTTTCAAACTGCGCAAAAATATCCCTGTATTAGTATATATAGGCACCACCCATAGGAAACCTGAGTATCTCAAGACTTTCAAAAACTTTGAATGGCCATGCAGAACTTACATGGTATTGTACCACTCCTGCCAGTAGATTAGCAGCACAGTGAATACTGTTGTACTTGATGTTCCATGCACGAATAAGACATTTGATCACATACAGAGCAATCTGAAATGAAGACATTACACTCTAGTTAAGATCACCAACAACCATGGACAGAACTTTACGACATTCACAACCGCCATAAATTTAAACAGAACTCTTAATATGTAGGCTAGCATCCTGTTAATTGAGCTAACAGGTTTGTGACAATCTCAGAGCAACTATGTTAAAATAAATTTAAAAAACAAAAAACACAAGACAGCTTTTAAGAGACTTGTTTCTTTAAATTTATTGTTAGTCTACGGCTAACAAGAAACTATGATGTAAAAAGCAAAAAGAAAGAGAAAGCATTGATACCTGTGGATCATCCCAGGGCAGTTTTCTGATCTGCCGCAACACCTGTGGGTGAAAGAAGACAAGTTGTTTATAGTGTTTATAATGAAATTAATTAATTTATGAAAATTGTAAATGAAACTCTTCCAAATGGCCAGTACATTAATGAGGCCCTGCCAGGGTAAATTCCGACAAGCGACATGGCCCAAAAAGTAGCGACAGCACATGAAATAAATTCGCAACAAAAGACAACTTTTCTCGACAAAACTCCGACAGTGACAATAAGGCCGAGAATTAACGACAAAGAACGGTGATTTCATATGTTTTTACACTAATTTAGTGTGATGTTAAGGCCAACAAGGGGAACGTTTGACCAATAAAAATAAAGACAGTTGGAAATCAAGCAAGGGCGATCCAGAGGATGGCGTGACTCGAGAGTGGTGAACCCTGGTGAAAAACCTCACAGGATCTTCAAGGATCTTTAAAGATCTTCAAAGACCTGCCAAAGATCTTTAAAGATAAAGATCCTCAAAGGATCCTTATAGGATCTTTGAAGATCCTCCAAAGATCTTCAAAGATCCTGCATATGCAAGATCTTGTTATACTATCTGCAAAGATCCTCAAGGAATTGGTAAGGATCTTGCAAGGATCTTTGTAAGATCCTTGCAAAGATTCCTGCAAAGATCTTTGCAAGGATCCTTCAAGATCCTCAAAGATTTGATGAGGATCTTTGAAGAATCTTACAAAGATCCTTTTAAAGATCTTGCAAAGATCTTTGCAAGGATCCTTCAGGATCCTCAAGGATTTAATGAGGATCTTTGAAGAATCTTACAAAGATCCTTTTAAAGATCTTGCAAAGATCTTTGCCAGGATCCTCAAGGATTTAATGAGGATCTTTGAAGAATCTTAGAAAGATCCTTTTAAAGATCTTGCAAAGATCTTTGCCAGGATCCTCAAGGATTTAATGAGGATCTTTAAAGAATCTTAGAAAGATCCTTTTAAAGATCTTGCAAAGATCTTTGCCAGGATCCTCAAGGATTTAATGAGGATCTTTAAAGAATCTTAGAAAGATCCTTTTGAAGATCCTGCAAAGATCTTTGCCAGGATCCTCAAGGATTTAATGAGGATCTTTGAAGAATCTTTAAAAGATCCTTTCAAAGATCTTGCAAGAGATCTTTGCCAAAATCTTCAACAATTTAATAAGGATCCTTCGAAGATCTTGCAAAGATCTTTGTCAGGATCCTAAGGGCTCCTAAAGGATTTTTAAATTAAGCTGAATTATCTTTGACGGATCTTAAAGGGACCCTTGATAGTAAGGATCTTGCAAAGACCTTTGCCAGGATCCTTCATGAGCTTCAAGGATTTAATGAGGATGTTTGCAAGACCCCTATGATAAATAGAAAAAAAAGGTGATGGAAAATAAAAGGCCATTACACTTGCAATTACAGTGTAGGCATTTAGTAATTTATTTTATTAATCAATAAGACAGTTTATTCAAATACACTTCGCAGTCCAAAGACTGAATTGCATGTACAAATAATTAAATTGTATGAAACTGAAAAACATAAATATATAATTATACAAAATATAGAAAAAATTTAATAATTACAGGTAACATATAATAAAGAAGAATGCATAGAACCCTGCGAGAGGAAAAAGGACATTATTTAAAAAACTACATACTACTACTAATGACTAATAATAAAAGAGTTCTTTTAACGATTGGTCTTGCACACCGGAATTATAAAACGGTTATTGCTCCTAAGCTTGTGGGATGAAAGGGCAGGTGGAGGCAGCAAATTTGAGCGTTTGTGGTTTCTTGATGAAGATATAGAGTTAAAATAGTTTGTTCGAAAGAAAGTCACACAGATCTGCCCGCTTTAGTAACAAATACATTTGTCACTTTTAAAATTAAGAATCAAAATTTCTGTTTCTACTGAGTTTGAGCTTCCAGGGTAAATAATTATACCTTAAAGGTGTTGGAAAGTACAGACTGTTGACTAAAACTCTGAAAGTTACAATAATGCAATGTCATCAATACTGCTGGTTTTTTGCTTGGAACTATTGCTTGGATGTCTCAGAGAAACGGGTACGTGGAATATGGAATTTCGTTTTGGCAATTTAAATTTGTGATATGTTGCACCAAGATTCCTGCTTTATATGGCTTCCCACCAAAGGATATAATTCAATAGACAAATAAATAAGTTTACTCAGCTGATTGTCTGATCAGTGCTTGTCATGCAGCATGATAGTGTCTTAGTGATACTCAGACTCAGTAATTCATTCTTATAAATAAAGAGTGATTTCCAATAGCTAAAAGTTTGCTCACAGTCTTCATGAAATGATTACCCTGTCGCTTTCTTGCACAATACTTCTTTTATAAAGGAAACAAGGAAACCACCGGGCCAAGAGCGGCAGCCATCTTGGATTTCCATCAGACTTGGAAGACTGGGCACGAGCAAAGCCAAATTTGGTCAGCAGCTATACACTGCAGGCTCGCAGAAAGACCGTTTCTTTTGGATTTTCGCAGGACTCAAGAAAACAAGGCACATTTCCTCGGTTTTTTCTTCTTTTAAGCTAGAAAATGATGGCTTTAAGCAACAAATCGTGGACAACTACTTTTTAGAAACAGGTAGGCTTTAATATCAATGATTTGATAAAAGACTGGCTTGAAAATGTGATGCACAATTCAACCAAATGAATGCATGTGCTTCTGTGAATTTAGCTACAAATTCATCTGATCTCGGTTGTCGAGGTAGCCATTTCCTATTTATTTTTAAAATAAAACATTTACAAACGTTTTTATGGGGTAAGTTTGTAGTTGTAGCGCTAGTTGAAATGAACAATCAGATGATTGTAGTTGTACTGAGAATCAATTGCAAGCTTTATTTGTGTGGTGACTTATTCGATCGAGTATAACATTACTTTAATTTGCCTGTGATTTGATTGAAGTTGAAGGTCATTTGGTGGAGTATTATAATGCCCACATGTACAATAAAATAGCACCATCAGTTAAAAACGAATGTGAACACTGTAATCACACAGAAGAACTGACTAAAGTGCATGATTTTTTCTCTTTTTGCTGTAGATCTTCAACTCAATGTTGTTGTCAAGGCCGATAACCAAGACTGCAGCTTCAGAGTGTGTGAAGTCACCAAATCCTGCTCAATAAGCTAAGTCACTTGTAAGCAGGGGAGCCTATTTTTAACTGATTTAGTATGGTTATGAATTGTGACTTCTACTACTATATATACTACTCAGGAACAATGAAAAAATAAAAAATTTTGTAACTTTGAGCCTTGAATTCATTACTTGATGTTTGATAGTTTAATAGAAAATTAGAGGGTCAAATTGTTTTGGTCATGTAAATTACAAGCAAATTGGTACTTTTTTGTCTTTTAGCACTGTGCTTGCACAATTATTATGCCTATCAAATTTTTATAGTAGCACAACATTTGCTGATGTTGTGATTGCACTGTTTTGTTACATTATTCATTATCTAGAATATAGTTATTCCACATTTTGTGGGTCATCACGAGGGAAAAACTACAATTTTTCTGAGCCACTATAAATGTGTTAAAGTTGTGCAGACAAGGCAGTAACTTTTAAGTTTTGTTAAAGGCTGATAGTTTAGAGAGGGATTTTGACTTGCACTAATGTTGTGAACAACATCTGTTGAAATTTGTTGCACTGTGTAGCCTTGTTATTAGAACTTTTGTACATAATCAGAGCTTGCTATAAGTTATTGTTTTTCTGTTATTATGTTTTCTTGTACAAACGTTTTCACTGGCAATTGTCAAACCAAATTTTAGAATAAAAATTATTACAGTTTCTTGTACATTAACATTAGGATCGTGATCACCCAGGCTTCATGTTGTAGTCAAAATTTTGTCCATCATGGTTGAGGTAAAATATCCATCTGCTGAATATTATTCTTTCACCATTCATATTAAAAGTTATGTTTCTATTTCTGATTTTATTTACACAAGTTATTTTGTATTGATTTAGCATTGTAGACCTACATTTATATACAAATAAATTCCTGAATCTTAACTAAAATAAGTTAGGGATTGTTCAATAAAATTATCCCTTTTATGACATGCTGATGTTCTTTTTCATCTACATACTGCATGTACATTCTCAACAGCTTATTCTGAGACTCACCGGAAATTTCAGTCACAAATGTTTTTGTGATTTTGGAAAGTTCAAAGTAGTACAAGATCTTGAAAAGGTTCATTCAAGATCCTTGAAGATCTTTTGCAAGATTATTGAAGATCTTCAAAGATCTTGGCAAGAGCTGCAAAGGATCCTGTAGGATCCTTGAAGATCTTTGGCAAGGTTATTGAAGATCCTCAAAGATCTTGAAAAGGTCTGCAAAGGATCCTTGAAAATCCTTTTAAGATCTTTGGCGACATAATTGAAGATCCTCAAAGATCTTGGCAAGTTCTGCAAAGGATCTTTGCAGATCCTCAAAGATCCTGGCAAGATCTGCAAAGGATCCTTAAAGATCTTGACAAGATCTTGGCAAGATCTGCAAGGATCCTTAAGGATCTTTGAGGATCCTCAAAGATCTTGGCCAAGATCTTCAAGGATCTTGGCAAGAAAGTTGAGGATCCTTAAGGATCTTGGCAAGGATTTTTGAGGATCCTTAAAGATCTTTGCAAGATTGTTTAAGGATCCTTAAAGATCTTCATAAGGATCCTCGAAGATCTTCATGAAGATCTTTGAGGATCTTTAAAGATCCTCAAAAGATTTTCACCAGGGAAGTCTTCGTCCATATACTTTTTTACCGTTGATTTGCATTATTAGCAGACCTTTTCACAAGGTAAGTGTGTGTGGGTCTGAGGTGATAAAGAACCTCGGCTCACGATCTATTTTCGGCATCACGCACCGTTTTTCCTAATCTTAAATTCCGACAAGGACAAACTATTTTCATTAAATTTCCAACAGCAACATGAAGCACTGACAAAACACCAACACGGAACATTTTAAAATTCAGACAAGCGACACGGGACCCCCCCCCCCCCCCCTTGCAGGGCCTCGCTAATGTCTTACAGTAGTTCAGTAGTTCAGCTAACATTAGCGAACTGGCTGTTAGAGAAACAACTGGTACACATAGGCAAAATGACCACAATTAAACCGATCATTCAAAACCTCCTTTCAAGCACAATCTGGGGAGTGAAACGTTTGAATCTTACATGTATTTCATATTTGTTACCTACTTGCCAAGAGAAGTTGATGAAAAAATTATCAGTGAATTCTACAGTTTTTTCTGGATGAAAATTGAATGAGGATCTTAAAGAGAGTGGCTCTTAAGTATAGTAATGCATATTTTTCAAAGGGGTTCCCTTGTTTTTTTTAGTAACAAAATTAATGACAAAACTGTTTAGCCAGGCTGTTCCTTTACTAAAATTATCAATTATAGTAATTAAATAAAAATGGTCATCAAACAGAAACAGTACTATACATGTACCTTTTCAGTGGTGGTTTTGGACAAGTCTTTATAAAGCAGTTTACGGATGTATTCATGCATGGGAGGGCGCTCTATCTGAGCAACCTGTGGACAATAAAACACAACATTCTGTTATCAACCACTGTGGTTTCTATACACAGAACTATGATTGAGAATTTCACACTTAATAAACTAGGCACCTTTATTGATTATGTGAGAGGGGCAATCCCATTTATTATTCAAGAAGTTGGGGGCGGGGGAATATTATTATTTCTAATTTCCCCCAAAAATGAGGTTTTCTAAAAACTGCAACTAAAATAATTCCATGACACCAGCCCAACATGTAGTGAAATATAAATGTTGAAAAGTTTGAATGTCAATGTCAATTTCAATGTCACTCCTGTCATCTTTGTCCTAAAATGAGTCTTGCATTTACACGATCAAACTTTGCATCACTATCACTAATGTCTGTAAAAAGGTCAGATCACAGTGCTCAACTGGGATGATCTCCAATACACTCTATTTATAATATAATTAGGTACATGCAGCCACCAGGTGTGCAAGCTATGGTTTGCGAGTATTTTAGTCACGTACAGAGTTTTAATTTTCCAGTTGTAGAAAACATTGAGTTTTAGACTGGGAGCAGGTAAAACATCTGTTGGCGTGTTTGGTTTGGTGGGCAGTCATAAAAACAAACATATTATGTCATCTTGGGTTTATTGGGTTTTTAAACACATTCCAGTCACAACCCTCACAAACACCCCACCCCCCTCCTTTATTGGATAATAGGAGAAAAAAAGCACCTTTTGTCTTTCCGGTGGATTGCAATAAAAGAATGCATTCTCAATCAGAGTCAGCTGGCGACTGTCCAAACTCTGCACAGCTTTCTTTCTCATCATGAGCTCCTGCAAAATAGAATTCAGTTCATTTGTGAGTCAGTTCTTCCATAAAATTAATTTACATAGTATTACTTTTTTAATCATTTACATGGTGACAAACAAAGAAGAAGGAACTGTAAGTTTTAATTTGTGTTTTCAAAGGGTACATAATTAAGGAGCACTTTCTCAGTACTGAATGTTTTGTAGTATTATTAACACGAACAAAACAATTTTACTGTCAAAAATAGGGGACAAGCAATTGATGCTCTACAGCTTTATTTCCCGGGATAACTTTGGACTGCTGTTTTGCAGCTGCAAGTAGCTATGCAAAAGTAGGATCACATGAACAAAGCTGCCCTTTTAAAGTAAGGAAAGTAAAGCGGTACTCTTTAAATGACCTTTGTTATGTTATGAATGTTTGGATTTATCAACAGAGTTGAGAAGGTAATTTGGCTTCCATAGTAATTTTTGTGCTGACATTTTGAGTGTTTAAGCTTTGTCGCAGCATCATCAGAGTTGCTCTAGCAAAGAGCTAGTGCTTGAAACATCAGCACTCAACTCTGTTAATGGTGGCCAAATTGCATTATCAACACTGTTAATTATAAAAACCAAAAATTCATTTCTACTCCCCAGAGCAGCACCACAATTTGTTTAAAAACTAACTCCCTCCTTATATATTTGTTACTTTACGGGACACAAAGTGTTGATCCCCTGATAGAGACATGGGACAGAATAAAATTAACAACATACCAACAAGTTCTTTGTTCTGACATGTGAGTCTGGAGAGCGGTACAGGAATCTACCACACACTTCTAATAAATTACACGCCATCTCAATGTTGTGGTGGGTAAAGTCTTCTAGGAGCATCTGAAATTGACAACATTAAGAATTAGGTATTTGATACAATTATCTACATGTATCATAAATAAATTCTAAATCTTAAATGCAACCTTTGCTCTATTGCAAACTGACAAACGTTTAGCTTAAAACAATGTACAGTTCCAGAAAAATCCATACCCACCCCATGGAAGGTCAAAGCCAAAATTTTAGAAGCAAAGTATGAAGCTAAACTGGAATTTCCTGGGGGGAGGGGGAGTGCAAAACAAAAACTTCTGAGGGGGGAGTATACATGTAGATATTTCCTGGAACTGCAGAATGTACTTTTCAAATAATTACGTTCTAAAACTATTTATAAAAGTTACATATTGTTCCTTTTATCACATTATGCACTAACATTAGCAGTCTACAAGCTAGGTCTTGACAGCTTGTGTATTCATGTTTAAGTTACTTACTTTCAAACAGTGCAATGTTTCACCCTTTGGAAACATATGGAACTTGGTGAGCTCACCTGATAAAATAATAAGAGAGTTCGTAATTATCAACAAACAGAGTAAATTTAATTCAGTAATTCATTTCTTAATGAGAACTGGAACTTTATTGATAATTCTGTGATAATGAATTGTCAGCTAATTGTTAGCAATGTAAGACTACACCATAACATGACAAGTGCACTCTAGGTATTACTGCCAATTTAAATCAAAACCTCACCTATGAATCGAACCACCTTAATCTTTGATTCAACATTTATCTGATCCTTCTTGCGCACCTGAAAAAAATGACAGCCAAGGCCTTTACATAAGTTACAACACAACTGAAAGGCATGTAAAGGCATCATGTACAGTGCATGTAATGAAAGATCATATCGGCTGCTACCTTGAGGTAAATAGCTACCTTTTGGCATTTTGTGAGTTCTCTCTAACAATATTCTCCTTTTTCAGATGTGTACATGCCAGGTTTTAAAGGGAAAGATCAGAACCTTACAATGTGTGCCTTTAGAGAAAAATATGTCTTGAGCGCTAACACCATGCAGGGCCCAATTGATCCAAAACTGAGGATAGTACTATTTTGGATGAAAATACAACTGAAAGCTTATTTATGCTAAATAGAACCAGGACCACTTTTTAAACACATTGAAGTTTAAACACACCTCATTTCTAATGTTGTCAAAAATAACAAATGCAAATGAATAAATTAGAGGAAAGTGATTACACTTACCCTGAACCTGAATTCACCTTTGAGTTGCTGCATCAGCTCAGGAGCAAGATCAGGAGCACAGGGGTCAAGGGTCGCCACAAGACGAGCATACATTGGCAACAAATCCAACCTACAAGAAAACAGAACCAGTAACACAGAGAGCTTAAAAATAATTTATAATGTCTAATTTGACAATGTCTAGGTGAGATAAGGTACATATGTAAGGTAAGGTAAGACTTATTTTTCAAGGTTAGCACTTAAAAAAACTACAGACAAACTTGTGGCCCTCTAAAAAGCAAAAATATAAATTAAATCAAACTGAACATAACTTGAGTCTTAAAAAACGCCAGGCCTGAAGACTGTGAAAGATTTGCAGCTCATGCTCTCACTCATGATCATTGATTAAACAGTGTCACATGCTTTTTTCCTGCTAAACATGTCTCGGTAATCTTTTTCACTCATGAGTTGGCTCATTAAACCCTAACAAGTACACTTGCCTTATTCTTGGAACAGCAAAAAGGGCTCGGCAAAGTTTCTTTCTGTTTCCTTTGGTGTTGCATGTTTGCATGAATTCTGTTGCCACCTACAAGTCAAAGAAGTGCTAACAATTAGCACTTAAGGACGGTGCCTACTAATACCGAAGTATTTTTGTGCGGTTTATGACTATGCGGGAAAAGCAGATCTAAGCACAGGCTTTTGGAATCCGAAAAGAAAATTGGGGGTAACCATGCATTTTTCAGAGATAATTGAGCCGTAATATCTCTAAAAAGGGCCAAAATATAAAGCAATGTATGGGAGTTTTTCCTAAATTGAAGCTTAATTATCTCTGAAAAATGCATGGTTACCCCCAATTTTCTTTTGAGATACCAAAAGCATTTGTGTTGTTATGCCTTCTCCGTAAAGTTTTAAACCGCGCAAAAATATTCCTGAATTAGTATGCACCACCCATAGGAAACCCGAGTATCTCGCGATGCGCAGAACGTATGCGCAGTACCAATAGTAGGCACCGTCCTTAATTACCACATAGAATACACTTTTTTTCTCAAGTTTTATTGAGAAGGATTTGCAATATTTTTATGATTTAGAATGACTATTTTCACCCAGTTTCCAGTAGATCACCAGTACCTATTAACAATACTTATTAGTTTTAGAAAAAAATCAATCAAATACATGTACCATGATGACTACAACAATTAACAGAACAGTGATACATGTACTTCAAATAAAATTTGTCTTTATTAGCACTGGTTTGAAGATTGCTTATAAATCACCAAATTAGTCAACTGCAACATGAGCTGTGGGAAGTATGGAAATTGAGTGTTGTCTCAAGCAAAAAAAAATCTGACCTTTATTGACGCTTGAATAAAATGATAATCTTACTGCCTGATCTGTTGTCAGATGTCTTTAATTTCACTTCTCTATCCGCATATAAACTGTTTCCGCCCAATACTTCCCTCTGATAACCCTCCAATTCAACAGCTACTTACGTCTGTACTGCCTCATTTTGAAAATTTAATTAGTTCTACTTCTACACTGCCTGCCCTCTTAATTATCCCCAATAAATGCTGGGTAGACAATCACTGCCATTGTTGCCAAGATACCACCATTTCATCCAATCACCATGCTGGAAATACAATTCTGTTTCCGGCATTATGATGCAAGGTCAAAAAACACTGTCTAGGCCTCAGTTGGTTGGGCAAAAGCAGTAATTGAATAATCTGTTGCATGGTTAACTTCCAAATATGAAGTCAGCCATGCAGTCTCTCTCAATCTTACAAGCCTGTAACAATACGCTGTCAAAGATCACCCAACCAGTGTTTCTTGGGGCAGAACTGGAACTGAGTAAATTTTCAAAGTGGAGGCAGTAAGCAACGGTTGCATCAAAGAGCCATCGGAAGGAAGAATTGGAGGGAAACAGGGATTATGTGTGGGAGATTCATGTATACGGAAGAAGTGAAAAAAGACACAGGGAAACAGATCAGATGACAGGCGGTGGTTAATTTTATAGAAGTGTTGATAAAAGTCAGCTTTATGCCTGAGACAAGATCACAGTTCAAATTCCCTGTATCACACTGCTCATGCTGCATAGTGGAAAACAGGCTAACAAACCTCATCAATGAGGTCCTTGTTGACACATGTTGGCAATCTTAGCAGTATAGCCTCAAGGGCCAGTCCAGTGTTGGAGCCTGATGTTTCACCAGATGAACCATCATCACTTTCTTCTATAGATACAAAGAAAATAACATTACATTATTCTAGCAGATCTTTGTGTCCTAAATCACTCTTTTAAAAGTTTATGAACCCATAAATGAAGAAAACGAAACATTTTTAAGGTCATTGAGCAGTTTGTTTATCTTTTTTTGACAGACATTTCAGAAAAAAAAATTATAGAATGGTAACATGGCCAATCTGGTTTCAATCCATTGCTCTATCAACTGAGCTAACCAGGTGGCGGTTCATTGCATGTTACTTTGCAATTTCTTGGTTTGCTGAGATGGTTAAATAAATTGTAAGAAGACGTACAGTGTGCTGTTTACTCACAGATGTAAAATAATCTGTTTACCTTCTTCACTTTCCTTTTCGTTATACTCCTCATCACCAAAATACTCATCCATCTCTTCATACTCAGGCTCCTCTGCCACTAAGTAAGCAGGACACAACATTAGTTTACCTGTTATTGGGCACTTATCATGCATGGACTATCACTTTTGTGGGTGGACATCATCTATTCCAAGTTAAGCAAACAGATTTTTGAGAGTGAAGATCAAGCCTAATATCCCATGGATTACCTTTTATCAAGAGACCCCTTTTAACATACAGTATAACCATTTTAGAGCAAAGAATAGTTCGCCATGCTTTTGCTCCATGTATTTTTGTTTGTAGTTAAATACAGTAACATTCCCTCTGTCAGCATCTTTGGAAACCTGTAGGATACTTGTGCGGAATAAGGCCCTAAGTGACTTTTGATGTAAGGTCAAATTCTCCTTTTGTTTCACAAGTGAATACAAGGCAATTTGGAAGGAGAATCTAGCAATTTATCAGAAGTCACTTAGTAATACGGCTTTTTTCCACTAAGGTACCCCTTCAATTATTTTTATTTTTAATTTATTATCATTGTTACTATTAGATAAATTCAAGTTAAATCACAGTTCTTGTGTCTGTTACTGAGGCATTTCCATACCTTCCAGATCTTTGACGTCCAGCTTCTCTTCTTTAGAAGTGTCAGTTCCAGCTTCTGTGTCCTCCTTTCCTTCATCTTTGTACAAGATCTAACAAATCCAAATTACTTATTAATAAATTAAAACACAAGACATTCAATAATAAAACAATTCACAAAGTTATTATACATACAGCTGTAGCTTAGCACCGATTTCAACTGACTTATTGCAAAAGAAAAAGAATGTGACTTCAACGTACCCATACAGTAATTTATATAATTTCAGTGTTTAATTGATTGTCATATCCCTGCTTGACAAAGATGTTGAAATATCACAACATGTTAATTTTAATACTTTACTGATGTGCACTACTAGAAATTTAGTTAAATTTGATACTTCAGGAATTACCTGTAGGGAATAGTGACTCTAAAGGTATCTAATTAGGGTTTTAAGCTTGTGTGCTCACTGATGGTGTGAGCGTTAGTAATGTGCACATGCCAGCTGATGCAAGCTCATGCAAAACAGCAAACAAGTCAACAATACAGCTCAAATAATTACAGCCCTGAAGTAGAAACAGAAAATCAAAGCATTTTAAAGAAAAAATTCCCTGTAATAGTTTTATAAACTAAAATATTGCTGTTCATATCTTCAAAGACAACCGAGGTTGTACATTTCATCCAATTAGTTCACGCAAACAAGTCCATTGCTGTACTGAAAGTTCACCCATGCCCAAATTAAAAATTAAAAAAATTGTCATCAAAGCCTGGTGCAATAAAAAATGCACTGAAAAATGTCAGTGTTAGAGTAGGTTTAACGCAAGACTCAAAGGCATTATTTCATGAGTGAGGGTTCTAGGGCACAGTTTTGTTCTTTGATAGAAAGAAAACAAGAGAAAACTGTCTTTTGATGTGTAACATAGTCCACACCATATTATAAGTGAAAATGCTGTGGAGTCACCTTCAAAACAGTTCCTTCATTCCTTTCCATCGAAGAGTTTTTTTTTTTTTTGAATAATTTCAGACAAAATCTTTTCCCCTAAGACTTCAAAGAATTCAATTTGAAAACTCCCTGAAGATATTCTGATAATTTCCAAAGGGTACCAAAGGTCATTCAAATGCTGCAGCCTGACTTCTGACAATCTAACTGTAAACAAACTTATTTACACAAACTTCATAATTGCATTACCCCTGGGAGAAAGGCTTTTAGATCCTTGAGATTTTCATAAAAGATCCTAGTTTCCTCATCTTCCCATAGTCCAGAACTGCCATCATACTAAAGAAGGGAATAATTATTGTTTGTTAATTTTTATTTAATTTTATTTATACCATTAAGGACAGCACTTAAATGAAACTTTAATGTAAAGCTAACCACATAGGTTTATTCTAGATGTTTAATCAGCATTGAGGAAAATAAAATAAAAATAAATAAATCACTTTATTTAAGTGTCAAAGTATTTAGCACTATTGTGCTAATTGGGGACACTGTAAATTGATGAAATAAATATACAAACTGAACATAACATGTTAAAAATCCCAACTGGTGGGAGGCAAACCAGTTGGCTATTTACAAAACATGGCCAGAGTTGGATTTGAAAAGTGGGGGATACTGTAAAACAAATCCAAGTGGTCAGATCGGGACTTGAACCTAGCACCTCCAGATTACAAGTCTGGTGCCCTAACCACTAGACCACGCTGCTCCCATAATATACATGTTGTGGTTAAATTTTTTGGCTCAATTCCTACTTTCCTCTGTTTTTGTGCAGGGTAATATAATGCATGAATTAATTGAACTAAAGATGAAATTAAACCACCACATACATGCACTGTATGTACACACTAGCACAAGTAAAAGACAGGACAAAAAGCACAGTCATAACACGCACTGTAAATACAAAAAAATCCCACAATCCACTATAGCGAAAAAGATTGTGACTGGTACCATCTAGCCATAATGATACAAAACCCTAAAAACCCACAGAAAACTTCTACAATACACAATGCTCTTAACTATAGGCCTGGGATGAATTTTGCAAAAAATAATGGCTTTTTATGTGCCTATTGGCTGTGTTAGGTTCACTACGTATTGTGGTAAAATGTACATCTGCCATCATTTTCCGCATGGTGGATTAAGCTACTGACCACTATTCAGTAGACTCCCACGAGCTCGCATTAAATACTCAAGGCAAACTCAACATTTGTTCTAGAAATCTCTAGAAAGTGGGAGTTTGAAATAGCTGTAAAGAAGCAAATACATTTGTAAATCACTGGAAACATTATTCAAAGGAACAAGTTTCCCTTGAAGATAACCACGGTTTGAGACAGCAGAGATCTAAGCCATGTAACAAAAGACATATCAGGTATTGGTGGATTTGTACAAAAATGTCACTGATCATTCTTAATCTTGTTAATTAAATTAAATTAAATTGTCAGAGTTCCCAGGTTGTTTGATTCTCGAGAAAATGGGGGATAAACAGGGAAAGGGGAGTTGAGAGTGGTAGTCATAATGCTTCATGGCTACAGATTATTTCTCTTACCTCAGAATGTCTAAATGGGTTAAAAACGTCAATTGAACTCCCACAAGATTCTTGTTGAGCAAGCTCTACAAACAGGCACACAACATCACATTTAATATTAAACCAACAAGAACACTCTTGAGAATGACATATTTTTCAATGAGTGTCAGGTATACCTGGAAAAAGGAAATCCAAGTGCTCTACTATATAAGGAGTTGAACCTACAAGACCTTCTGATTACTAGTTTGGATGCTCTACCACTGAGCTACAGGAGACTTGTGGGAGCTACGAACACACTTCAAGTTGACAGTGTTAAATCAATGACCAGGAATTAATGATTACTTACCATTCTGTGGCAAATCGGGCATGTCTACATCTAATATATCCTAGAAAGACATAAACAAACACAAGATAGAAATGGTGGATACAATCTTGACCTTCCATCACACTGAGCAGTTGCTATGGTTTACAAGTGCTTGGATATCAGTGTGAGAATTGGAAAGAATACATGGCTTCATTAACCATTGTGGCTCTAAAAGTTGAATAACTTACTACATCATAACAACCATTTATACACATTATACCATGCTTTACAACCACTAAAAGTGTCTTTGATCCACGCCTCGGAGTCCAGTGGCTAGATACAATGCCAATAAACAAGTTAACGAGGAAGTATAGAGAGAAGCAGTTAAAGACACAGGAGAGCCACTCACTTGATCATATTCTAAGGAAAGAGACAGTCCCAAAGAAATGCTGGACAAGCCCAATATTGATTACCACACTTCAAGGAACAGGGAAAAGCGAATGGCCTAGGAACAACTAGAGAACATACTCACTACAGGAGCTAGAAGAAGTGTAGGCGATACCAGTGGAAAGGAGCTACATGTAGTTGAGAGTACTGGCAAATGCCTAGTATGCTTTCTTGGGTAATTAGGATTGATGATGATGATGATGATGATCAAGCCAATCATGGCCACCTTTTTTTACAGCGGCCAGTTAATTCTGCTCAGTTGTGGCCATTCTAGAAAGGTTTCACTGTAGTTGCATAGACGTAATCTCTAGTGTCATGACCTTCAGCATCCACTGCACAATTTACTGTTACTTTCGATAACTTGCAGACTTTGAAGTTCTAAATTCAACATTCAACCGTTTTTCACTACTGTAAATCAGTGGAGAATCTTGAGCTCTTACAAAAGAAAGTCATTTGGCTCAGCAGGATCAAAAGGTCACATCGAAACGACGTGTGATTGGCAGGTTTTCATGCACCCTGTCAGTTTCTGTATTTTTGCAGTTGATTGGTTGTTGATGGAATTATGATCAACAGTAGTAAACCACCCGCATTTTTAGCAGCTGGATTTTGAAGTTCAGAGTTTGCATGTTGTTGAAAGGTGCAGTAGACTGCCTTGCATAAAAACTGAGCAAAATATCTGTGGACTTACTGCCAAAGTGGAGGTATTGGCCAGCAACTTCTCATAAGCCTTCTGTGCTTTCTCAAATGCTTCCTTTCTCTCAGGGTGCAATTCACCTTTTGTCTGTAAGCAAAATTGGAAGTCATTTGACTAAAAGGAAGGTTTTACCAGTGTAACACAAACACAACATAATGTGGTACATTGATTAGGCTCATTTACAAAGTTATTTCTCTTCCAAGTTTGCATTCAAATGTTTTGAAACAAGACTAAACCTTAGACCTTTCTTGGCAGCCTCTAGTTGCTCAAAGACAAAAAAATTATTCTTACTGTAGGCATTAATTCAATTATAAATTTCTGTTAAATAAATTATTACTTAGTAAAGTCAACTCCCACCCTGCTGACACCTTCCCATTATTACAAACAAAAGTTGTAATCAATACATGTAACTCTCACTATTAGGGGACCTCTCTATCACGCATACCAAATTGTCACCCCAGAAGGTGTCTACAATTATGGGTGTTATTGTACACCTACATGTAGGGTTCTCAATTGTTGAAACATTTGCTGATAAAAAATAATTTTGAGTACTTTTCGTAAAACAAAGCCATTTAACACAGATATTTGGCATCAGGAAGATTTAGAATGACATGAGAGCGAGAAGAAAGGAGAAAGAAGAGAGTGAAGAAAGGACAAAAAGGTTTTTTACCATATACCAAAAATTCCTGGAAATTCCGGTTGCGATGAAAATGGAACACAATTTTTTGGTTTGTTCTAGTGGAAAATTGCCAGGATGAACAGAAATTCTGAAAAGGTAATTCTGTTTCCCTGGTTGGATGTTCTGAATGGAATTTGTGTTCCTTTTACATGTTTCGTATTTAGGGCTTTTGGCTCTCTCAGCCGTGCCAGTCAAGTGCTGTGGGTCAATCTGGAAATTTTGGATTAAATGGTAAACATCCATTGATGTTCTTCCCAACTGGAAACTCCCAACCAAAATTTTTGGAAATTTGGGGTTTATGGTAACCAACCAAGGACTATTCTACCTTATGTTTTTGCATTGATAAATTTGGAGATTAAGCAATAAAAACAACAAAACATTAGCATTTTAGCATGACTTGAGCAGGCTAGTTTTCACAAATCTGACTATACGTGCACAGGCATAAATAAAAATCGTTATACAGAAGACACAAGTACAATACCATTAATGTTTGCCTATTTTGCTTCTCCCTGTTCTGCAGATCCTTGTGAGCTTTGAGTAAATGCCCAGCCAATGACTTGTAGTAAGTCTGCAACAACTGATGAATAGCAGCTTGGTCTTCACTGGGAACTACATGACACCTTGGAAACACCACTCTGTGTTTCTCTGCCATTAGCCTCTGCTTTCTAGAGATGAAACCAGCAAAGTCCTCTCCACAGTGACGAGCAAAGCTGGTGATAACTGGTACATAGATGTGGCTTTCCTTGTCACAGTTAACAATGTTATTTAGGATGGTGCTGAGGATCTTAATGCCTTCAGGCAATTTTGGAAAAACTCCAGCAATGATGAGCTCTCCCAGAAGTCTCAGCGTCACACGGTACTTACTCACATTTGCTTGCTGTAAGAAAACATTACAAATGTATCATAAATTAAATTATTAAAAATGAAAAGGGATGATTTTTTAATTCCTTGAAGTAATTATGATACATGGATTAAATAGATAAATAGATTAAATAGATGAATAGATTAAACTGTTGTTAACAGAAATAAATTCAACAAGGATGGTAAAGATAAGAATTTTATCCAATTCAATGGACCAGATAATTAACAATTATTCCATGAGCGCGCGTTGGATATAAGATGATAGATATCCAACAAGGCACGTAGCGCCAAGTTGGCTATAATCATCTCATACAACAAGCGCGAGTGAAATAATTGTTAACAATCAAGAATTATTGCTGATTTCGCTTTGAAAGGACAACCAGAAGACAATTTATTGGTCGCCATCCTCGGGCATAGTATAATGGCTCATATACCATGGCCGCAGAGCCAATCAAATCCCTGGAATTGCATTATACAATGACCCAGTTTTTAATAATAATAATTATTTCACTGGTTAACAGGGGCTAGTATTGCATGGCCACTAAATCAAACTCTGCAGCTTTGCAGCTACATGAGGTAACTAGAAACGTTTGCTCCATGGTGCAGTTCATATTTGTAGCTTTTACACTTGGGTAAAAGTGAAGAACAGCTCACCTCCACCAACTATCAGTCGACTGTCGGCCAACTGTTGGCTGACAGTGGGTGGTGAGCTGTCGTTCACTCATACCTACACTTGTAGCTTACAATCTGTACAAGTTTACACTCTAACAATGAAACACTTATTGAAACTAGTTTCAATCAACAAATAAAATGAGCCCAGGGATCCATGGGATAATACCCATTTTTAACTAGTGAATGCGCACATGCGCAATGAACAACTTATCCCAGTGTGGGGAAACGTCACTCACTCATTATACCTACTGTAGAGTACAGAGAGTTAATGTGGGGTCAGTAAAGCTTTTTGTCCGAGGGAAAGCACATTTCAGAGACCAAGCTCAAAAACTCGTGACTTTCCAACGTTCTGAATGAAAGTGCAACATGCTCATGACTACTTGACCACACTTATAAAGTACTGTACGTTAGGAAAGAATATTTGGCTTTATCAACTGAGCTGACATTTTGAGCATTACCCCTTCATCAGAATGAATCAGAGTGAGTGGGAGGTATCCTCAATAGGGTTATTAAACCTCTGGTACCTCCTTTTCATATACAGTAGAACCCCGGAAACTCGAACTCTGAAGGGAAACAAAAAACAGACTGTTCAAGTTAGCGGGTTTCGAGTTATTGGGGTCGATTAAAATACTCAATTTTCTAGGTTAATAATTAATAGTTTATTGATTTTCAGCACTTCAGTATACAATAGAGTGCAAATTAAACTTATTTCACGAGAAACTAAATACATTTTGTAACAACTGTAACGGTTATGCATTCTTACAACAATCCAATACTGTGAATGTAACTTAGAATTGGATCACACGCTAGGAAGAGCTAATGGGATATCTCAATGGGCATCCGTGACGAGTTATAAGAACCAGAAGTTCGAGTTATCGGGGTAAATTTTGATCAGGGGAAACAAAATTTAGTGCAAGCTAGCAGGGTTTTTGAGTTATCCGAGTTCGAGTTAACCGAGTAAAAATGACTGAAAAGTTGGGTCAAATTCAAGGGAATTGAGACTCAGTTTGAGTTAGCAGGGGACTTCAAGATACCGGGGTTCTACTGTAGTTAATATTCATTGTTGACTGTGTGAATAAAGTATTATTACCTATTTTTAATCAAGGAGCTATGCATGGTTGTGTGTGGTTTATATAGTGAGGAATGGAGATACACTATCAATGGAAGCATGGTAACATGGTAAACAAGAATAATAAATTAGTGGAATAAAAAGTGTTTGCTTATTCCATGGGGATTAAGAGTGCCGATATGGAAGATGATTTTCTTTGTTCTAAACTTTTGTGACTTTCTGTGTTACCATGATGTAGAAAAGTGCCATGTGTTAGGCTTGCAGGTGAAAATGTTGAGTGACTAGTTTGGATGGATGTCGTTTTTTTTTTTTTTTTAAATTAATAGCAATGAAATGAATTGACATTTTAAGTTCATTTTAAGACCAACCCTCTCCTCTTCTTTTCCACCATAGCCATCAAACATTTTCACAAGTCCCTTCTTCAATGGCTCACTGAAGTCACCATACACTTGGTGAATCAAGCTACAGATGTGAGCTACACATCTTACATCTGCAAGCTGTCAAAAATTAACAAAATAATTATAAGAGAACTATCAGAAGCTTACAAAACTCTCGTGATTTGCCTTCAATTTACTACGTTGTTTCCATCATGATAACCATTTTTATAACGACAGACTAATACTAAATGGTGATTGAAACAAAAAAAACACTTCATTTGTAAGTACACTGTACCTTTCAGCTGACAAAGTACACAATAAAAATGCCAATAATTATAATCTAGCACATACAGAGCAGTTTCAATCAAGTGTCCAAAGTAACATTGGTAATTGCTTTCAACTGGTTTTGCTTTACTTTGCTCAAGGTGATTGGTTAGCAAAACAGGCGCCAGTTTCTCAGAAAAATTGAACAACAGCTCCCCCATAAACCTGACGCCCAACTGTCGGTAAACAGTTACATGTAGTTGACATCACCCAGCAGACAGCTGACAAACGGCCAACAAAAAGCAACAAATGGCTGACAGTCGGCCAACAGATGGCCAACACTTTATTAAGCTTATCATCGACTAATGAGAAGCAAAACCAAAACCAATCATGGCTTGCTCATATGTGTTTTCCTGCCCTTGGCCCTGGTTACATGCATTTGCTTTGAGTTCTGATTGGCTCATCACACGGTTTATATCTCTCATGATTGGCAAAAGTAGTTACTTTGGCTTTGGTTTTACGACACTCAAATGAAAAGTGCTCTTATTAAGAATGATTTGAATCAATTACTGTAACTGAAGAAAATTCAACCACAGATGATCAGGAATGTAAAGGGGCTAAATTCGGCAAATTAAAGCAGAATCAGACTGGTTCAGGGAGTAGGCTGTATCCTAAGTTACATATACATCCTTGAACAGTGAAGATGTGAAACAATTTTCACACAAAAATGTGATATTGATGCAATTCAACTTGACCACATGCAGCAGTTAAGTGGAACTGGCAATTTCAAACTGACAGTTTTGCAACTAATGAAAAGGCAATAACTGTTGATAAACTCATTGTCATCATGCTGTTAAGCAGCATAACATTTATCCTGAAAAGCCCCTCTACAGTTTAGTCCAGAAAGATGTTAAGGCATCCTGTGGATACCCACATTTGAAAAAATTCATTTAAAATTTTTGAGGAAACACACCCCTTGGATATATAATTTTCATTTTCAAACTAAAAGCCTGGTGAACAGTATGTGTAGTTCAGTTTTATTCAGTTTTAATTTTCTGGTTGCCGTACCTTTAACTTTGCTAAGCCATCTAGCACTGCAGCAACCTTTGGAAAAAGCAAACAAACTCAAATGAGGATATGTATTTATACGTCAAGTAACCTTAAAACTTAATTGTGAAATCACCTTAGTTTGGAAATAAACAATCCATAACTAATGTACCTATCTAATGTACCCTGACATTAAAGCATATTAATTAAGTGTAGCTGTTATAGTAAAGCTGATATAGCACTTCTCATGATGCCCAGCGTTGAAACTATTGATTGCTCATCTTCAGACCTTGTTAAAAAAAATGGGATTCATTATTAGTGGACAACCTATCTTTGGAAAACTTCCAAGATTTCTAGATTGGAAGAAGTTTCTGAAATACAGTGGTGGCAACCTAATGCCTTATGGCGATAAACAGTTTACAACATCATTTCCAGATGCAAGTAAATGCCTGAGAAAAAGTAAGACCATGCTAGTAAAGTATCTTACCGCCTCCTGTACATATCTTGAAAGATTCAGACCAGCAAACTCCTGCTCTAAAGATTCACGTTGAGATTCTGTAATTGCTTTCTATGTATAAAAAACATACAAACAATATGTGTCAATTAGCTAGTACAGCATAAAGATACTGGAGTACATCTTTATTTTCTGTGATCACCACTTCCCAGATATTAACAATTGTTAAAATAGTCAAGCTTTTACAAAATATTACTGTTTACCAGTTTTTTGATGAATGCAGAATTCTTCTTCACAGAAGAGTCATGCCCTTTGAAGAAAGATTCATCAGGTCGCTGACCTGCAAAACAGCGACAACAATCAGTGTCACTGGAAAACCTAAACAAGACTGAGCTGTTGTAACTGTACATGGACCTACAGGCACATGTAGCTCTTTACTAGTCATAATATTATTATAGTAGGGGATACTTTACTAAGAGCCAAAAGCACTAACTTCTGGAGTTGGTGCAGCATGTGTAATTAAGAATACAGAATGTAAACTCCAAGGACGTCTAAATGGTGAAAAGAGGGCTACCAAGGTCTAAAACACATTATTCTCAATAACTGCTAAGCTTTTCCAAATAAGGTTTGTTTAAAACCAGAAAGAAACTGCTGAAACTGAAACTGATGTGGTTCAAATTTTTTTTTTTTGGTTTAAAAATTTTCAAACCAGTTTGTTTCAGATTATGGTAATGAATACTGAACAAAGAAAAATAAAGATTAAAACTGTTTTGAAAAATTTTAAACCAAAAAAATTTAAACCACAACATATACTGTACATGTACTGTAATTACACAATATTTCCCTCTGAATTAAAAAAAGAAATACACTAGCTGTTTCCTCTGAGTCTGTTGTACACAAACATTATAATGAGGCTAGCAAATCTCAATACCCATAAGCATCATTTATTATTGTTAAGTCTTACGCGGTGCATTAGATATATCTTACAGCATTTGGTAAATTACTGCTCATTTTTGATCCTCAGAGAAAATTAATACTTTAATTTAGTTTCTGAGTTCATACTAACCTACAGCGGCCAGATTCTTTTCACGCATGGCAAGTTTCTGTTGAACCTGTTGTCTTGCTTCCTTCAAGGCCTGTTGCTGAAATGATCAATGTGGTACATGAAGTTAGAATCCTTGTCAAATCAATAAGCAATTTTTAATGCAGCTGTATTAATTAAAGGTCATACTGGCAATTTAGTTAAATGCTAATACAGCAGTAATATTGATAGCATAAAGGCATTTGATTTTAGAGGGTCCCTTTTCATGAAAGAAAACCTGAGATAGTTTTTTGCTTTTCATGTTAAATTGTCCTAATGCCATTAAATTTTTTTCAGTGAACTTCTTCATGGTTGAAGTAAACCAACTGAAGCATTTTTTGGTTGGAAAATGGTCATGTTTGAAAAAAAAAACTACAACTAAAATATCAAACATCTCAACCAAGGGAAGCTAGGCTACCCTGGCAAAATGTTGTACTCCATATGAACGTTCACTGACATACATGTATGCAAATTTTGTGTTTAATCAGGAGAGATGAAGAATGCCATGAAGTTAATTATATACCACTTCTTCTTCTTCTTTTCTCAACTCCTCCTCATCTTCCTCTTCCTTTACTTTGTTGCATGGCTCATTGCTCTCCACCTTAAAAATAACACGCAGAGACACATATTTGAAGGGGTGCATGGAAAAAAGCCTTAAGTGACACCTGATAGACTGCTAGATTCTCTAAACAAATTTCCTTGTTCTACCTTCTATGAACAAAGGAGAATTTAACATGCGATCAAGAATCACTTATGGCTTTATTCCACGCACCCCTCCATTGTTCACTGGTGGCAGGTTTCTTTCCATTTCTCTCAGAGATAGTGGTTCAGTGGATTGCTTGCGTTAGTGCAAAAATCACCTTGCACAAGGAGACATCCAGGATGGTAGGAAGAGGGATAACAAGGGACTACATAAAATATGCCAGTATGGCATTTGACCTTCAATTTTCAAGCCAATTTTTGACTTTCCATCTCTTCTACTTATTTTTCCACAATGCTACTACTCTGCATCTACCAACACAGATAAAACATGTATCTTAGAAAATTCTAGGCATATACCAGTAGACATAGAAAAGTCAAAAACACAAAATTTGAAATAACTCTCAAAGTGTTTGTTTGAGAAACTACATGTATGGTGTGAACCACAGATCAAAGCTTATGGCTATTTAGGTAATTATTCAAAAATCATACAAAAAAACAATATGAATTAATTTTATTTATTAGTTTTACCTTAGCATCTTGTTGCCTGTCAGTAGCAATCATGACCTCCACTTCATTACTAAAATTAAGACAAATAACAGTTGTTCAACTTATGTTAACAAATAAAACTAGCGACTCAATACAGAGTGGCTGGTAGTTTAAAATAGTTATTAGATGTGACAATAATTTGAATGCCAGGTTAATAAAAGAAAGTCTACAGGATTAATTTAAATCCAAGAAGGATAGCAAAACAGCACTGTCTCAGAGCCCGTTAATGTCAATTGAAAGTTTTATGGAGACATTGAAAAAAGAACAAATCTCTCCAAGAAATTTTGATTACCTTTCAAACTGAATTTAAGAAAAGGTACCATGCCAGAAAAAAGCTAGTTTTGAACTTTTCCAACATAAATGTATTATAGTGCATTCTTGAACAGAAAATGCATGCTATAATATGGCTTCACAAGCCAGTTATCCTTGCAAAGGCAATGCACAAGATGAAACAAATTGCAGAAAAAGGCACAAAAAATTAAAACGGGTTAAAACGTTTCAAATCCAACAACACTTTTTTGATGTACATGACAGTTGTACGCGACTTGCAGGTTTGATTTACATGAAACAATTCGCTTCGTAGGCCTGTCATAAGCTTATCACATGCAACAAAGTCATACCGTGTAAATCGCCCTTTAGGAATCTAGTCAATAAATCCATAAAGGTGTTACATGTATGATCCAATAATTCCAATTTGGCACCCAGCAGCCTTTAGACATTTTTTCATTGGCAAAATTCGTCCGCATTAGGTTACATGTAGTCCCCCTTCAGCCTATGGGCTCAAGTTTGGGGGTGACAGGGGGGGGTGGGGGTGCCATTGGAATAGAGTTTATATCTGCATAAATTTTTGGGAGTGGTGTTACTTTGTTTTAGGGAGCAATTTTATCTTTATGTGTTTGTTTTGAGCAACAAAGATCTATTTATGTGTCCACCTACTTTAGTCTTCAGTCTATTTATTTATTTATGTATTTATTTCTACAAGGGTAACTTCAGTGACTATAATCAAGTACACTACCTGTAATCTGATTCTTTCATTTTTTGTCTTTTTGGTGCTTCACACCCCATTGCTGCTCGTTTTTCTCACAGAAAATATTGACCCTTGACGCCCAGAATATGGATTTCCCTTTTTTATGTATCTGAAATGTTGTCATCCTTTGGACAAATTGCAGGTACACTGTTTGTGGATAACTTGCAGTGCCATCAGATTCATGTTTAGTGAACTAAGTGCATATACAGTTCCTTTTAAATTAAGGATTAAACACACTATGACTATAAAAGAACCTAACGCAACATTTCATCAAGTTTGAGTCCAAACATTTCATTTTAAAAACAACTTTCTATTAACGAAAACGTTGAACACATCGAAAGTAGACTCTTTAATTTCGCAAAGGAACTTCATTTCGGAATTTGCCCAATGGTTTTGCATAGGAATGAATTTCTAAAAACTAAAAAGAAAACAGTTGAAATGACTTCATCGTGTCCTAACGAGTACGGCGAAACAAACTACTTACGGCTGTGTACCATTCATCCAGCAAATAGAAACTTTGGAAAGCTGCTGCCAAATGAGGGCAAATGATAGCGTATTCAAACATGTCGCTTTCCCATTATTAGGACCATATGTGCTATTTAACCTCGGTTAAAGCACTGTATTCATTAATAAATACCTGCTGCCTTTCCCGGCACTTGCGGCTCTTTCTCTTTCTGGAGTCACAGAGCTGTGAACATCTTGAATCTTCTCATCCTTTATTTGGCCTGCGTTCTCCGTCCGTTTACTTGTAATTTTTTTGCCCCCAGAAATTTTCTCCTCTTCCCCACATTCTGCCGTCCCTTTTTCTTCATTCATGGAATATGCTTGCCGCTTTCTTTCCTTTCCACATGGAGGAGAAAGTGGTTTATTGTGGTCGCAATACGCTGAACGAAAGCAAAGTTTATTCCGCCATCTTTTTTACAAACGCCTCCGCGCAAACTGGATTTCCGTGAGGCTCGCACAGGGTTGCGTGACCTGGTGCCGTGTTTATTATTTAGGCACCAGGTCCTCCCTATTCAACCAAATCCAAAATGGCGGTGGAGCGTTAGCGGTTTAGCGGGCAAACGAAAATTAATACTTTGATTCGAGCAAAGATGTTTGCAATCGGATGGTGCGTTTTATTTTGAGACAAGATTTCTGCACAGCGCCATACACTAAGAATGACAGTGGTACATGAATAATTAATATCTGGGGCTGTGCAGAGATCTTTCCCCTTTTGATCTATTTAGGAAGTATACTGGCTCCTTTTTTGGCTTTATCTTTTTTACAAGAGAACTAAAAAAGGAATCCAGTAAAGCTGTGCCTTCAGGTATTTTAGTTTGATCGCTTTTTGTTATACAGAAACACAAGACAGAAAGTGAGGGAAACTTTTTTGTGTTTTTGTTGAAAGAGGAAGTAATGCATCTTTGGGGGGGGGGGGGGGGGTTCAGAACCTCCCGCCTCCCGTACCTTCATCTCCCATGGATTTCAATGCGCAGAATGAACTATAAAATTTTTCCTTGTGAACAGTCAGCACACCGGTAAACTAGGCTACTATCCTTGAGACAACTTTGGTAATGGCAGTAATGGTAAGGACGGGGGTGAAGACTTCAAGCCAAGGCCTCCACGCTTCCCATTTTTGTCTTTTGGGGTAAAAAAAATGCAGCGTTTGATTCTGTCGTTAGCTCTCAAGGACAAGACATTTCAATATGCCTCGACGCCATGGCCTCTTGGAGAACAGGGACCTTGCACTGAGTAAATAATGCTTAGGGATGCTCCTAAAGAGGTGAGTTCTATGCGTTCATGTTCATAACGGATAAAGTAAAATAATACACATATTGGCTTAGACTCCTTTGCGTGGGAAAATCTTCCCCAACAGATCGGCAAAAAAAGCCACGTTGCCACATCAAGGCAGTGAAGGATGAACATTTTTCCTTTAATGAATGATATCGAAACACATACCAAACTTAATGCATTTTTATGTGTTTTTAGGAAAAGGATTCACAAAGAAACCAAGTGTTGAGACTGCCTGGTGGAGGACAAAAGTCCTGAAAGGTGACTAATTTTCCCTTACAAGGAATTGTAATAGTTTTTAATGGTCAACTGAATACCATCACAAAAGATCAATTCAATTTTTGTCATGGGATATTTCCAATGTCGCTTATTAAAGCAACTTATATCTCGGTATCTCTGATGAATGTTGACCGTTTCATCATAGACCCTATGCAAAAATGGCTAACATTTTAATATTCTTTTGTTTGCATTCAAATTAGCCTCACTAACCACATTCTTGAGTTCAAAAATCAAAAGAATATTTCACAGTGAATTAATGAGGCTGTCTGTCTTCAAGTCGCATTAGACTTGCATTTGCATATAATTTGCATTAGACTTAGAAAAAATACAGTTAGAGGGTAGAAAATACCAAAGGATCAACTTGATACAATTAAATCGATTGATCTGTTTGTCGTCAAGTCAATCTGTCTTACTGGAAATCGATTTATGAGAGACTTAGGAAAAAAGGCAGCAAGAGAGAATATAATGCTGATGGATCGACTCGTTTCGATCAAATCAAATCAAATCCACTCATGTCTTCAAGTCAATCCTTCTTACCAAACCGTTTGAATTTAAAGCGTATATCTTGACAACTCAAATAAATTAAATCTTGTTTGGTGATAAAAAAAAAAGGAATGTTTCTCAACTTTCTGTGATGTATAGACCTGTAGATGACACCGATGGTAAACCAAGTCTTAATATTTAATCGCTTTGTGGTATTTGATAATTCCTGCCAAGACTTGAAAGCTGGAATATGTTATCTTACAGATTCTAACTTCTGACTTGTGGAATTGTTTTGCTCGCTCTGTGCATTCTCATCATCGGTAAAGGGCAATCGAAAATACAACTTATACGCTTCGCTGTCGATTTTGTGGATTTGATTTATATACCAAAGCATTTGAAACACACCAAATGGTTCTAAATTGACGTGACGGCACCCTATGCAGAACTAGAGCAACACTGAGTACAGCCTTTTATAGCATCAACCTCTAGTATCTGTTCACGCATCTGTTCTTTTAGAACGCTTTATTTTGCCTTCTCAGCCATAACACGGTAAAAGAAAGAACCTTCATTAAGAAGTAATTAAGGTCCAGACAATTTCTGTCTTAGACAAAACTTGTCTCTAAAAATGCTTCGTTCTAAATGTTTAAAAATTATATTAATAGTCACCGTTATGGATATAAATAATTGCCATGCATACAAGCCAATGCCAATGCGTATTCGTTTGAGAGAATTCAAGTCCGGATTTTCCGATCCATTTTGATAGTATTTATGTTTTTCTTTTTTTGGCGGGAGGACGAGGGGTGTGGGGAGGGGGGGGGGCTGGAAATCTGAAAATGGAATTCAGATCAAGGAAATTCCTCCTCAAAAGGATTCTTTACATTATTCCAAATCCAGATTTCTTTTTCCTTTGGAAGGTGGAGGAATTAGAAAATGGATCCGTAAAGTTGTTCGTATTTGTATAACTTATGCATTTCCTTTAGGACAACTTTTTCCCGCCTCTTTTGTTGACCCCATACAAAGTAAGTAAAAGCAATTCATTAAACACTCATTGCTCTTTTTATTTTTGCCGGCGTGAGTACGGATCTCAACATAATGGCGAAATACTTTGGCATTTCTATACAGAAATGGTATAGATTAAAGCTTGTAAGTTGTAGTCCCCGCCCCGTAAAATTCTCATTCGAAGTAATTACCACAATAACAAATCTTCTCTTGGATTTACGGCCATATTTTTGGGAACATGGAATCTAAGAAATCCGGATCAGTCGGATTTTCCCAAACGAAAGCACTAATATGAATATGTGGATATGAAACGTTCACAATTTTCGCGCATTCTTAACTATAGAAATCTCTTTTGTGGAATTTTATACAAAAGTGGACCATTGAAGAATTTACAAGCTATCAAGCTGTCAATTGAAATTTATTTGGGAAAGGGTTGTTGACAAAGGTTTTGGGCCCGGATATCACATCTTTTTAGGAGCTAGAAGGAAGAGAATAGGGGAGGGGAAATGTTTTCCTTTTGAGTCAGATTCTTTCACAGCAAAATATTTCTCTTATCGAATAGTTTTACTTCGTTCTCTGTAAGTGTGTTTTTACCCTTGCAAAAACTTAGCAGAGACTTTCTTAAACTTTCTGCCAAATTAATTGAGGACTCCGCCAACATTTGCTAGGTTTTCCGCCTTGGAATGGAAACCTGATAAGAGCCTAACATGTCTTACTGCTGTAGGAGGAGAGAATCGCTGCCCACTGGAGGTTCTTTTGTTCCCTTGTGCCTGAATTCATCTCGTTTAGCGGATTTTTCTGTTTAAGCGTCTGCAAAGCAATAACCTATTCCAAACCAACGTGTTATATTTGCAGACCGAGCGATCCAACTTGCTTGACCTACGAATGATGTGTTACCGTTCTTGAGAAGGGTTTATTTTACGACGTAGTAATTTAATTTCCCCGATAGGTAACCTATTGCTGTAATCGAAGTATCCACTGTACTCTAAATTAGCTACACATTGGTTTCTAATTCAACTGTGTTGCTGGTATCAGTCACTAGTACGGCTCTGCTTGTGCTAGCGCCTGCTGTTGTACTGTAACATGCTTGAGACTCGTCTGTTTTGCTGAGATCATAATAAGGCGTGTCTGTTGTCATCATTTCTTCCATTGTAGATATCAGCTGTGTGAAAGTCGGACGTTCTTCTGGATCCTCCTTCCAACAGTCCAGCATTAACTGGTAACTGAAAACATTACTAAATTTCAGTTCATAATGTTAAGACAAAAGGACTCTACTTGTTACTGAAGTTCTTAATAAAAGTATGAAAAAAAATAACCTTAAAGATCAACACACGGGTAGAAACAAACAGAAGATGAACGTTCAAGAATGCAACATGGAAAAAATTGACAAGAAGTCGAAAGTAGTCAATTTTCGTCAAAATCAAGAATTTGTTTGCGAAGAGATGTCTTATTGTGTGGTAAATTGGTTTCACATGGTACATTTTCGGGTATTCCTTTTCGTCATTTTCACTCAGTCTGTGTTGAGTTACAGACAAGGTAATACGTTTCTAAAGAAACTATGGTGCTGCGTCGGTGGGGGGGGGGGGGGAGTGGAAACGGATGTTTTGTTTTGTCAGCATAATTTGGCAGCCACTGTAAAGAGATTCGAATGCTGACATTTCGAGCGTTAGCCCTTCGTCAGAGTAATTCGCTCTGATGAAGGGCTCAGGCTCGAAACTCAGCATTTGAATCTCTTTACAGTGGCCAAATTCCCTTATTATCTCTGTTGATGAGACCAAATAATAAGTTACTTACCACTCATTACTGCACGTATTTGGCTTCTCCATACGATATCCTGACTTTAGCATATCATACAAGCGTCTGTTGCTTACCCCAGGATATGGACAGCCTCCTAATGAATTCGGGAGAAAATGGTGTAAGTTTGAGAGAACTTGAATTGAGAATTTTAACGACTGTGCATTTTTTAGTAAGTGAATACCACCCGGAGGGCTTTTTTCAAGCCTCCCATTCACCAATTCTGACATTTAAGACCCGGCTAATGATTGACTACTTGACAGTCGTCAACAATCAAAGTGTATGACTCAGAAACGATTAACTGAACAACGTTCAATCATAGGACGCTGGAATTGATGTATTTCAATATTACTTGACTGGTTTCCTTGGTTTGTCAAAGACCGTTTATTGCAGACAAAATTATGATGAACGCAATCCCAAGAGGGGTGGGGAGATGAGTGCGGGGGGGGGGACACATTCATATTCATTCAGTTCAGAGAATTCGTTTTGTTTGGTTCATTAAGATCCTCTTCATTTCCACGTGGATTATAAACCCTTGATAGAAGAGGAAATAAAGTATCTGCTTACCCATAGTAGCCACTTCCCATAGAACTACTCCAAAGGACCATCTAAAACACAGGAGATCAAAAAGGAAATCAGTTGTTCATTAGAGTTAATGACCTCAGGGTTGGACTGCATCTGGCATTTTTGGGGTCGTTTTACCCTAAATTATGACCCAAGGGTTACCACAAAGTGTGACATAGGGATTAGGTCCTAGCTTGACCACGCCAGGGAGTCCGACGTTTATCTCCCAACAACGCTTGGGGGTTTTTTTTACAATAAATTACCATTTCCCCTCATAAAGTTGGGTTAATATTTCAAAAAACTTTTTTTATAATAAACATGCGCGTAAGATCGATATCCAAGCTATCAGAGTAAGCTGGCCGGCTAAGTCTCACTAGGCACCAAATTGAGGAGTAACATGAGAACCTTATTTTCAACAGTGCAGTTTGGATGTTAGAAAACAATCTACCTTTGCTCTTATGAGGTACGTTGTATGATGGTATTTGAATAATTAGAATACGCAGGCGAACTGAAGGCCGGATTCCCTTCAACGGTCAACGTAGCCTAAAGATCGAACAGGGTGGTACAAGGTACCAGACTAGGGAAAAAGTGCACATTTCGACAGCGACGATAGATTGATAGATATTGTATAGGTATGATATTATTGCTAAGAGGTTGTAGGTACGCAAAACGTTCAAATGCTTACACGTCACTCTTTAAAGTGTATATGCCGCTCTCAAGAGCCTCGGGTGCCGTCCATTTGATGGGCAGCTTTTTCGTGTTTTGCACCTCGTATATATCACCGTCGCTTGTGTGGCGTAGCAAACCGAAATCTGCAATCATCACCTTCCTGTCCTCACCAACGAGAATGTTACGGGCTGCTAAGTCACGATGAATGAATCCCTTACTGGCCAAATATTCCTGTTGGAAGGATGATTGCGATTAAGAGCCACATGAGCTAATATATTGTGACCTGAAGGAATGGACGACCGATATAATTTGCACTTCTTGTTTTATGTGGAACGCAATTTCATAAATACGCCCCTTGGCATATTCAGTTAAAAGCAGCCCACAGCTATAACGAACAAATTTGTTTTATAGAAAAAGTTGACATTGCGTCGGTGTTGTTAAATGAGACTAAACTATATTAATTGTGAAATCACGCCTTTTGTTTTGATAGTCATTTGGACGGCGTCTAGGTGCATCTGAGCAGTAATAATTTTAATGAGTTCAAGTTCGAGTCTGATTTGAAGTTGAGTTAAGATGAAACAACCGCTTTAACAGTTATCAGTGGTTTGATATACAGACGAGGCATCTGCGTCACGCCCCATTGTTTTGATCCTTTTACCTCGTTAACAGGCCTTTTTAAACAAAAGAATATTTGATCGTAGGCTCAACTGTAATAACAGCTATTGAATCGAGTTGCTCATAAGCTAGTAAACAAAATCAAAACAACTCAACAAAAAAAAAAGAGGAAGAAGAACAAGAACAGGAACACAAGAAGCCGTTCTTAAGTTTTTAGAAAGAGACTTGCAGACTGAGAGACCGAAGGAGGAGAGAGGAAAATGTCTGGTTATTTATACGAACAGTTTTTCTAAAGGTTTCTGTAGGATTCATCCGAGAATGCACTAAATGAGTTTCACCTTTTATTCTTTTTTCTGTAATATTTTATCTCGTACGTTACTTACCATTCCTTGCGCAATCTGCCATGAAAAACACAGAAGATCTTCAGCAGAAATATCACCATCATCATCATCATCATCATCATCATCATCATTG
Source organism: Pavona decussata (assembly GCF_977016875.1). Taxonomy (NCBI): domain Eukaryota; kingdom Metazoa; phylum Cnidaria; class Anthozoa; order Scleractinia; family Agariciidae; genus Pavona; species Pavona decussata. The sequence continues at coordinate 2,680,537 of NW_028145697.1, forward strand.
TTATTATCAAGTTGACCATCGTCAGGATGGACGGTGATCCTTACTTCCGTTGTTTCCAGGTTGGTAGCAGTCAAATCTGTTTCCAGAGTATCGTTTTGTCCAGTTTCCTCACACTCTGGTGGAGATGGAAGGTCTTTTCTTTTCGAGATACGGCTATATTGGATGGAAGGCACTGCTAAGGTCCACACTACAGGCCGCTTCTTCCCTTCATTTGTGTTCTCGGCACTAGCTGGATTCATTTGGCGCGTGTTGCCTTGCTGAGATGAAGTACATTTATCCAAGATAGTGTCGGTGTTGGTCTTCTCCAACTGGCCCCTGAGGATCCCCACCCGAGGCATCTCAGACTCTTTCCCTTGATGTCTGGTTTCATTGCCACCCTTTGTAAAGTCGCTTTTGATAATGATGGTCACCTCAGTGTTTTGGCTTGATACTCCGGAACTGCTGCACGGATGTAAGAAATCGTCAGCGCCTTGATGATCTTCCTGCTCACAACCTCCTGGCCCTTCGTGTTCAATTGGTTTAGCATTAGGTTTGGGCTTGGTCCTCGATCTGTTGTCGTCCTGCCCTCCTGGTCGTTGTCTTTTGTTTCCATTCTCGATGTCATCTTTACTCTCCGCTGACAGGTTCAATTCTTCTTCTTCTTCTTCTTCTTCTTCTTCTTCTTCTTCTTCTTCATCGATGTTTCCTTCTCGTACTTTATCGTCAGACGTTTCTTCCTGGTTGAAGACCTCAGACTGTATTGTCAGGTTTTCTTCACTGGTTATCTCATCGTCGGTCAGCGTAGCAAAGGTCAACTCATCAAAAATACCAACATCAATGCTATTCTTCAGTTTAAGCTGCAATTGGAACGAAGAGACAATATGATATATCCACCTACTACACGGCGAGATAATGATGACGAGAGTATCCTCAGAGTCTATAGACCTTCATCACGTGGGGCCTTCGTAAGAATAAAAGCTTTGTTTTTGCACGGCAAGTTTCACCCAGACGCTATTTACTTGATCAAATCTTTATGTTGTTCCAATATTGAAAATCGAAATAAATTCCTATTCAGTTTTCTTCTTCGCGTTTGAGGCGTATAAAAGTGTCAAATTTTACTTCAGGTTAGGTACAATACCACGCAAGACAGGAGACTAGCAGGGCTGTGGTGGGAGACAGCAGGGCTGTGGTGGGAGACTAGCAGGGCTATGGTGGGAGACAGCAGGGCTGTGGTGGGAGACTAGCAGGGCTATGGTGGGAGACAGCATGGCTGTGGTGGGAGACAGCAGGGCTGTGGTGGGAGATAGCAGGGCTGTGGTGTCAATACCTACTATCCCCAGTCTCCCGTTTTACGTAGTATTGAACCCAACCTGAAGTGAAATTCAACGCGAGGAGGAAAAATTGATAAGGACATTTGATCAAGCAAATAATCGGTGTTCCGATGCCATACGACACTGTTCACTTGATCACTTATCGAAAAGTGTCATAACTTGTGTATGTATTGGGTATTGATGTCTATTTTCGTAGAGCAATTTCACGGAACTGCCAATTACCAAAGCAGATCATTTGGGTAACATATTACCTACTTGTATGTTTGAATCACCTGTTTGAATAACCTTAAAGATCTGATACATAATGGAGCAGTGTTAAGTCCATAAACAAGATGAGAGCTGAACTATCCAAATGTCCCTAAACCAGGAATGCTAATAGATTCTGACCTGATGCCTCTTGTTTCTAAGCCACTGAAGAAGATCCCCGTGTGGAACATACTCCACGATTAACATGATGGGCTCTGACCTGACCCAGTAGCCAAGCATGCTCAAAACATTTTTATGAGAACCGATTCTCTTCATGATCTCAATTTCCTGAAGAAACAGATGTCTGCCACTCTCGTCGGCTTCCTCTAAAAGAAAAAGAAAATAAATAAATCTGGATGGATGGATTACAAAAAAATATCTAAAGATTTCAAAGGTGTTTCATTCATACTTTTTAACTGAAGTTGTTTTTCGGTTTTCTCGAGTTCAACCCCTCAGTCAGCTAGCTTTGATTCTTAGCCATGTTATTTTGTATGTGAAATATTTGTTTCTGCCCGGTTTGTTTCATTATTCCTGAAAAAACCTCTCGGGGAGAGGATTAGTATATTGCTATTGTTATCAGTGTAGCGGTTTGGGCAGTTGGCCAAAAAACCGGATTTTCAGGTTTTAACTCAGCGCTCTGGGCACTTGCTGGAGATGAATTGTTTTACCGTGGAACTAACTTCAACTTCTCCGGTGTGCATGGTTGTAAGTAGCTATTCTGGTCCGCCTCCTGTGAGTCGGGATTCATAAAATACGATCAGTTTGGAATAAGTCTTTTTCATTATCATTACCAATATCATCAGCATGCATCAGCATCGTTATTTTCATTAGTTATTGTTGGTTCAATGTTTTCATAATTCTTATATAACCAACTTCAGATAACACATTCCACAAGATTTCTGTCTCTCGTTCCTTCTCTTATTCTGTTTGTCTATCCTTTTATCTCAAACAATTGCTAAATAAAATCGCTTGCCAGGGCAGTAGACCTTGAATATTATATAAAGTATTTTCTCACCGAGTAAAACTTTTACAGCAACGACTCGTCCCTCACCCATATCCACTCGTTCTTCCCTGGGCTTGAAAAATACTTCTTTCTTTGGTAATTCCTTCATGACCCCTTTGTGAACTTTGCCATAAGCACCTCGACCCAGTTCCTCCATAATGGTTAGCCGCTCACGCGGGACTTCCCATAGCAGTAATGGAACTATACTGGACTTGAATCTAAAAAAGGGTTAAAAAAATAAATGTGTGCGTTTACACTTGATCTTAGTCATTTTTAATCTATTTGCTGCAACAAATCGATTGCTTTTAGCATACTTGAATAAGTTGGATGGTTTCGTTCACCAAGGGAAAGCGGGAAAGCAGGGATGGCACAGCGGTGGGAGCAATCACCTCCCATCAATGTGGCTCGGGTTCGATCCCCGGCGTTGACGCCTTATGTGGCTTGTGCTTTTTGTTGGTTCTTGTCACTGCTCTGAGGGTTGGCTTTTTTTCGTTGGCTACCTTTGGGCTATGGCTGGGCTGTCCTGTACCGCCTCGACAACGTTTTGAATTAAAATATTTTGGGTAGCACAGACACTGGCATTGAGTTTGAATGGTAATTACACAAAGTTATGGCCGACTTTTTGAGACACATTGGTTGATTTTGTGCTTCCTGAATTGAATAAGCGTTTGCTTCACATAGAGGAAAGGTACACATTTAATGTCCCTTATCGTAAGGCTGACGAAATAAAGCTGGGCCCGGTTGTTCAAAGCCCGATTAAGCTAATCCTGTATTAACGTGAAGTTTGATTCGCGTTTAATGATTAATCATCAAAGATTTTTCCAAACATTTTGTCCCTCAGTTTTGACTTTAGACTTTTCTTCACCATTAGCTTAAAACTACATTTTAAAAACATTTTTAACGAGCGAGTTGGGAACCTCGGTTAACTTTTAATCGGGGATTAGCGTTAATCGGCTTTCGAACAACCGGGCCCTGGTAAATAAAATCGCGGAAAGAGATATCTTACTAACACTGTGACATGGGAATTAATGCCGTCACATACCTTTCTTTGCAGATTTCATCGGCTTGTCTCCGCTTGTAGTAAATTATCCCCACCACTATCGCAACGATCAGAGCAACACCAGTTGTAGCAGTTATGACAGCTGTCCTTTCAATATCATTTTTAGCAGCCTCGATGACGCTCGACATCTCTTCGTTATTCCCTAAAAAGAAAATTTGTCGTGTTTCGCAATAATCTCAATTTTTCCCTCGACGAAGTTCGGAGAAACAAAATTAACCGGTTTCCCGAGGTAACAGTCACTTAAGTGATTTGTTATATAGCACAACAAAGACATGTCTGATGAAACATACTTTGGAGTGCTGATAATGATCAGGAATCCTTGGCGAAATTCAAGGCTAAAGTTGGCAAAATATTATGGTAATTAGGAACACATATCCAAACCACGGTGACTGTAGTGATTTTCTTTGTTTTCTCTAGATGAATTATTAGTGAGTTTGACAAGCGTATGTATTTCATTGATTTAACACTTGGAATATTTCATGAAATAGAACTCCCACGTAAAACAAACATCAAACAAAACGCAGTCATACCTGGGTGTGTTTTAATGTTCCAAGAGATCGACCAGTCACTTCCATGTTCCGTTCTTTCGATAACATAAACAGACTTGACAGCGATTTCATATTCCTTGTCCCAGTCAAGTGATATGGCACGAAAGTTTTTTGTAACTCGGGGAAGTTCAAGCCAGCCAGGATCACTGTCATACATGAATTTTTTGATTTCTCTGTAGCGTACTGTGTACTTCATAGTGCAACTACTCACTATTCGGGGATTCCATGTGAGGTTCACATTGCGACCATTTATTTCCTTTCCTACTATTGTTGGAGGTATCAGCGGCTTGCCTTTTGATTGAGATCAAAATAAGTATCAGTTGCTGCTGTATCTGGACAAGGTTTATTACAGTCAAATTAATAAGTCTTCATCGTTGTCGATCTCGTATTCAGAGTCCTCAGGCTCGTTGACTAGCGATTGGTCGCCAGGAGAGACTCTGGGGAACTGGAATTTTATTACCGCAGGATTTCTGCGGTAAAAATAATGCAAGCCGTTACTTGGCAGTCAATCAACTTGAATTTAATTTTTTCGAATCCAAGTTTCTCCTGGTAACCAACCGCTGCCCAAAGAGCCTGAGGACTCTGGGTACGAGATTTGCATCGTTGTTTATTTAAGATTAACTTTAAGCTACAAACAAACTTGCAACGTTAAATTAAACGAAATAGTCCCAGTAAATGTTCATTTGAAATATAGCATGTTGATTTGATTGTAGCTGATTTCACGAAAACTTGTCATGCAGTATTCATGTTGGTGCCAATTTTTTAATTGCCTTAATTGGTCCGGACTTTTTGTTGGGGTTGTAAGGGTTTTCTTTCGATCCATCACACAACTCTGTCACTTTAATAAATCTCGCTTTGACTGTTTCACTTTAAAGAAACTCCAAAAGATGACATGTTACCTTTATGCATATCAGAAATCTGCTCCAAAGACAAAGCCCATTGAATCACGTACAAATCCATAACTGCTCCAACAAACGGCTGGGTTATCGAAGACATGTTAAAAGCCGGATTATTTCCAACGAGATAGTAGGGCTGATAAGTCTCGGAGGATAAAAAGAAGTTTTGGCTCCATTGTTCCTTTAATTCTATTTTTTTACCGTTGGCGAAAAACCTGATTTGAAACTGTTCGCAGGTAATAGCAATATGAGTCCATTCTTTAACGTTAAGCTCTGCTTCTTCCCAAGTATTGAAAACAGGGTGAATCAAGAAGAAAGTAGATTCTTTCATTGCTACGTAGATTAGTTTCCCACTTATTGACAAAAGTGCTATTACAGGACCATCTGTACCATTGGATTTTAACCAAAATGCAATCGTAAAGTCACAGTTCGTGATGTTCACATTAGGTACAGTAGCGTAGGAGCCGTGTTTACTGAAATACGCCGCCTTGCTGCCGGGACACCATCCGTCATCAGTGAAGTTCACAAGACCAAAATACCTTCAAAAGCAAAAAGAAAGTTATTTATGTTATATTAGTGACCCTGATTTTAGGAGATTAATTATAATTTTTGAAATTTTATTGTCTATAAATAGATTTCCCCTTGTACGTGTTACTTTCTGCTTCAATCAAAAGCCTTCTGCATGATTAAGAGGGCTATCTTCCGAGACTCAAAATCATGGGTAGTAACATCTTCAACCGAAATCAAACTCCGCTGAAGCAAACTTCAACTTAAAGCAAATTTCGTTTGAGGGGTCTACTCTCCAATTTAGTAGTATTAAGCTCGGGTTGCCATCACATTTTTTAATATTCCTGTAACGTTGCCAAGAGACTTGACTAGTCTCGCCCCAGGACTTCAGGGCGAGGAACACTTGCAGTAGAGTGAGTGAGGTCGGCCATTTTTTGCAGTGCAGTTGTTGTGGTTGTTTCGTTACGCTATTAAAGGAGAATTTATCCACTGTTACATTCCCTTTGCATTTGAAATTCACTACTTCGATTCCCCAAAAGCATCCAGGAATGGGCTAAAACACTAAATCAATATTGCAGAAGGGATGTTACCCTCCTGGACCTCTCTAAAGCTTTCGACACTGTGTTACAAAGGCGTTTTCTGCTGAAATTAGTGATTGGGATATACCAGATAATTTCAGTTTGAACAGCCGGTTGAAAACTTTTCTTGCATGCCGCCAGTAGAAAGTTGTGGTTAATAGCTCTCTTTAATCGTGGTTGAAGGTTGAGTCTTCACAGGTACCGGTAATTGGTCTCTTTGCTTTTTTCTTGATTTAGATTTACAATATGCCAGATAAACTGTCCTCATCAGTGAAGCTATTTGCTGGTGGCAATACCCTTTATAGACAGATCGACACAGTCTGCTTCAGATGAACTTTAATATCTAAGTCCAGTTAGCTGACACTAGGCTAATGCTTACACAATTGAACAGACTCCAATCTTGATCTTATCATAAATATCCTGGTGGAACTGCAAAAGTGTTGTTGTTGTGACGTCATTGGGGTGAAGATTCGTCCATGGCGCAAATTACCCAACTGCAGCAGGCCAGCAAAGGTGGGTTCCTACATGTCACTTGTTCGCCCACAATTGCCAGAAATCTCTAACATTGAGTATTAACTCAACGTTATGCTCTCAACTTCATTCCTCGCACAACCAATCTCGTACCCAGAGTCGCTAGGAGAGACTCTGGGGTACTGGAATTTTATTACCGCAGGATTTCTGCGGTAAAACAATGCAAGCTGTTACAGGACAGCCAATCAAAAAATTGAAATTTTTTCGAATTCTCCAGAGTCTCTCCTGGCGACCAACCGCTGGACAAAGAGCCTTAGGACTCTTGGTACAAGATTGTCGCACAACAAGATCATCGGGGAGCTGTTTTTAGGGAAAGAGAAGTGATAAAAAACCACCTTGGTGTTCCCCTACTGGGACCTCATTTTGACTCCATTACCTTGTTTTGACCACGTTTGATGTGGTTTGTTTTTTTCTAGCGGTAATTCTGAAACGCTTTTTGTGATTTGCGGGGCTGTAAGCGATTATTTTTCACGTTATCCTCTGAGGTCGTGTGGAAACAACACTCCTATTTATCAACCACTTGTCACCCCGATGGGGTGACAATTTGAAATAGACAATGACAAAGAGAGTACTACCTTCACTTAAAAAATGTTACAACTTTAGTCAGCATTCTGGGCACCTGTTCTAAAATGAAGGGCCACCAGCGCAAAAATAGAGAGATTTGAATACTGTCAATTAAAAGGATCTCTTCGCGCCCAAAGTGTTAATTTAGCTAGCCTTGGTGACATACATACATACATACATACATACATACATACATACATACATACATACATACATACATACATACATACATACATACATACATACATACATACATACATACATACATACATACCACCCCAATGGGGCTTTTCAGGAACAATTATATAAATACTAAAGTTACTAATACACACAATCAAAATTAATCAAATTTAAGAAAACATTCACAACATTATCTAAACTTTATAATCGAGAAAAATACTAAAAATAAATGAAGTTCAGGAAGTATTTACAAAATTGTTCAAAAGCTTATTCTTTAAGATACGTTTAAAAATTTGAACCGAACGGCTTGATTTTAAAAGGGGGTCTAAATTGTTCCAAAGTCCAACAGTTCTGTAATAAAATATTCTTTGTCCTGAGGCTGTTTAAAAAAGAGGTACATCAAGCTTTTGGCCACTCCTAGTTGTACGCTTGTTAACTTGCTCGCGGGTAATGAATTTTTACGTCAAATATTCGGGGGCGTGTCCGAAAATGCATTTAAACGCCATGGTAGCTTGGCGGTAATATAGTTGGTCCTTAACGGGTAACCAAGACAAATTTTTTAAGTGGGGAGTTACATGATCGTACTTTCTCGCGCCACTAACGATTCGACAAGCGAAGTTGTGAAGTGAATCAAAAGATTGGCCTATTGAAACGTGTCAAGCCTCTACTACCATTAGATGCACAGATTACACTGTATAACACTTTGATTAGTCCCCTTTTCGACTATGCTGATGTTATCTGGGGTGACAAAGATAACACTACACTTATGGGCGATTTGCAAAATAAGGCAGCAAAAGTTATCCTTGATTTGCCTGGCTATGCCTCATCCATCGATGCACTCAAGTCACTTGGCTGGCCAACCTTGTCCCAACGTCGCCTCGTAAATAGATACATGATCACTTTTAAGTATATTCATGGACTTGTAGATTATAATTTTAATATTCTAAAGAACAGCGACATCCATTCCTATAATACCTGGAGAAAGAATGATTTCCGTCTTCCACGAGTACGAACAAACTACGGAAAGAAGACACTCCTTTACCAGGGTATTAAGGAAAGGAACCTTTTAGAACAGTCTTTCAAAGACATAAATTCTTTTTTAATTTTTAAGCAACGTATCAAAGAGCGTGTTTTTAGCTAGTTTTTAATTCTTATTCTATAATTTTTATTTCTTATCGCTGGCTTTGTATTTTCTACTTTTAAATAATTGTAATTTTTAAATCATTTCTCAATCTACAGGACCCCACTGAAGATCACTTTCGTGATGTGGGCTCCCTGTATAAAGATTGTTATTATTATTATTATTATTATTATTATTATTATTATTATTATTATTATTATTATTATTATTATTATTATTATTATTAAGTTCTGCGCAGCCTGCAATTTCCGTATATTTTTCTCTGTAGTATTTGCCCAGACGTTCGAGCAGTAGTACAACTTACTGAAAACTGAGGCGTTTATCACGGTTAACAACGACGTTCTGTCGAGACAGTGCTTGAAACGACTAATTTGCGCAAGGCGTGCGATACATTCCGACACTGTGGTCTTAATATGATCATCACATGTCATGTTCAAATCCAAAATCACGCCGAGACCTTTGGCTGATTTTACAGGGGAGATGTCTTTTCCCAACAAAGACAAACGAAACTCATGGAGCTTCGAGGTCATCTGTCGGCTCCCGAAAACAATCAATTTCGTCTTGTCTGGATTTAATAATAGCCGTTTAATAATAGCCGATTTCTGAAGCACCAGTTGCGCACCCCGAGGAGGTCTTCGTTCATCTCCTCAACAATCCGTTGCGTGTCTTATGAATGAAAAGAAACAAACAATTTTGTATCGTCTACATAGCATTCAGTAGAGCAATTCCGTGGAGCTTCTGGTAGATCATTAACGTATATACAAAATAATAAGGGGCCCAGGATGCTACCCTGAGGTACCCCATATTCAATCGGTATTGGATTGGAAACAGTGGAGTGAATTCGTACAACTTGATATCTATTTGTGAGATAGCTGTTAAACCATTGTAGCACACTAGTTGAGGCGCCGACGTCTTGTAGTTTTCGTAACAGTATTTGGTAGTCGACACTATCGAACGCTTTGCTCATATCTAGGAGAACACAGGCAGTTAATTTCTTATTATCTATTCCTATAAGAAATGCATCGGTCGTGCGAAGTAATGATGTTTCAGTAGAGTGCCATTTCTGCTTCCGTTTTGTTTTATCGTCAGCCTCTTCTTTGTTGTCAAATAGGTGACAAACTGATTATAAGCGACTCTCTCACAGACCTTTGACAACACAGGTAGTAGCGAAATTGGTCTATTATCGTTAGGAAGTTCGTGATTGCCTTGTTTGGGAATAGGTGTGATTTAGGCTGTTTTCCAGATCCCTGGGAATGTTGAAGATGAAAGAGAAGCATTGATGATTGATGTAACAAAAGGGAGTATAATTGGCAGGCAGTCTTTGATGACTCGAGTTGCACTTTATCAATCCCAGGAGCCTTATTAGAAGGCATTTCATTTATAATGTACTCGACTTGTTTACATTCAACAGAATGAAATGTAAATTACTCAGATGTCGGAAAACTTCTAGGAGTAAAGATGCTGTTATTCAAGTCGAAGTTGTTCTCTTCACCCAAAGATTCTATTTTGGAATTGGTTGATTTTCCAACTGACGCAAAAAAATTATTGAAAGTATGCGCCTCTTTGCTGTAAACTTTAGGGGAGACTGATCTTTTAGGGATGCAGAGCCGGATTACCTTCCAAATACAATTAGTGTTCTGTGGGTTGTTTTGGATCTGATCTTTAATGAATTCGCTCTCCGCTGCTCTTATTGACTTCCTGACTTGGTGTTTTTAAACACCAAAACTTTAAAAAGTTTTTATAGGTAGACCAGGCATGTGGATAAATAGTTCTGCGGGCTGTTTTGCGCCAGACATTCCTAGATTTCATAAGCTCACGTATCTCCTCCGTTATGAGGGATTTGGTTTTCCACGAACTTTAATTGATCAAATCGGAGCGTGATCATCGAGAATTTCATTGAACAACCGGTCAAATGCGTGTAATTTGTCATCAACGTCGTCAAATACTTCCACAACAGACCAGGGTGCACCGGACATATCAAACTGAAAAGCGTCTGGATTGGGGACTGATTCAACCTTTTGTGGAACCATTTTGATCACAATTTGAGACAAAACAGTCCTAATAATGGCGATTTTAGCCCAATCTAACTCTCATTTAAGCCCTTGGGTACATTTCAGACCTTATAATTGGAGCTACTTTGGCCCAATGTGCTCTTAGAATACCACTGTACTTTACTCAACGAAATGGCCTTAATTTGGAGACTAAAGCAGATCCGTAGAGTTTCCAGTTTATGAAGAAAAAAGGAGTCAGTGGACACATCTTAACAAAGACAATTTATTCAAAATAACGATTAGCAATAACTAGCAATAAACGTTCTTGTTCGTTACTGACCTTACTTGTCGATCAGACCCATCTAAGCGCCAATGGTGAATAGTCTTGTTTTCTAAAACAAAGCACACATCAATCATGGTAAGACTGGAACCTTTTTTTACAGTTTATCTTTCGTATAATACTACATTTTTATATCTACCTTTAGCTATCAAATCTGAGATATTAACCCAATCTAGACTGTCTTTTGTGTCCGGGGTTGGGAAGGGAATAAAATCCACCTCCATCCTTTTCCAAAACTCTGAGATTATCAAAGCTATTGCAATGACACTCGAACAATGAATTGTAAGTCCAGCCTTATTTCCTTTGGCGTCCACAAAGGTGAGTAATGACCTCATGTGACGGGAAAATTACGTCATTATTTTCAAACGCCATCTTGGAATTCTGGATTTTCCCAAAGCTTTGAAAAGCCACCACAACTGACTAAACAGGAAAGGAAAATTATAAAAGCTCCCTAAAATAGTCTAAAAACATTGAAATTACAGTACGCTAACCCTTTCAAGACCGGGCAGTTTTTGTCACCTGGGGGAATCCTCCCCACCCCTTCCATAACTTCACACGTATAAGGGCTTTGACAGTGAGACTTTGAGGATAGAAAATAGGTCCAAAGATGTTTTCTGTGAGGTCCGCAACGCCTAATTAAGTCATGATTGTCAAATGGCTGCCATCTTGGATACGCGATCTTGGATTTGTAAATTTCCCCAAAAATTCGGGAAAGCATCCAAATTGAACGAAACGTAATCAACACCAATAAAGGAACATTAATATGAAGTAACAACATAAAAGTTAAGGTGAAGAAAGTAACTTTTCTTCAGCTTAAAAGAGGTTTTCTATTTTCTGAAAAAAAAAAAGCCTGGCAAAAATTGTTTGCCATAGTAATATCAAAGTCAAAGAACATTAAGCGACCACATATCATTTTTTCCAGATGACTTACTGAAAGCGTCCTGGAGTTTAAGGGCGTTTGTTCAAATATTAAAAAACGTTATTCAGGTTCAAAGATCGGGTTAAGAAATTTAATTATTGTTTACTAAAAACTGAAACAATCCTGTTGGAATAAATTGGTTGCCATGGTAACGGTATTCAGTGAATAACTATACCATATTTTTCCTAGAAAATTTTCTGAAAATGTCGCGAGGTGGTGATTGTTCACATATTTAAAAAGCAAGAAACGTTCAAAGTCAGCGTTGGGCAATCCGGGAATGTGGGAAACCACTTCCGCCGGTCTAGATTGAGTGTGTAATTTCTTGAGGCGTTATTAATTTATAAAAATATGTACGCTGAAAAGTATTCGAAATTGCAAGCGTTTTGCATTGATATGCTAGCTTACTCTTCCGTCCAAGGAAAATAGTTTAATAAGGGAGTCGAATAATATATTTATTGGAAAGATCAGATTCCCGACTTGCACACGCTCATTGTAAATAATGCATTTGTTCAGGCTGACCAAGAAAAAAAGTTTAAAGTTATTACGTTAGTGGGATAAGGTTAGTACCTTTACAGCCATAGAGCTCCACCCTCATCGATATGTAGTTATGCCAAGCTGTTGGTATGAATCGGATGTAACGAGCTCTGATTGGTGGGTCAAGTCCACGTTTAACAGCAGTTCTTTGGTCTGTGTTTCCAAAAAACTCCTAATCAACAAGAAACGAAACATTCAACAATAGGTCGCATTATTTAAATTTTAATTGTAAATGGGAGCTTTTTTCTCTTTAAAATGAGAGTATCAACCAAATCCAGTTCATCAGGGTTTCGGTAAGAAAAGTCTATCTTACCATGATCCCAGGTTGTCTTTCGTAGTGGTAGTACTGAAACTTCACACCATTTTCACTGTACTGCAGTTTGTATGTCTTTACCCACGCTTTATTAGCATGACCTCCTTGGGTTGCAACATGAGTTACTGTTGTGTGTTGATTACCCAGATCAACCTGCAGCCATTGCTTGTCATCATTTTTGTGAGCTACCCAGGATCCCTGAAAATCTAGTCTTCCCTTTACGGCAGCATGATTGGAATCCTGATGTGACGAGGCACTGATTTGTCCGTCGGTGATCCAAAGGTTCTTCATACCAAGCGCTCCTCGGCATTCTACATATTGACAATAATACAATTTTAGTTTTCAAGAAAACTTTTTCGTTTTTCCCTTTAGGTCGTTAATGCGCACTGTGTAATTAGGAACATATTTCTGGTGGTGCAAATCTGTCGACCTATCGGTGGGACATTCGCATAATGCCAAATTTTCTAGGTAACGTGACAAGTTGTTCTGAAGTTTATGCCAAATTACCTCATCCAGAATGCTGGCTCGCGTACCCGTTCTACCTGATATTAGAAAATGTTATATTATTTCCTCAGATCGACACAAATGGCACATGGTTTGTTTCCTGTAGCTCCTGTTGATGTTAAATGCACGTGCTTTTCATGCGCCTGTCACGAAGGCTAATCTAGACAGGGTGTTTTTGTCCTCTTTAGCCATCGAGCTTCGCGACTCATCCAGAAATTCATCTGGGAGCAATTTAATGAGGTAATGCAGTGTCCAGTGAAATTGATGCTACCATTGCAAAATTGAATATAACTGCTTTTATTAAAAAAAACATACATTTCTTATAGAAGCGTTTGTATTGGAATTTGCATTGAAACCCCTAAAATGTTGGGAAATATGCCTGTCAAAATGCTGCAGTCATGGGAGCATCAAATCACGTGCACAGTCGAATTATATCATACCAAATAGTTTCCAGGTGAAATTAAGGAAAAGAAAGTATTTTGGGGGCTTTTGCCTGAGTAATATTGATAAATTTATCAATGTTTAAATTCATTTTTAGCATTTTCTGCCTCTCCATACCCTTCCCATTAAACTGAATAGGGTTACATACCATTGCACCTGAGTGTGCTCACATTCTCACTCCATACTCCCCCAATTCCGCACCAAGCAGACGAGGGGCCACTGAGTTGATATCCACTGGTGCAGGAAAAGGTACAAGTTGATCCATAATCTTGATCGGACGAGTGACAGCGTAAAGGCTTAACAATCAGGCCACTCCCAAGAGAAAGCTTTGCGCACTTGGGTACTACATGTCATAAAGGAAAGAGAGCTAAGAAAGAGGTTTAAGCGAGAAAATAATCCAGTTTCCGTTATAAGTTACAAATATCCCTGAGCAGCTTTAGGACAATAACTAAAATTAGTTTCTAAGAATATATAAAGAATTCTTTAATCATCTCAACTAATACCGTTTCTCATGCGATTTTAATGGACGATTTAGAAGGCGGCAAACTTGCCATTTTTAGCCGATCGTTTTCGGTCTTACAATACGATATATTTTGAAACATGCAGAAATTAGCCAAAAAACAGTGGGGACGATATAGAAAACTAGGCGGAACTGTAATATGAGTTGATACACACTGGTTTTGTGTCGACGGCGTGAGCGTCTTTGGCGAGCTTGAAAAGCAAACTTCTTTTTGAACTTCACTGAACACTTCACGCAACTATCACAACATTACAGTTTAAGAGGCAAAATTATGATCATCCGGGTGAGTGTAGTCCTGAGACGATCCGCTTGAGGTGACGTTGACTGACGTTTCGACAACCCTAGCGGAAGTCATCATCAGAGCCAAAACAAATTGGAACGTATGATAAATTGATGGTATAAATAAATGTCTCTGGTTATTGACCTGATTGGTCAACGAAGTTGAGATGTTGTTGGTCATTTTCCAGTTAAGCCGTAATGTTGTTGACTGTAAATCTTGATCTGTGCGTTTCGATCCTTCCTTTGTTAGTCAAACGTCCGATGGTCTAGTTTTAGTGAAGTTAGTCGGTTTTTCTATTGTTTGTCTGTTTTGTTGATGTTATCAACAAATCGTTTGTACGGTGAAGGTAGTCGTTGGCAATGGTTCAGAGATGTTTGTTCTAAGTTAATAAAACATCTTTGCAGATTGAGTCGTTAATACTAGCTTTTTCGTTCTGTAGGTAACGCACTGCAAATTTTGAGTGTTTACAGAACATTTTCTTCAGCGTTTTTCCCCCGAAAACAACAAGAAAATCTTTGAAACGCTTGAATTGCTCGTGGGCCAAACTTTTTTGATGCCTGGCAAATAAGCAACGCGTAATCCCTAGCGGAGGATTTGATTCATCTCTCGCGCTCACGGAGCCAGTCATAAAATAAATTAACTAATTTCACGTCAAAATGTTGCCTAGCTTACCACTGATTTCACAAACGAAGTAAAGGGAAAGATTACATTTCTCGTCTCTCCATTTCCCTACAGAGCCTGAAGAGGCCGGATATAATTTTGTACAACCCCCTGTGCTTGAATTGCTGTTAGGTTCTCCTTCATCCCAGTTAGTGTAATTAGAGCTTGACCCATCAACCCACAGCCAGCGTGATTTGTCCTTGGGATCCTTATGTAAACCAATCCATAACTGATTGTCTCCGTTAGGGACAAATGCTTTCTGCTCAGCTCGTGAATTCAACACTACAAGCCACGATCCCATTGCTTCACATACAGATTTTGCTAGGCCCCACTCAAGTTCGATTGATGGAAAGTAGTAGCAAGAGTTGTTGAAACCTTGAACCCAGTCCCTTGGGCAGGGCGCTGAAATAAATTATAAGCATCTTTAGGAAGAAAGGTGAAGAAGGTTTCCTACCGTTTGTAAGACTATAAAGTGCAAACTACTTACACTTTCCTATCACAGAGGACATTCCTACTATTCTCAGCGGTCTCACCTCTCACGTATAAAAGGAGATGAGACAAAGTGAACAATGCCATTCTGTCGATCAAGCGAAAGAGCATAGTTCAAAATGGCGGACCCTGCTGTACAAGTCCCGGCGCAGGAAAACCTTCCAGCAGCTCAAGCGGCCGCGGTTGTTCAACCACCACCACCGCCTCCGCCTCCACCAAACGCAGAAGAACCTCCTCAAAACGCCGCTGGAGAACAAGTCACTTTGGAGGTTTGTTCAATTTTTGTTTTACTCCAGTATCGTACACGTGTTCTTGCACTTCGTATTCCCGTGGCAGCTTTAAGTCTGTTTTCAGCTCAAGTCATGCCCTGCTTTAAACGTGTAGCTTTGTAGCTCTGCGGGCAATTTTCTCTTTACCCCCCAGTTTATTTTACGCCCTGCTTCTGAACGTGCGACCTTCGTTGCTTTGCGGGCATGTTTACAATTCATGTTGCGCCCTGGCTTGGCGGGCAATTTAACATTCACTTCGCAATTATGTTGTGCCCTGCTGATAACGTGTACTTGGTTGCTTTGCGGGCAGTTTTAACTCTGTTTACAATTCATGTTCCGCCCTGCTTCAAACGTGTAACTTTTTAGCTTTGCGGGCCGTTTGAAACTGACTTCGTAATTATTGTTGCGCCCTGCTTCAAACGTGTAGCTTTTTAGCTTTGCGGGCAATTTTAAATTGACTTCGTAATTATTGTTACGCCTTGCTTCAAACGTGTAGCTTTTTAGCTTTGCGGGCAATTTGAAATTGACTTCGTAATTATTGTTACGCCCTGCTTCAAACGTGTAGCTTTTTAGCTTTGCGGGCAATTTGAAATTGACTTCGTAATTATTGTTACGCCCTGCTTCAAACGTGTAGTTTTTTAGCTTTGCGGGCAGTTTGAAATTGACTTCGTAATTATTGTTACGCCCTGCTGATAACATGTAGCTTTTAGCTTTGCGGGCAATTTGAAATTGACTTCGTAATTATTGTTACGCCCTGCTGATAATGTGTTTACAATTCATGTTGCGTCCTGCTTCAAAACGAGTAGCTTTTAGCTTTGCGGGCGGCTTTAGATTGACTTTCTAATTAATTTTTTGCCCTGCTTCAACACGTATAGTTTTGTAGTTTTGCGGGCTACTTGAAGTCGACTTACTACTTTCTGAATTTTATTTATATGCGTTATTTTTGCCGATTATGTGTACATTCTAATTCTCGGTTAGCTTCAAAAGCTTTTCAATTTTGTTGACCTCAAAACATACTTCAGCAGAGAACTAGTTATTATCTTTGTGCGATCTTTGTCGATTATTCTCACTCTTCATTTTTTAATTGTCTTAATTTGCCATTTCTGAGTGCTTGTTTGCCACATTGTTCTACTTGAATTGTTTATTTTCGTATTGTTCTGTTAATTGTTATATTTGCACTCCGACTTTGTCGGAACAAAAGATTCCCTGCCGCTTTACCGGGTCTTATCACAATGCTTGTACTCATTTACGAATGTTTTGTATCGCCGCTAAGCGGTATGAATTTACACTTCGCAATACATCTGTCTATTTCATTTTCTCATTCAGGCTTTGCAAGAAAGAATTAAATTTTTGGAAAATGCCCAAGGGACCTCCATTCAGGCTTTAAAGAATCGCATTATCCATTATGGTAGTCGCCGCCTGGAGGACTTCGACAAATACGAGGCCTTGCGCCTCGCGGAGGAGCTCGTCTCCGTAGCGAAGACAACTGGTGATGATAAGACCGCCAGCTTTGACATCATAGCGGCCACCCTAAGAGAGAAAATACACGTGCCGAAAGAGCAGTTTAAAGCTTACTTTTTGGCTCTTCTCGCGGACAAGGAATTTACAAGAATCTTTGACACAATCTCCAAGGTCGACAAGTCGTTTAGACGTCCCTCGCCTTACTCGCGTCCTCAGGCCAGAGGCAGTCAGAGGTTCTCGTCACACCCTCGAGTGACCTGCTACAGATGTGGTACGCCCGGACACAAGTCTACGCAATGTTTTAAGCGGTCTCCGACGACCCGCTATTTTTCTTCAGGCGGTCCAGGTCACAACCAGCCTCGACCGACATCTCAGTAGCAGAATCTGCCCGATCCTCATTTTGTATGCGTTTTAGTACTATTAAAGTCAAATGAACACTATTGCATCACAATGTTTGTTTATTCATATACATTATACCCACCCCCCCAGGGTTTTATTAACATATTATTACTTACATATTTTACGACTCGCTACGCTGTTCATAGATGTGGGAACCAATTATCTCTTTTCGATCGCACCCTTCCCCCCTCGGGTGGCATTCTCAAAGGGAAGCTCACTTTCCCTCTCGGATTACCGGGGCTGAGTTTGCCATTCCTTGGGCCCTAATTTATTTCCAAGTTCTTTTTATTTTCCTTTTAGCTGTCAGACCCTTGCTTTCACGATTGGGAAAAGCATCCCGGTTTCAAGCCTAACACAGTTGGTATGAATAAGTTACAGTGGATAAGCATCGATGGTTCTGTTGTTGATGAGGCCCAAGGGATGGCAAACAATTCCCACATCTCTGATGAGGATATCGCCCTCGTGTTGCAGGGAAATTCATTAGCGGATATGTCTCGCCTTGTTTTCCGCGATCCAGATCACTTCCTAGCAGGGGAACTCCATCGCCATGCACCACAATGGAATGCTTTATTAAATGATATGAACGATGAGCGCTTCTCTGAAGTCCGTGATTGGATTACTAACGGTGTAGACGTAACGAAGTTCTTTAGACCGTTTAAGGGTAGTTACAAGGGAAGGAATTACGGGTGTGGTAGTCCACCGCCTTGCGTTTTTCCCAACCACCTGTCGTGCAAACCTTTTGCCTCGTTTATTTCTGATACGCTCCTGGACCGTTTGCGTTCCGGTGCTATTTCTTTGTGGGGCAAAGTCGGAGAATGCACCCCACCCCACCTTATTATGCCCCTCACTGTCGAGCCTAGCAAGCCGCGTCTCTGCAACGACGATAGATTTCTTAATCTGTGGATCGAAGACCGTCCGTTTGCCTTGGATAGCGTCCAACACTTGCCTAAGTATGTCAATAAAGGATTTTACCAAACAGTGTGCGACGACAAGTCAGGATATGACCACATCAAACTTCACCCCAGCAGTCGAACTTACTTTGGCTTCCAGTGGGGAGGTTGGTATTTTGTGAGTGAATGTATTCCTTTTGGCTGGAAATCCTCGGCCTATATATATCATACGACTGGTCTAGTTGCGTCACACAGACTTCGTTCATGGAACATTCCCTCTTCTTTGTACATTGACGACCGCCATAATGGCCAACTGTCATTTCCAGGTGGCATTTTACCAGCCGCCTATCAAGCCCTCGCCTCAAGGGATGAAGTGAATTTTGCTCTGGCCGTCGCGGGTATTTTTCTCACGTGCTACATCTTAATTTCCCTCGGCTACTTTATCGGTCTGGCGAAGTCTCACCTTACCCCGAAAAAACAGGTGCCATACCTTGGTTTCGGTATCGATTCTGAGCTACAGGCGTTTACCTTGTTACCCCATAAAAAGGAAAAGCTTCTTCGTCTCATCAAAGAAACGTTGGCTCGCGATAACCTGGACCTACTAACCTTGCAAAGGCTCAGCGGTAAATGCGTGTCCATGAGCTTGGCAGTTCCGGGCGCAAGGCTTTATGTTAATGAAATAAACCTAGCTGCGTCTCGTGCCACGCGTTCTGCTCGACCTGTAAAGATGTCTGCCGCTCTAAAGAATGAAATTGCGCACTGGCTATTCCTTGAGACCTGGGACGGTTTTCTTCCCTGGCGGTCTGAGAAACACACACATGTCAGGCTGTTCTCCGACTCATCTCGCTTCGCTTGGGGAGGTGCACTGAGTCCGGGTGCCATTGAGGCGAACGTTTATGATTACTGGGACGCCTCAACAATACAAGCCGATATCGCCACTAAGGAGACCTTAGCGCTCAATAATGTCCTTGAATCATTCGCTGATACCATCAAAAACTCGTGGGTCGACGCCTTCGTCGACAGCATGGCTCTAGTCCGTTCATGGAATCGACAGGGCTCTCGTTCTCAATCGCTTTCTAGCGCCTTGAAGAAATTATTCAACACAATGACGAAACTCAACATCGATTTGCACCTTACTTTTGTGCCTAGTTCTCAGAACCAAGCCGACTTCCCCTCGCGACGCCTTAGCCTACAGGATGCCAAATTGTGCCCATCCCTATGGACAGTAGTACAAGAGTGGTATGGCGGCGAAAATGGGCACTCTGTCGATCTAATGGCACGCCCTTCAAACGCCCAATCCGACTTGTCAGGTGCCAAGTTACCTTTCTTCTCTGAAAACCCTCTGCCGGGATCCCTGGGAGTGAACGTGTTCGCGCAATCGCCCGATCTGTACGATCCGTTTGTATTCAAGAGCCCATACGCCTTTCCCCCGATCTGCCTAATACCTCATGTTATCAAGTATATGAGAAGCCTGCAATTATCCTACACTATCGTAGTACCAGACGTATGCCCAAGGCATTTTTGGTGGCCCTTGTTAACGTCTACATGTTCTTCCCGATACCTGCTGGCCGTTGCCGGAACCGTTGGAGCGCTCCTCACTCCCTCTAAACACGGGTTTTCAAACAATTGGCCTATCCCATGGGATCTCTGGGTGTTCCGCATCGGATAAGCAAGTAGTAGCTCTTGGTTAGCGCACGAGCCAAACAAAGAACACTTAGCTATCTTTAAATTTGCCAATTCTCCCATTAATTTAGCTCCATCCATTACTTCAGTGAAATCAATGTTGTCAATAAATCATTGTTTTCCAGTATACGTCTGTTGACAGTTGTTTTATAGCTTCATTTATACATTTCTGTCAAAACAAATCTAAAGGATAAAGAAGGAACTGTTTGTTTTACTTTCATATCCTTTAGGACTTACCTCCAGCCGTTCGAGCGTTTGTTCCAGCCGTGTCATGTCCTTCGTGCAGCCACCCCAACGACAAGCTGTTCTTTTTCTGCCAAATGTGCGGCTACAGGAGGAAAACAGTCTCCCCAAGTGTCCCGAGCCCTAAACTCTCAGTCGACCTTCAAGCGATAGATAACCGTTTGGGACTCCTAAATAATGCCTCCCTTCAATCGTCATACTCAAAACAGAAGTGCTCACTTCGTACGGAGTTTGAAACTTTCTTGGCGTCCCTTCCGAATAGTAAAACCATCCTTTCGGCAAGCCCCACTGACATCTCTCGGTTCTTGGTCTGGAAAGACCGACATGGCAAAACCATAGTACATAGTAATGGGTGTCCCGATTCCCACCTTCAAAACGCAGCTAAGTGTAAATGTCCTAAACGCCTGGCATTCAAGACAATCGACTCCTACATTGGAAAACTGCGAGCCATTTTTAAGGAAACCGGGCGCTGTGGAGAGTGGAACTCCCTGCTAGGTCTGGGTAACCCCGCCGCTTCACTCGAGGTGCAACAATATCTTAAGGCGTCAACTGAGGAACAATTACGAGCCCGCATCACGCCAAAGCAAGCAGTTCCCCTATTTTTGTCCAAATTGTTGCTTCTGGCCCGTTTTTTTTAAATCGGAAAATTGCGGAGCGCTCGGTTAGTCCTTCTGGTCTGTTTGTATTGACGCGGGACCAAGCGTTTTTCAAAACGTTATTCTTTAGCGGTGATCGTGGTTCAGATCTTGGCATGGTGAAA
Source organism: Pavona decussata (assembly GCF_977016875.1). Lineage (NCBI taxonomy): Eukaryota > Metazoa > Cnidaria > Anthozoa > Scleractinia > Agariciidae > Pavona > Pavona decussata. Next base: position 2,701,797 of record NW_028145697.1, read on the forward strand.
ACAGAAGAGATCCTGCGTTTCCCCCAGGACAATGGGCTGTTGTTCAACCACGTATGGGGAAAAACCCTGAGGGATGGCGTCTCTAACGTCTTCGGGATTCGGAGACACCCTAACCCTGAGTTGTGTCCAGTTAAAGCTATTGAGACATATGTAGCCGTGGCTTCCGAGTTACGCGTTTCTGTGACAAATGGTTACTTGTTTCGACCAACTAATCCCCAAGGTCATATTGTGAACAAACCATTTTCAAGTTCTTCAGCAGAAGCTCGTTTAAAGCTGTATTTGAAAGAAGCTAAGATCGATGAGGGAGAAACGCTACACAGCTTCCGTTCGGGCTCAGCCATAACGTTAGCGTTATCTGGCTCCCAGTTGGCGGACATAATGTCTCATGTAGGATGGAATAACAAAGAAACTGCTCTCTACTACATGAAACTAGCGGAGGTGCTTCGTTTGGATAGTCCCTCTCATTTGCTATCCGCGGACTCTTCCGCGACAGCCGCCCTAACAGAGAACTACATGGAGCTTAACCGTTTAAAAAACTTTATATCCGCTTTTCCGCACGTTTAATTCTTAACCTTGTTACATCTCGTTTAAAACACTTTACGAATTTTTAGGATGGGGCACCTTGAGTTTGGGATTCTGAGAACGGGATTTCCTTATGGTCCAGTGGTTTGGGACTTTAGGACACTCTGTAACATAGAGACTGTCGGTGCCCAATCTCAGCATAGCGTGAGAGAGAGAACGTTGAGAATAAAGTACTATTCTCAGCGGTCTCACCTCTCACGTATAAAAGGAGATGAGACAAAGTGAACAATGCCATTCTGTCGATCAAGCGAAGTGTTGTAGTATAAAATGCAGCACACGGTATCCCTTGCCCTGACGTTCTCTCTTTCACCAGCCATCAAGTTTCGTCCTGCGTTTGATTTTCCCTACCCAAACCCTCCCCTTTCCTCTTCAGAACATTCATTAACAGGACGAGACTGTCGGTGCCCAATCTCAGCATAGCGTGAGAGAGAGAACGTTGAGAATAAAGTACTATCTCAATTAAAAAGCAAATTAATTCAAAGCAACTGATTGCAAGAAATGATTGCTAATTGTGATGCCAATGATAAGAAGCAGTTAAGTGTCCTCTGCAATTGTTTTTATGGCATCTGATTGAGTTAAGGGGGTTCAATCATAACTACGTATCGAAGGTCTTGGCTTCAGGTTTCCTTATGATCTTGAGTAGCAGCGAGCTCGTTGGATTGCTTTTTGTCGCTAGGATTGCAAATGTACGAGGATGCTATGGGGGTCATGTAACATCCGATTTCAAAAGTTGTCATTGCCTATTTGTGGCAGTTGGCAATCTTAAAAGACGCATTAGAAAGGAAGCTCGTTAAAACTTGACGTTGATTGAAGGATACTAGGTAGCGTTTGAATTTTTTAAAGAAAAGAAGATAAGCCCGTCTTCTTGTTTGTCCGACGGTTGGGAAACTTTGATTTTAAAGCCACAAAAACTGTTCCGAGCCTCCTTATATTAAAAACTCAGCCGAACTGAAGAAGAGCGATGTTTTTTTTTTTTATCCTTTATAATTATAGTGCACCTTTTGTCTAATGATCAATATTTAAAAATGCGTATCGGATGTTCATCTTTTTTTGTAAATACTCACGGGATAATGTGTACCACTTATTTTCCTCTATCCAGGTATTGTAGTTGAACTCTGTGTATTCTGGTTCGTTTCCATATCTCACAGCAATCTACAAGAATCGCACAAACTTGAATCAGTGACTGGTCCATTGGACAAGCATGCCTTTGTGAAATTATTATATCTTTACAATTATATATCAGTAAACTACACTTCTGACGGAAATATAGTAGTAGTAGTAGTAGTAGTAGTAGTAGTAGCAGTAGCAGTAGCAGTAGCAGTAGCAGTAGCAGTAGCAGTAGCAGTAGCAGTAGCAGTAGCAGTAGCAGTAGCAGTAGTAGTGGCAGTGGCAGTGGCAGTGGCAGTGGCAGTGGCGGTGGCGGTGGCGGTAGTGGTAGTGGTAGTGGTAGTACCAATAACTAACTCAATCTAGTCTCAAACTAAAATAAATTAACTCCTCACTTTATCAAGATGCCAACTTGGGTTCTCTTTGCCTTTACACGTTTCGTCACGAAGTATTTCCACTCCTGTGATTCGTCCCACGTCTTTATGCTGGATTCTGTGATCGTCAACTCTGCCACAAACAAGCGAATGGAAATTACATAACTCCATGATCTCAGCATTAACCAAATGATTATATTTCTACTTAATAATAATCAGGGCTGTAGCCAGAAAAAAATAAGGACTGAGGCAATATCCATGGTTGAATTCCCGGCCTAGCAATTTAGGGTCTTTATGATGATTACGTTTAAACAAAACACTGGGATCAAACCTTAAGGCCATTTAGATCTAGAGATCGAGGTGAATTTTTTTTTTTTTTTGGGGGGGGGGGGAGGGGGCTATTTAAATGCTACTTTATGGGCTCTGTGCTCTTGTATGCGGCTGTTTAATGTGTTTGTTGGCTGTTTGTTTCTATAGGAAGGCTTTAGATAACAACGACCTAAACCAGGTTTGCCTGACGGGGGGGGGGGGGGGGCTCAGTCTCGCAGGCTCATAAAACTTGGTCTCGGCCGTTCTCATTTGAGGATTTTCATTTCTAAATGGCAACGAAGTTAGCTGTTAAATGCCAGCGCGATTCGTCTCTGCCCGCTAGCATGCCACCGCTGTAGAGACTCAAGCGGGTCCACAGGGATTTCGCTGTGGACATAGGCTAATGCAAGGCCATTCAGCCTGTTAGAGCCCATCGATGAACGGCACCAGGTCTTTAACCTGTGGAGAGGGCTTAACCTGCGCTCGCACGAACAGCTTCCTGTACTTAGTGGCGCTGGCAACTGTCCAGTTTTTGCCTCTACAATTAACTTCTTTCCGACCATCTCCGGTGGCTTTTTCACTGACACCACCATCTCTACCAGATGGAATGAAAGACAAAGTTGCTTCGCTGAATACTAGTAATGCCAAAACAAGGTTAAATTTTGGTTCGATTATTGAGAAGAACTGAAAGCATGTTATGAGAGCAACTACTTTCCACTTTCTTTGAAAAAAGCTGTTGATAGAACGCTGCATTTTCATAGATTTTTCTCACTCAGAACAGAGTAGACAGAAGACTCGAGAAATGGCGGAAAAACACTTGAAAACAAGACAGTTTTCTTTGGGAAGCCGCTGCCTGGTTGGCATGAATTTTTGCTTCATTTTTCTCACCTGTAATTCAGGGCACTGCCTGATTCGCGTTATCATTCAACATAATATCATATTACGTTAACATTTTTTTTACTTATTTGACTGTTTGTGAATTTGTCAACAATGACTGAGGCAAGTGCCTCGGTTTGCCTCATACTGGCAACGGCCCTGATAATAACAATAATAATAATAATAATAATAATTATTATTATTATTATTTTTATTATTATTATTTTTATTATTATTATCATTATTATTATTATTATTATTATTATTATTATTATTAGTTTTTCTTATTTTTCTCGGTAGCCTTCCATTTGATGTTGGTTTTTATTTCTTTTTTTAAGATTTTTAACTTTGTATATAGTGTTGATCGATCAACCTCTTTGAAAAAGTTTTTGTATAGATATTCTTAGTATAAACTGCAGAATTATGAAGCGTTTTCCTTTTTTTTCCGATACCGATATTTTTAATCACCTTTCTGTATTTGTTGCTTGTTTTTCTACTAATAAAGTATTATTATTATTATTATTATTATTATTATTATTATTATTATTATTATTATTATTATTATTATTATTATTATTATTATTATTATTATTGAAAGAAATGTGAAGGTATATTTCCAGCCTGGTGAATGAATGAGAATGATGATTATTCTAGAAAGTGACGCAGGCATACTCGGAAAAAAGAAATCCGAGTGCTCCTATCAGGAGTCGAACCTAAGACCTTTCGATTACTAGTTCGGATGCTCTACCACTGAGCTACAGGGGACAGAGCTAAGGCCATTAAACTAGGTTCATGCGACAAACATCCTGCATACTGCTAGGATTTGAATGGTAGTGCTAGTTTAATGGCCTTAGCTCCCACGAGTCTCCTGTACCTCAGTGGTAGAGCATCCGATATAGTAATCGGAAGGTCTTAGGTTCGACTCCTGATAGGAGCACTCGGATTTCTTTTTTCCGAGTATGCCTGCGTCACTTTCCAGAATAATCATTATCATTATCATTATTATTATTATTATTATTATCATTATCATTATCATTATCATTATCATTATCATTATCATTATCATTATCATTATCATTATTATTATTATTATTATTGATTAATTAATTGATTATTAATTAAGTAACATAGTTATAATTAGAATATTCCCAGAATCCTTCGCACCTGAAAAATCGATTCTCGCACGCTATCGTGGATCACTGGCCTAAGGCGAAAAGGAAACACAAAAAAGAAGACCGGAACCTCCCTAGGGAAGGAAGGAGTGCTTGCAAAGTACTCAAACAGAGTTTTAGTTAGTCGCTCTTTGCAACCAGACCCTAACTCAGCAAGCACCAGCGCCCACACAGTTCACGCTCGTTCAATTTCGAAACCGTCAGTATACACTTACCTTCCCTGTCTCCTATCGTCATAAAATTGATTATCCAGTTCTGTTTTGCCGATTACACCTTTTTCACCAAGTACTTTTATCCACACCCGCGATTCCGTGCCAGCGTCCTCAATATTTGATGTTATCAATCTCACATAGTAGACTGAAAGTTAAAACAAGTTCGTTTCAGATTAAATTAAAGTGAACTTCAGTTCCGTTTCTTTCACTTAAAACAAACAAAGATAACAAAAGGAGGAGAATCCCCTATCCGCCGTTAATTATGAAAGGATTTTCCGCGTCGCCCAAGTGGGTAACCCTGTTAGCAGTCGCCATCTTGTTAACTTCGAGAGAAAGGTAAACCCACGAGTCAAGAGCCGACGAACGAACCAATGCTGGAAGTCTGGGCTCTTTCTCAGCTTCCTATCAAAAACGGCGCCTCTAAAGAAAGTTAATAGTATTGCAACATGTACAAACGTTCGAGGCGTTTTATCGCGTCTCTCTAACGCCTGTTTTTTATATGTTGGGAAAATCCCAGATGATCGGTGATTTCGATGTTTCCCGACTTCCTAGATTTTCTTGTCACTGGATAAAAGTATCGGCGTCTATCACTGATTACAAAACGAAGACGAACGTCCGCCATTTTGAATTTCGAAGTTTTAAGAGGCTAGGTATCGGTCTAAGCGATCGCTGAAGCCCCGACAGCCAACATTCCATGTTTTCGTATGTCGGGAATGATCGCTGACCATCTTAGAAGTCTGGGACTCGTCGGGAAAATAAAAACATTCCAGATTTTCCGGATTTATCCGCGGCCATCTCAGATGACCGGGGATGTCAGTGATTCCTTGTTTTCATAAGACGGAAAAATCTGAGTTGGTCAAAAGACAGAAAAATAATCCCCTGTCGTCTGGGATTTTCGCGATGTATCAAACCAGGATAAAGATTTTTTCAAAATGGTTCTTGTTGTTTCGACCGTTTAGTCTTCCAGCTTACAAAAATTATAATGATATTTGGGAATTGAAATTCAATGTCACAAGAAATCTTCTGAGTACTCACGTGGTAATATAAGCCACTTGTTTGCCGGTACCCAATCGCCGTAATTAAATTCCACGTATCTTGATGTGTATCCAGCTTTAACAGAAACCTAGAATAACACAGACACAATGAGTATGTGTAACTACATAATTATATAAACAGCGCCAACATGTACGACATGATTTGAGCGAAATGTTTTTGAAAGGTCAAATGATCCAAACTTTTGCTTCTTGCCTCTAATAATAAAGAAGTACTTCTGTGTTTATGGTTTATGACTATGCGAGGAAAGCAGTTCTCAGTAAGGGCTATTGACATCCAGAAAGAAATTGCGTTTAATCGAGCATTTTTTAGAGATAATTAAGCAACAATTATTAAAAATTATTATTAGAAAACAATGTACGGCGGTAAAGCTCGGTACAAAACTCTCTGAGCTATGAGCTCATTACCGTGTATAGGCAGGAAAACATCTACAGCGTCCATCACTAGGAATAGATTACCAAGCTGGTCGAATAAACACAAAACTTTCGATCTCGCCTGACAAAAGGTATCAAGGTAAAAATCTTCGTTCGAGTAATCTTTCTTTGTACGGGCTTGTTCCGAAAAGTTGTAAGCCTGAATAATTAAAGCCTGCAACAAATTTTGGCGACTTTACTGAGATCTTCTCCGTTCCACCATCTTGAATAACGAGTGGACCCTCCCTTCTCTCCACCGAAGAGAAGCGACAGCCGGAAATTCGTGTGTGTTTGCAGGTTAAGGAACAATGTACATCCTGTACAAAGTTCTATCCATCAAGTAATGACTAAAAAACTGCCCGGGCAGTGAATGATTATCACATAATAATAATAATTACTTTTGAGACGTCAAAATATGCCTATTTGATGAACAAATTGCATTTCCCACCAAAATTTGAGGTAGATAAGAAATTGGTTCATTTGACCTTAAAATAATAGTAACCATTAATTCATTCATTTTTGTTTCTTTGTTTGTTTCTTTCTTTCTTTCTTATGTTCTTACATTTATTCATTCAGATATTGGTTCACTTTCCACATCAGTGTCCCTAATTACAAACATTATGATACAAGCTCTAAGGTATTGAAAGAAAAAATGTTCGTTCGAAGAAGGAAATTACCACAGTCTCCAGCAACTATTACTATAGACAAATTAAACAACTCCATTACTTGTTCAAGGTGCCATGAAGGATTCCTTTTACTGTCTTCCCGAACTCCAACTCTTTCCACGTTGCCTACGTTTACAGCAAATACTGTGAAATTTAAAACACTGCAAAAAAAAAACACAAATAGATCATAATTTTAGTGACACTATTTTCACCCATGAGCGTGGATTGCTGTCCCTATTTACAAGTAGATAGGATAACCATGGTTCCAGGGTTTACAAGGCAGTTAGACTAGTCCAAGTACTCGGCACAACTTTTTCTAGCTCCCAGCTTTATTATCTTCTGAACAACAAACGTCCATCCAGTAATGGCGGGAGGAAGACAACAAGGAAAATAATTTGGAAGGTAACAAACAGAAAGCCCAAACTGTGTACTCTGAGGTTAGCAAAATAAACCAAGAACGTAATGGGACGCAGATATTACGCTATTAAATCTGAAAGGTAGCCATCATCAATTCCTGATGCTGGATTTCTCGATCCCCCAAAATCTCGGGAAATCCTCCAAAATTGGTTAAAAAATAATCAAGAACGACAGCGAAACGCTCAAATGATATCAAAATACAAAAAAGTACGAACAAAGTACAATTGTTGATTGGCAGGTAAAAAATGTCAAATTCCGAGAGCCGTGGGTGTTAAGTTTTGCAAAAGTCACGTGATTGATAATATGTCATCCTATTAGTGCCAGAGAGTTTTAGGAAAAGTCACAAAGCATTTTTTTGGCTTCGCATTAAAATTAAAACGTATAACGAGTCAAAGAGTGAAAGCCAGCGGAGGAAGTCTCTGCTCCCCACCCCCACCCCATTTGCCCTCAGAGATTTCTCCTATCAAACTCTGTGGCAGTCATTCGTTTTCCTTTCAAAATTGTTCGTATAAAAATTTTATATCTTAGATAAAAAAAAGGAATAGAGTCTTTTGTCTGATCAAGTATGAGTCAGTGTAATTACCTTCCTGGTGCAAAGCTGGCGTTCTTTTTTTCAAGTTCTATTACTCTGGTGACGCCCTTATCGCCATGAATGTTGATAAACACTTTTGCGCTCTGGCCAGCATCCGTAATGTTCAAGGTTTTAATTGTCACAAGGAAGGACTCTGAAAGGGAAATAATAACGTTTTTCATGAAGAGATCCCTCAACAGAACGTGTTTGAACTTAAAGAAGCGTCAAAGTTTCACATTTCCTAGATTTGACTGTTAGGAAAAATTATAATTGCGCGCCCGTTAAAACAACTAAGTCGCACCATATGGTGAGGCAGGTTAGGGTGCGTGTGCTTCAGTTTCCAGCGAATTTTAGTGAGGTTTTCGAGGTTCTCTCCTCAAATAAATGACGGGTCAAATTTGACTTCCAGTTTTCCAACCTTTTCATTTACATAGTACAGTACTGCACGTGGACCAGCCGCTGAGAGATAAACCACTCAAAACGGCGTTTGCAAGCTCTGAGAAGCCTTGAAAACACAGCAGAACAAACCAGGTGAGCTTTTTCAGACCAACTGTAATTTTGAAGGTTTTGGGGGGAATATTGCTGTTTAATTTTCGATCGAATTTAAGCGCCATACAAAACTTTTATATTACGCTTTGATGACCAACTGCCATCTTGTCACAAATATGAACAGTTAACGCAATAACGTAAACATCGTACTTGGTACAAAATTCAATCTCAGGCCGGAATAATCTAAATATAGTCTTTTGAAAATAATGAACAACTTAAAATAAGAAATGAGACGTTCTCCATGGATAAAAGATACCATTTAAGCAAGCAACTCAGAAATATGGTGAAAATATTATTTCAGACCGTTCTTGCATGTGGTCGGCACGTGCATCATTATGCAAATATTGTCGTTTCAAGAGCACAGCCGGCTTGAATCCGCGCTTGAAAAATAACACTTTATATTTTATGTCTAACATTATCAACCGCATGGCATGGAAAAGCCTTACACATTTCAGCAAATTGTGTATCATACAGTGAAGAATTGTGCAACGCTTGAGTCAGCCGCCCTTTCATTGCGAAAGATTAATTTCAGTGTGCGTTTGCATATTTTCGCCCTAAATTTGATTTGCATATATGCCTTTAATAAAGATGTCACTTTTGACAGAAAGAAATGAAATCTTCATTACATAATTTGCGAAGTTAATTACAGGTTACTTTTCAACTGCCTATAGAACATATAAAACAAAACAAAAGAATAAGCATTGGCTGGCTGTGAAAGACGTAGCGGTGGGACGGGGAAAGGGAGTGGGTTTAACTTCCACCCTTTCCTAGTCTCCATTTCTTTGTCTTTCTCAGCCAGCCAATGTTTTTGTTGATTTAAAAAATTGCTACGGACTATTGAGGCCCTATTTACACTAGTCGGCATAAAAAGACGCAATTTCAAAGTTATTTGGATCTGTGATAGTTCTTTGAAAGAAGCAATGTGTTTTGTCAAAAAAAAAACCGGAGCCACGCGAACGAACATTGCAAAGGTTTGCAAACAAGTGTTTTTTTCAGACCCCTACATTTTGTGTGTGTGTGTGTGTGGGGGGGGGGGGGGGGGGGGGGCACTGAAAGATGTTCATTTCAATACAGTTTCTATATTAGTTTAAGCCAAATATATAGCAATAATTCAATTTCGGAGCATCAAACATCACTATATTGGTTGCTTTTGGCACGGCCTAGTAAAATCTTGTCTTAGGACCCATAAAGACTGAGTTTAATTGGTTGAGGCTGCCAATAGAACCACCTTGAAACACTTTGTTAATAGCTAACAGCGGCTAAAACTTTTTGGAAGGATCTTAGTGTAGTGATCGCCACTTTCAAATATAGTTCGAATTTTACAGACTATTGCTCCAACACTGTGAAATCTACAAAGTACTTGTCACTAATCGTCATAGGAGGACCTTGAAAACTGTTCTTTAATAAAGCTCATTCTCTCGTCGTCTTGAAACAGAATGGCACTCCTCAAAACAATTTTTTAATGTGAAATAAGTCCCCAAAGTGTTTTCGACTGCACTTACCAATTGGAACAACAGTATAAAATAACTTGAACCCCCTTCGTTCTACCGAGTCGTCGGTGTGGAAAACTATCACTACGTACTTCCTAGCTGCAGCAATCTGTTTCCCATTGAGGTTACCGCACAATTTAGGACCTTCCACGTTGTTGTCACTTATAATCTGAAAGTAGTCATACCTGCAATAATGAAAGACTCTTATTAACAACTCGTGAACACAGAAAGAAATTTGGTTGTTACAACAGGATTGTGGTACAGATTGTGGTGACCGGAATTCGGGGGACTGTTTTCGTCTACATTTTGGAGTAAATCCTTAATCGCTTCTAGAACAATAAAGATACAACCTACGCGACAAAAGCACTTCTTTGGACTTTAAGAGATAGTTTTTCTAATTATCCACCAGTTGCGAATTAAGAATTACCCTCAAAACAACGATTGCGCTGAAATATGATCGTCGCGTCACGTGGGCTAATTTATATTTTATCCACTCGCGAGAATACGTGCTTAGTTATGAAAATACTGAGCTCGAGAGAAGCAGACAAAAAGGCATCTCTAAATTCAGAAGCCTTTGTTTACGCCTGAAAAGCGAAGACGTACAACTTTCGTCTCGAAGCGAGTAACACGAAAGCGTTTGGAAATAATTGCGAGTGAGTCAATTTTGAAACCAATTTATTAACCCGGCGTGTGGAGCACGTTTCACAAACGTTTCACGTAGGCTGTTACGACTAGAGGAATCAGTCAATTACAATAGTATTTTTCAGTACAAATTCACAATCTAACCTGTGATTTTGTATGGATTCCCTGAAGCGCTCAAACACTTCTTAGAAGTCCGCTGCTCCGTTTGCTATGGCCGATTCCTCTTAGCTTTGAAGAAACCACAATCTGTCCTCGAAGCCTCAACTCTCGGATTTACATAATCTAGATTGTCGAGTATTCCGTAGAAATTATTCCTTTGATTCATCGTTTCATAATGATTGTCTTCCCACGGGCGTAGCCAGGGGAAGGTTCCATGGGTTCCGGAACCCCGCCCTCTCCTATTTTTAACGGTGATTTTATCCCAGCAAGAGTGTAATGAACTCTCAATTCCTGAAATTCTTCGTTTTGTTCTATGCTTACAATAAGTACAGTGAACGTCATTGTGGTATCTATCTGCGATGCAGCAGCATCGCGACAATTTACCCGCAGCTCAGACACCATCTGATTACTATAAGAGGGCAGTTGCTATTCCCCTTCTAGACCATCTACAATCAGAGATGAAAACATTCTTCAATCCTACTAATGATGCTTTCTTGTCCAGCCTCTTTAATCTTCTTCCTGAGCTGGTAGCCGTCGGAGAAGGAAGATGGAAGAGAAAGAGGCGCAGCACTGAGGATGCCGACCTTCCCACCAGTGCAGTTCAGACACTCACTGCATGCGATCGAGAGTTGTTTCCTAACATCCACACCTTGATCCGCATTTTGTGCACGTTGCCGATAACGTCAGCTGAATGTGAGCGCTCATTCAGTACACTAAGAAGGTTAAAATCATACCTGAGGTTGACCATGTCAAGCGAGCGAGAGTCTGGACTGGCGTTGATGATCATCAATTACCACCGAGACATAAATATCGAGAAAGTGATAAACACGTTCGCTCAACGGCAACCAAGGCGTCTTCTGTTTGCGTAGCGTAAACGCCAAAGTCTTGTACGTACGTAATGTAAGGATTTTAGACCAACCGTTTTCGTTAGAAGCAATTTGGAGCCCCTCTTCCTAGAAATCCTGGCTACGCCCCTGCTTCCCTTCAAACCGCAGTCATTGATTCCAATGATTCAGTTTTATTTAAATAATTGCTCTAACATCTAGTCTTCAAATTTACTTACCTGCATGTACTGTCATCTTCCAGAAAAAAATCGTGAAAGGTGATTTTTAGTCCATTTCCATCTGGAATAGACACATTATATACCAAGTGCATATTGCTTGGGTAGTGGTTTGGATATCCAGGACTGGTCAACGTACCGTTCACCACTGAAGTCCATTCTGCCAAAACATGTTTACAGTAGTTTCAGCAATCATATGCAGTTTGATAACATGGATGCAAAAAAATATTGGATGCTGATTGGATGAGATAGAGGGTATTTCTTCTTAATTTTATTACTATCCAGGACAAAACTGCTCGTCCCTGATTGGTCGACCGGCAAAGCTACTCGGTCTTCGTTGGCTAAACGCGCTAGTTTACCTTTAATTGGTTCCTTCAATTCACAACTACTGCTTCGAAGTTTGTCGACTGAACCATGGTTGTTTTAAAGTAACGTGAGTATGAATATATCTACTTCAGAAAGTTGTTCCCAAAAATTTTCTGAAAGTTACATAGTGTTTAGCTCACAAATTAAAAATGTTATAAACGTCCAAAGTCGACACAGGTAGCAGTTTAGTTATTTAATAGTTGTGGTTTATTAATAACAAAACTCGCACCTTTCACTTGGCCAGCATAGCAGAATGCCAAGAAAGAAAGTAGAAGTAGCAACTGCATTGTCCTGACGAGATGAAACATAGTGTAATTAAGTAAACAGGATAAGGTAATAATCGCTCTGTAAGTTAGAGTAATGTCTACTGCAGCAAGTTGTTCCCACATATATTTTCTGGAAGTTACATAGTTTGATTGTGCTCGGCTCACATATTTAAAAGGTTTCAAACGTGCAAAGTCGACACGGGTAGTAGTTTGGTTATTTAATGGTAGTAGTTTAATAGTAACAACATTCACTCAGAGTGATAAAGTTTAACATCTCGTGAAGACAAAACCAAAACACTAGAGAAGCTTGGTATAAATTGGTTCACGTAACGGTTCGTTACGGTGGAAGTTTTGTTCGGAAGGACATTACCCGCCTTGGGAATTTGGATTGCATTGCGAAGAAAAACTAGCGCTTCTTTAGCGAATGTCTCTTCATGCTCAACCTGGGATGGTATAAATAATAAATTAACTGAAAAGGTTCAGAAACTCCAAAATCGTGCTGCTAGGGTGATAACGAAATCTAGCTATGAAGTTAGTTCTTCTCTTCTTCTGGACGCACTTGGGTGGGAAAAGTTGATCTCTAACCGAAGAAACCACAAGGCCATCATGGTTTTCAAGTCTTTACATAATCTCGCTCCAATGTATTTTCACAATATGTAAACCCTATTATGGTCTAAGAAACTCACTTAATAAACTTATACTGCCTAAGCCTAGAACAGAGTACCTGCAGCGCAGCTTCCCCTATAGTGGTGCCTGCCCAAGGATCTTAGGCAATGCGACTCTCTGGGGGTTTACAAAGAGTAAATCAAAGCCCACTTTTCTTCTTTGGACTCTCACACGGCAATCATGTAAACCAGTTGATTTTTTTAACTAATATAACTCAATGTTATAATTGTTTCTAGCCGATACTTGTAACTGATAGTTTTCCGTGTAAAAATAAATAAATCAATCAATAAATAAACATTCCGCGCAATTTCGCAGGAAACTTGTCACTTAAACTGTCATATAGTTTTCGTTTCTTACAAACGTTGATATTGAATCGACCTTGTTATTAGCTTTTAGTTTTAATTCACGTTAATTTTTTTTTGTTTTCACGTCAACGAACATTTTAATTTGAATTGCAAAGGTTAATTTGTGAAAAATTACTGGTTCACGCTGTGACAAGCAGGCATGTTTTTAGGGTTTCATACATATTTATCAGAAAGGAAAAAGAAAATTAAACCTAGCCCAGTGAAAAATATGTCTTACGGTTTTATGATTATCATTGGCGTTGCTCACAACAAAAATAATTGCCAAATGTGAAACAAAAAAGTAAAGCGAATATTTTGGTTATAAAAAAAGAACAAGCGAAAAGATTAAGAAAATAAGAATCAAACTAATAACACACTAATAAAATTTCCTGTCATATGAGTCGTGAAAACTGGGAGTCCTTACATGTGCGCAGCGCGCATTTGTAGTCAACAATTTTCTATGAGAGAAATTATTGACGGGCAGACTGATTACCTGAGAAAATGTTCCACTAGTAATTGTAGATCAACTGGTTGCACTCACTATCACGTTTTCTCCTCAGCCTGTGAGCAGTTATATGCAAAACTGGCCTACTGTTCCCTAATCTATCTCATTTAATTGAAAACGTCAGTAAATTGTTTAAAAGCTATTTGCACCTGTTGTAAGACGCTGAAAATTAATATAAACGTTTATTCGGTGATGTGAAAAAGACGCAAGCGCTGACTAATTTGGTCGGCTTTAAAAGCTTCAGATGTCTAAAAACAATAACTTTAATTTGGCTTAGATATACTGGCTGGTTACATTGTACGAAAATTATGCAATTATGTATTGATTCTTCGGCTTTTGGAATTCAATGAATTACTGAGCCGATCATAAGAAATTTGAAACAGATGCACGCAGAGCACGTGTAAAGTATCACAACTTTCACGAGTCATATGACAGGGAATTTTATGAGTGTGTTCCAGCAATCTTATTGTCAGTTTTCTTTTCTTAATTTTTAATCTCTTCGCTTTTTTCTTTTCAGTTTTTTTTTTTAACCGAAACGTTCGCTTTACTGTTGTTTTTCACAAAATTGGCCTACTGTTCCCTGACCAGTCTCATTTAACTAAAAACATCAGTATATTGTTCAAAAGCTATATGCACCTGTTTTAAGAGATTGAAAATTAAGATAAACTTTTCTTCGGTGATGTAAAAAAAAAAGACGCAATTGCTGCCTGATTTGGTCGGCTTTAAAAGCTCCAGATTTCTAAAAATAATAAGTTTAATTTGGATACGTATACTGGCCGGTTACATTGTACGAAAATTATGCAATCCTGTATTTATTTTTCGGCTTTTGGAATTCAACGGCCGTCGATAAAACTCGGAACATGGAACATTCCGGAACATCCCGGAACATCCCGGAACATCCGGGAACACGAAAAAAAAAAAAAATTAAGATACAAAAATAAAATGAAATAAAATAAAAAGAAAAGAAAAAAATGAAAAACGAAAGTGGTGTATATTTAAATAAAATGAAATTACATTGTATCCGAAAAACTTTCATATAAGAAGTACGGAGTAGGTGGGACGGTAGGACAAACTGACCACATTGAACTAAAGGCGCAAGTACTTTCCTGCCATTTGCAGCACGTGTTTTTCGTCCGCTGCGACAGAAATGGATCAGTTCCAGCCCGGCTGGAATATGCGAATGAGCACGGAACACCCTCAGGCGTTTCTCCATTGTATTTTCTTCTTTCAGTTTGCGCAAAGTCCCTGTTTCAAAACCAATTTTTCGGTAAAATGGAAAAGGGTTTTGTAGCTCCAAACCAGTAGCGTATTTTCTTTAGCCGTAAATGACAGTTTGCTTATGGTTAAGACACAGACAAAGTCAGGCGTCTTTTACTGACAAATAATAGCGGAGCACTGCGCGCCCCATAGCTGAGAGATTTTGGTAAACCCATCAGTGCGAGAGACTTTGGTTTGGTTATGACTTCACTTCGTCGGACCGACCGTCCGACTGTCCGTACGTACACTTATCCATGTAAGCCAATGTGAAATGAGACACTCAAACCCTGTGCTGCAGCCCGCGTTTTTTTTTTTTTTCGGCGGGAAATTGCGTGGTCAATTTTGCTACCGTCCGCGTTTGTTTGGCGGGAAGTTGCATCGCCAACTACATTTGAGGACAAAACAAAAATTAACTTTGAAGACGACAAGATACAAAGTCAATTTATGTAACCAACAACAGGAGAAAGAGCAAGACAGCTAGCGGCGGGAGAAACAAATCGACTGGCACATCATCAGAATCTTGAAGTGAAATCATTTTTCTCCGATCCGGCGCGTCGAAACGTTGGGTTTTTCCTCTTGAAGTGAAACGTTTCGCTCACTTAACGTTGTAAAACGAACGGAAAAATCAGCAATGGAATAAAAGGACTGGTTATTCTCAGAAGAGGCGAGTATATTCATGCAATTTTGTTCACAAAACTTTGCGATTTTGCTGTTTTGCAAGATATTGTTTTCTTCCAGTTTTGACACACCGTTTAACTTAAGCTTAAGCTAAATACTGCTGACTTCAGAGCAGTCTTTTGAGCTCATTTTTTCGGTCCATGTTAATTATTTCCCTTGGAGTTTTATTTTCTGATCTCGTCCAATTTTGCCGTCAAACAGCGGGAAAAAGAGCAAGGCGACTCGCGGCGGGAGAAACAAATCGACTCTTTTAGCAGCTTTTAGAGGCGGCACTTCATAAACAGCGGCCGAATCTTGAAGAGAAATTATTTTACTCTAATCCGGCGCGATGAAACACTGGATTTTTCCTCTTGAAGTGAAACTTAACGTTGTTAAACGAACGAAAAAATCAGCAATCGAATAAAAGGACTGGTTATTCTCCAAAGAGGCGAGTATCTTCATGTGATTTTGTTGACAAAACTTTGCTGTTTTGCAAGATATTGTTTTTCTTGAAGTGTTGACACTGCAACTTGTTTAACTTCAGAGCAGTCTTTTGAGCTCATTTTTCGGTACATGCTCGTTATTTCCCTTGGAGTTTTATTTCTAATCTTGTCCCATTTTGCTTCGTTCAAAAGAAATTTTGCTAAAACAGTCAGTCAAACAAACGTCTCCCAACATTGTGTCGTTGGCATAAACTACTGACAAGTTTTTCTTGTATATATTTCTAATTCTAGCATTTATTTCTGACAATCTTGTCTGAGAACAAACAAAAATACTTAAAACAGTAAGATATAACGGCAAAGATTAAGATGTGTGAGTAACTTTTACTGAAAATCTTACTCAAGGATATATTTGAAGTCTTTTTTTTTTGTTAGTGTAGCCATTTTCTCTGAGGTTCACGTACGGCCTTCTTGATAAGCAAAATTTACAAGACAGTGACAGTGTTACGTAGCGCGCTTTGACTGTTCACAAACCGGTTCGTGAAAAGAATAACTAAAAACAGAAAAAATAAATATCATTTGGAGTCTATTTAAATTCGGCTTTTATAACACAGAGGGAAAAATGTTCTTAAAACTATGAAGGGACTTCGTAAACAGTCAGTAAAACACTAACCGTAGGCGCACGCAAACCAACAAATTATTTAATTTTTTCGTGGCGTACAAAACAAACAAAACCGCCGACGAGAACAGTTCCCATTATACACATGTAATTAAGACAGAATACAAGTTAAGGGACCGATCGTTTATTACGTCCTAGAAGGGGGGAGGAGGGCGGTGGTTTTTGAGGGGGGGTAATGTTTTTAAACGAGCTCTTTTTTGGGGGGGGGGGAATTTTTTACCTTGTACGAAAAGTGAGGGGGGTAAAATTTTAAGGGTTCCAATTAAATGTATTTTGCAATCATTCTTCTCATCAATCATAGAGTTGGTAAAATCGACTAGATACTTCTCCATATCGCTATTATTCTTCAGAGCGACAAAGATCTTGCACGTAATAGGTTGAGTAATGACATAGACAGGCAAACCGTGTATTTCATCAAGCAGTTATGTCTGAAGGCTTGTTTATCTGGGCAAAAAAATTGACCAAAAGACGAATAGAGATGGTAGGCTTCTTCAAAATCTATAGATCCACATCCTTGATCCACATCCATACATCAAATGCTCCTGTACTGCTCTCAAACCCCGAGCTGCTTTGACCTTCTGTGTACCTTCTTTTGACGACTGAAGAATAGACTCCAACAATAACAAAACATCGTTATTATCAAGACATTGAAGAGATATTGATTTCTAAGGTACGTTCCCTTACTTGAATTTCGCCTAACTTCTGATTGTGTCTCTTGCCAGTTCAGATTCAGAGAGCTAGCGATTTCCGCATGTAACCAAGCGTTGTGCCCAAGAACTTCTCAACAATTCGATCACCACGCCAACCATGATGGGGGGGGGTGGGGTGGGGGAAAATTTTCAAACTGACATTGCAGTGGGGGGTAAAACGTTTGTTTGAAAGATTTTTTTTTTTTTTTTTTTTGGGGGGGGGGGGGGTAAAATTTCCATACACTCGATATTTTTAGAAAACCACCCCCCCCCCCCCCCAGGACGTAATAAACGATCGGTCCCTAAATTCAGGAGCAAACTAACAACGATAAAACCAAATGTTAGGCATCAATTAATTTCCACCTGCGCTGTGAAGCTTCCTACAAGATGACCATAGATCGATAAAAATAACAAACGGTGGATCCAAAGAAAAAACTTGAGGAGTTATTTCTTCCGTCCTAGCTGCAGCACTTGATTTCCATGTATTTTTGGTACAAGCAACCCGACTTAAAGAGTCGAACTCCAAAGAACCTAGAAGAATTCGTTGTTTTTGGACACAAAACCCAGAAACCAACAAAATGTAAAACTGTCGTGCTCAACCAATCAGGAGCGAGTATTTTCGCCGCTCGACCAATCAGGAGTAAGTAATTTTGCCCTCGGTGACAGGACAATTACGAAAAACTGCCCTCTGTCACAACAAGTCAGCATTCAGTAATTCTGCCCTCTGTATTACATTGTTATTGTTGATGTCGGAGCAGTTAAGCCAGCGACACACTTGGCGATGTTATACGCCGATCGCGGCGATCGGCGCAGAAAATCGCCGATATCTTGCATGTCAGATATCGGCGATTAAATTCGCTAGCATTCGCTAAGTGTGCCCGTTCCCGGGATTCTCTACGCTGATCACTGCAAATCGCCAGTGAAGTCAGGTTGGGCAATTTTTTCACATGACTTTTCGAAACTGCCACATCGCCGCGATCGGCGAAAAAAATCGCCAAGTGTCTGCAGTAATCGGCGGCGATCACATTGGCCGCGATCAGCGTATAAAATCGCCAGGTGTGTCGCTGGCTTTAGCTGCATATGCATTAAATATATATATAACTTCCGAATGGATGAGGAACTCATAATGTTATTACGTTCATACAATAAGCAGACTTTTATAAATGTTATTAAAAATAGGAATTGTGGAACTCCGCTTTTAGGCTTGGCTAAATATATATTTTAATGGTTACACCTACATCTTGCCACCGGGGAAAGCGCGCTTCTTGAAACTCTGGCCTAATTTCAGACCAAAATATGTGATTTTTTTATTTCAGACACGACCTTCTTGTCGATTGCATATCATCCAAATTTTCCAAATGATCATGTTAACCCGCTAGAAACATACAAGAAGCTAAATTGGTTCAAGGACCGACATCATGTCAAACATATGAGTAGGACTTCGTTAGTGGTAAAAATCTATGCACTACTTCAACTGATTTCAAAACGTACCTTTGCTAGAATGGACACCGTTTGTGTAGTTTCACACCACCCAAAATACAGTATGTGTTTAACCCGTAGCTAACTGCTCACTTATGGTTGAGACACCGGAACACCAATGCTTCTTTTACTGGCAAATTAAGGCTGCACCTGCATTTCACATGTCATTCCTTTTATTTACTCCAATTGGTTTCTTCATTAATTTGCTCTAATTGCTTTCAGATAGCGCCTAACAAATAAAATTTTCAAAGCGGTAAGTTTTGTTTTAAAACATCTCTTCTAGTGAGGACCTTACCTGATAATATATATCGCGAAATTTCGCTCTGCACGCAAAGGTCGTCTTTAAGACAACATTTAATTTATCTATCTGGTACCCGTGGCGCAACGATTTTAACAGCTAATTACTTTGAGCCGCCAAAGACGAATGAGCACGGAAAACTACGGTGGCCCATAAGGGACATAAGGGACATCTCGATATTTTTCATTTTCGCTTAATAATTTGCGATTTGACTTACTCTCGATCAAAGTTAATAAATAGCAATACAAATTGATATCTCTCGATTTCGACTTAAAACTCGCGATGGTAAGTTATAACTCTCGATCGCAACCTATAACTTGCGATCGCCACTCATAACTCGTAATTGCGACTTACAACTCGCGATCGCCACTTATAACTCGCGATCGCCTCTTACAACTCGTGATCGCCACTTATAACTCGCGATCGCTACTTATAACTCGCGATCGCCTCTTACAACTCGCGATCGCCATTTATAACTCGCGATCGCCACTCACAACTCGCGATCGCTACTTATAACTCGCGATCGCCACTTATAACTCGCGATCGCCTCTTTCAACTCGCGATCGCCACTTATAACTCGCGATCACTACTTATAACTCGCGATCGCCTCTTACAACTCGCGATCGCTACTTATAACTTGAGATCGCCTCTTACAACTCGCGATCGTTTAATTATACTTCGTGATGGCTATGTACTCCAGCAAGTGAGCGTGCGCATATTTAGTACCGCCATCAGGACAACGTGATATGGCGGTTGTTACACGGAATTACGTTGCCGTGACTTTTCTAATCGCTCTTTTCACACTTAATGCCTGTGGAGCCCTTCCAAATTATATTCCTAATTTACGTAGAGGCAATGGAGATCGAGACGCTTTGATAGAGGACTACTTTGGTCTTGGTATACTCTGAAGTGCTTTCATTTCTTCTGGTATATCATGGTATTAGGTTGAGTTTGAGGCACCTCAAAAGGATCTTAAAAAAGCGTGGACTGCGTAGGAGAAATATCCAGTCAAATGTAGAAACAGTCATCGATGCAGTAGAGCATGAATTACAGTGGAGTTGGAGTACTATTGGATATCGACAAATGCATCAACGAATGTTGAGTGATCATGGTGTTGTGATTGATCGTGAAACAGTTAGGCGTATCATTAAGGGTCTGGATCCAGAGGGTGTTCGAAGAGACGGTTTAGGAGAGGGAGGTATGTAGCTTCGGCTCCTAACTTTATATGTCATCTTGATGGGTACGATAAATTAAAACCGTACGGGTTCTGCATTCACGGTGCCATAGACGGTTACAGTCGACGCATATTATGGCTTGAAGTTGGCCCTACAAATAATGACCCGATGATCACTGTTCAATTCTTCATTGATTGTGTTCGGCAGTTAAATGGGCTTCCACGAGTAGTCCGAGGCGATTGTGGAACTGAAAACATACACATTGCTGCAGTTCAGCGGTTCATGAGGAGAAATCATAGGGATAGCATGGCTGGGGAAAAAAGCTTTCTCTATGGAAAATCGGTGGCAAACCAAAGGATTGAAGCTTGGTGGGGATTTTAAAGGAAGAGTATCACCGACTGGTGGGTGCGATTTTTTAAAGATTTGACAGACCAGGGTCACTTCGATAACAGCAGCGTTATCCATGTGCAATGCTTGAGGTTTTGCTTTATGGGCTTAATTCGAGAGGAACTGTATAAGGTTGCAAAGAACTGGAACTTACACAAGATACGGCCTTCTAATACCGACACATCACATGGAAGGCCTGATGCACTTTTTTTTCTCCCAGAGGAGGCGGGAGCAACGGATTTCAAAAAGGACGCTGACGTGAATGATCTGGAGGTAGCAGAGAACTCAGTATGTGGCGAGCGATGTCATCCTCTTGGTTGTTCACTAGCATTGTATCATTAGCAGAACTCATTATGGAGGATAACGACTTACATCTACCACAAGACCCAGACGAGGCAAAGTCTCTATACTTAGACCTGCTTTATCATATCGACAACTTGTAAATCATCAATCTCTCTGAGGGAAAGGTGCAACAAAATGACTGACAAGTGATAAGCACGATATTTCAAGTTTTTCCGCTGGTAATTTCGTTTTCGTTACCAAAAAATACCGCGTCCAGATGTGAAACTCGCTGTAGAAGAACTAGACAAGATCAGCACTAAGAACACGGTACAACTGGTAGATTCAGTAATATTAAGTAGTTCCATTATAGTGTTGCTTGAGTATTAAAAATGTTGTTCAGTTGTGAAAGCACGATTGTATAAAAGTGTAATATTTCAACACCAACTGGTCACTCGGTAGCTGCTCTGTTTATTCCCTGTCTGCTACATGCATTGAAATGAAAAATGTAGAAATTAATTGCCACTGACAAACGAGAGAGAGCTTTATCCCCTCTTGCTCATCCTCAGTCTTCCCTTGTGGCACTGATTTTTCCCCGTTACACGTTAACACTCCGGCCCTTAATTTTTGTACCGTTTTTGTTTTAGATAACTATGAAAATGGGCACTTTATTCTGATAAGAGAAAGGCCTTGATGTAAGTAGAACATTTATTCAGAAATAATATTATATTAACGTTAAGATTGTCGGTAAATAGGACCCGCTAGGGCATTAGAGCTCGAACAATGTCTTGCCCCTCTTCGGCTAAAAATTTGCGTTATCATTATGCCTGCACAGGTAGCCTCGTCCCCTGGCCAAAAAATCCGTGGAGACAAGGTAGGGGAAGGCATTAAGAATGAGAACTTTACCTTTCGAGCCGTTCATGGAAAATATAAGCATTGCATGGGTTCATTTGAAATTCTTGTAGGGTCTTCATCTTGAAAACGTTTTTTTAAAAAAACTATTTAATAATCATTAAGAAGACATATTTCACAGTGTACTAAATAAACTCAACCGGCCACAAACAATGCTAAAAATTGATCAGCCAAAACAAGGGAGTCTGACTTTGGTAACTTCTAGCAAGTCGGTTTCTTAGTTGACTGAGTCGATTTCATTACATAAAAAGGAGTTGGGTAGTTTTAGGTTGTAGGCCCTTTAGAATAATGCATGACACCAGGACTTGGGTTATGTTCGTAACCCTTTTTTGGGTAGGTGCACTTTAGTTGACAAGTGCCAAGAGGGGAAACGCCAACTCGAAGCTCCGCCACGTTTCCAAATATTCCGACCTAGGCTAGTGGACACTCAGTTTGTCTGCACAAAAATTGAAACGTTTAAAAAGAATACCGTAAAATCCCACGTTAAAGCCCTGGGCTTATACATACAAGCTCATAAGGGGTTTTGGGTGGGCTTATATCTGGGGGGTATAAAAGCGAAAAAACGACGACATAAAACGTATCTGAGAAACGAATTAAAGTAAACATACCATTACAGTTAGAGTAACATTAAAAAATTTATTGCGCGTCACAATAAACGGAGAATGTATTTTAGCCAGCTGTTTGCTCTCTTGCTCCAAAAGATTGTAAATGAACAGTGGAACAGAACTCCGTTATATATGCATGAACATTTGTTTCTTTCTTTGGTATCAATATAACTATTAGGGAACTTAAGAACCACGACGACGACCAGAAGTGAGATACCGTGCACTGCGCAAGCGTGGTTAACAGATTTCGTCGTCGTGGTGTCGTCGACGACGCCAAACACAGTAGAGTCACGTCGTCCTGCAGTTCACAAGCTTCGGCAGGTATAACTCCCTGTTTTCAAGCGATTTTTCAAGGGCTTTGTATTGTTTTCACCTCGTAAATCCAGGTATCCTTTCTTTTTTCTGCAAACAAGCGATATTGATTGAAACACTGAGCTGTGCAGGCCGAGCGAGCGAACTCGTAAGTGACAAATTTATTTGTACTTTTAATATAGAGGAAACGAACTTTATATGAAAAACAGCTATCGCATCGGAATGTCTCTTTTTCCAAATCTAAACTCTGACAGAGACTAGGACTCGGTCATGTCATTCAGGTTGAAAGTTGAATAACCTTCGTACGGAAAGCAGAAATTTTTCCATTCGAAAAGGTCAGACAACACTAAAAATTCTTCATGGTCAATGAAAATAGACGTACGGCTTATAAAATAAGATCTTGCATAGTCTAAAAAGACGCCTTCGCGAAAAAACTTTGTTGCGAACGAACATCACAGTTGTACTACTTCTACATGTTTGTTTACATTCAGTGTCGTCGTCGTCGACCTACCCGATCGACTGCATCTTAAGTCTCCTTTTTCCCACCGAAACTGACGTTCTCGTTCCAGTCCTTTCTCAGTCAACAGACGTCGTCGTCGTGAACTTAAGTTCCCTATTGTTCTAAACTCCACAGCCACTTGTTTATGCCTATAACTTTAGATATTGAAAAATTTCGATGTCTGTAGAGAAACGCACCTATACATTACATGGGCTTATAAACAGGGGGCTCATATCCGGAATAATATCTTCATTAGCGAATGGATGGGCTTATATCCAAGGGGCTTAAAATCGGGGGTGGGGCTTTAACGTGGGATTTTACGGTATCGTAACACGTGGAATCCTAAGTTAACCTCGTTCCCAGGGCCTCTAATTCCCGTCATTTCTTTCGCCCGAAAAAGAGAAGAAATGATCCTGGGAACAAGGTTACCCTCAAGTGTCACCAGAACAAAAAATATTTGAGACGAGTAACATCAACGTTTTCTTTATTAAGATGTCAATCTTGAGAGAAAACTGCAAGAAATCACGAAAATGTGCTCAAAAGTTGAAAACAAATCAGTGAGAGGCTGATGTGAAATGCTTGCAAGCAGTTTCCTCAATTTAAGCCGTCTTTTACATCTCTCTCATGAACAGTAACAGGAGAAATTGAATGTTCTGCCTGGAAGCAGAAATCTTAACACGAACATCTTAACGCAAACGTCTTCGCGTCTCACAGTGTGAAAAAAGAAAAAGAAAAAACCGGAGACGACGCAAATGCTAGTCAATTAACTAAAAATAAAAAAAAAAAAACGGAATCATTGTATTTCTAACGAAAAAGTCTGTTTTTACAGGACTGTGTCATTTAAACTGGCTTTTACTTTCAAGAGAGTTTTGCAAGCACCATACTCTTGAAAAGTCCGTCGTTGGGAAGACCATCCCGGCTGCTAATCATTCAGGTCCTAGATGTTACAATCTCGAAGATAAAAGTCCAGGTTGTTTCGCATTTGTGAGTATGATTGGTAGTTTCTGGGCAGAATTAATCTGCGGAAGCAGGTGTACGCTTTGGGGCGAATGGCCACGGGTGCCATGATTTCTGTATGCACTGCAATGCTGTGATCAGGAATTAACACATCCGAAGCTGTACAGAAGCGGAGAAGTTTGGCAAGCATTTGGTTCCACCCATCGAAAAATTTGTGCCTCTTTAGCGTTTTCTGGAGTTAATGCCAAATTAGCAATGATGCGGGCTGCTGTTGGTCTGGACATTTCGTACAGTGATGCAATTTCTTCTTTGCTCACGTTTGACCACAGATCACCCATTCCTTGGCACAAGCTGGTCAAACACTTGAAGGGCTTCGTCACAAACTTCGGTTCCCACGAAAATAAGGATGGATCTTATGTTGTCTGCAGTGGGTAACTGGCGCAAGTTGTAATCATCAAGCAAGTCCATAATTTCTTCTCTTGGAAACGGCCCTACACAATCGAGCGCCCTACTTAGACAGTCCTTCTCGTTAGGTGGTAGGAGCGCAAGAAATGACTCTACAATGCACTGGTTCGTGGCAGTCCCAAGAACGGCGTGTTGCATTGATGCCTGTGACAATTTGACTGGGAAGACACCGCATAGTATAAGCTGGTGCGTCAAAATTCTCCCGATGCTTACGTAGTCTTTTTGGCTCAGATCTGGAAGAAGAGGAAGAGTGTGTTCGCTATCTCCGTCACTTTGGGACAAAAATGTGTCCCAGAATGCAAGTAAACTTCTCTCAGAACGCCTTCTCCTGTGGCTTCGGATCCCTCGATAACTGCTGTAACTTTCCTCTGAAGGATGCTGGGGTCTTTGTACACGGAAATAAGATCCCTTACAATGTTTTCCCTGCTGACGATAATGGCAACTGTCTCTATCAGGGAATCCAGTGCCTCTTTTCGCTTCTTTTGTAGCTTGGCGTAGTTTTCCTTGACAATTTCCTCTTTACGTTCTATATCTAAGACATCATCAGGAATTGGAAAATGCGAGGGCTGACTTGGGGAGTATAAGCCAGAAACATCAAAGGAAGTCCCAGGTTCGCTAGGAAAATGATAGGTACAAAGGTTTAAAGAGGATCGACAAGATATCATTATTTATACACTAAATAAGTCCACTTGGATGCCTTTTATAACTTGCTATATCTGTGGATGCTCTACGTATTCGTAATATTATCTCTGTTTGTTCTTTCGATGGCTGATTTACTCTTTTGGCTATGTAGCTGATTTAATCATCATTTGCTTGCTTGCTCAAGCACTTACTATCTCACTCACTCCTGGAAACATGAAAATCAGATTAGCACGACGTATTTAATAGAGAACGACAATTAGAGAATTTTGAAATACGACTTAACTAGGTATGCTAAAAATTGTTAAAAGTCTCAAAATCTTTCTTCCAATAATCGAAAAAACACTATAAGTCCCAAGTTCAAAGATCATTCTAGCTAAGACTCGTAGTAGAGTGACGAGGGGTACCACGTTTTACCGCCAAAATGACGCTGGTTCACGCGCGAGTATTACTTAGGATATACGTGAGAAATCAGTGAGGAATTGATAGCTTTTTAAACTGAAAAGTCTTAACCGTATTTATGAAGAAAAAATTTACATGCTTGTTGGTGGACTACAAAGATTACCTCAGATCCTTGTCCTGTAGAAGTTGGTGGGGTACCTCGTCTGTAACTGCGTCGATTGAGATGTCTCCCACAGCCCCCAAAACCTTTGAAGTTTACTTCTGGAGAAGTGAACGACATTGGCAAAGTTTCTACGTAAATTACAATACTATGGAAATCCACGGCTTTGTCTTGCGGAGATATTGTAATAGCCGGTTGTACATGCAGGCTGAAATGTTCAGGATAGAGGTCCAAAGAACCTAACCAGTCATATATCGCCAGCATTCTCTCTTCGTCTGAAAAGAAGCGACTTACCCTCCCCTGAAAAGGGTGTTGCACGACAATGAGAACCTGTGCTGTGCTGTGCTGAACTGGAACTCTGGCTTCTCTTGCGCGACGAACTTCTTCTAATCTTACGTCTCGGCGATTTCATCCTCTAAAGCCTTTCTCTTCAAGAAATCAATTGCAAGAGATTCTTCATATTCCTTGTCTTGCTCGGCTTTTAGCCTCCTCTCATCATCAAGTCGGGAAGTAAACCAACAGGACGAATCCCTGTCTTGTGCTGTGGAGGCAGCAATGGAAGAAGCTGTGGATGCTGAAGAGACAGCTGGGGGAGAACCGCTGGACGCTGCAGAGGCAGCTGTGGAAGAAGAAGTGGAAGCTGCAGAGGAATGTGGAGAAGAAGCTGCGGAGGCTGCGATGGAAAAATGTGTGGAAGCGGCACTATCTGAATGGGCACTCTTACTCGCAGGTTGCAGACTTTGGCGCCATTGTTTTCCTTTGTCCACCAGGTCTTCTCTATCAGATGCGCTGAAAGGACTTGTCATAAGCTCTCCATTGTCAGAATCGTCATCCTCAAGTGGTCTACAGGCCATATATAAATGAACTTTTGACAGCTTGTAAAACTCAAAATACCTCTGCATAGTGAAAGGCAATGCTGCACCATTCCTCTCCTTGAGGGTGTTTATGACTTCTCCTTGAAAATTTACGAGCTCAAAACTCATGTCTGACTCTGCTCCAAGAGGACAGACACCATTTTGGAAAAACAATACTTTTCCTTCCTTAATCACTTCCTCTTTGGTCATAGACAAAGGTACATCTATTAAGCGAGTGCCACCTCCTTTTGAGTAGCGTACACTGACATACTTATTTCTCTTCTTGCTATACTGCATTAGTCCCAAAGATATTCGTCTGGTTTTGCTCATTTTTTTTCCTGCAGTTGATTTGTCATCGACCCTTGAAAACTTCTTGCCTCGGCTTTCTTTTTCTTTGACAATTTCTTGGAGAAGTTGTCTCTTCCTGGTCTCCCGCTCCGGATCATCAACAGTTGATTTCTTCTTTGTCTGGCACATGGCTTTTAAGGTATAGAGATCGCCCTTTCTTATTAAACCCATGTCAATAAGAACTTTTTCAGGTGTGTGTTCTACTGCCACAAAGTCCATCTATAGATGAAGCACGAATGCAGAATATTAATTTTAGCTTAGTAATTAGCACCACGTATAATTTATGAGTCTCTGACAAAGGGAATTTACACCTACAGTTACCATATCGGTGGCATTTAACTTGTCGGTGATGAAGGCAAACTCCATTCTTAGCTTAAACCAGACTTTTCTTTAGCTCCCCTTAATAACTAGAGCTAGCAAACAAAGAAAATCCTGAGTGGCTATAATAGCCACCAAAAACAACACTATCACTGCCTTTAATAACAAATGGCAACCCCTCATCTCAAAAAAATTTATTTCTGGCACAGTCTGACACGGTCGCACTTCTATCACACCATCCCGTATTACTATTATTGTTGTTTCTACCCATTTACAATCTATTTCCCGCCTAGACTCCATTTAGTGTATTTTTTTTCGTGATGGACAAAATGTAAGTTATTTAGTATTGTAAGTATGGTAAGTATTGTTAACGATGTAGATATAGTTATTGTGTTTAATATTGTGAGTATTGTAAGAAATGTTAGTAGCGTTCAGTATTGTCAATGTACTGTCATGTAAGGCAAATAAAAATTGTTATCATTCTAAAAAAAAAAAAAAAAGAAAGAAAATCCTGAGTGAAACTAGGTGGAAGTCTGGTTTACACCGAGAGAGGGATTTACATACAAAACTAATGACTCGTTCAGCGTTTAATATCTATTTTATTTCAACTGACGTTGCATTTGCAACATCAATGCGTTAATTTGTGTAGGGAAATAAAATTATGAAATTGTTTACAAACCATGACTGGTCATTGCTTACGATTTACCAGAGTACAGACATACAGCTAACGTCACAAGAAAACGTTTTTCTTTGTATTGTCCAACATGGGGAACAGTGTTAAACATTTGTGAGATTACTTTTTTCAAACTGAGCAAGTGAAGACGTCGAAAAATGATTAGCAGGAGTCGCAAGTTTAAAAAAATAAGCAAATGGGATTAATACCTTAACAGAACTAGACTGCAAACAGTCTCTTATTTTTCTTTTGACGAGTTATAAGTGGTGATCGCAAGTTATAAGTGTCGATCGCGAGTTAGAAGTGTCCACGGTGAGATATAACTGGCGATCGCGAGTTGTAAGAGGCAATAGCGAGTTAAAAGTGGCGATCGCGAGTTATAAGTAGCGATAGCGAGTTATAAGTAGCGATCGCGAGTTGTAAGAGGCGATCACGAGTTATAAGTGGCGATCGCGAGTTGATCGCGAGTTACAAGTGGCAATCGCGAGTTGTATATAAATCGCAATTACGGGTTATAAGTGGCGATCGCGAGTTATAAATGGCGATCGCGAGTTGTAAGAGGCGATCGCGAGTTATAAGTAGCGATCGCGAGTTATAAGTGGCGATCGCGAGTTGTAAGAGGCGATCGCGAGTTATAAGTAACGATCGCGAGTTGTAAGAGGCGATCGCAAGTTATAAGTAGCGATCGAGAGTTATAACTTACCATTGCGAGTTTTAAGTCGAAAACGAGAGATATAAATTTGTATTGCTTTTTGTTAACTTTGATCGAGAGTAAGTCAAATCGCAAATTATTAAGCAAAAATGAAAATGTCGAGATGTCCCTTATGGGCCACCGTAGAAAACCCTCAGGCGTTTCTCCATCGTATTTTCTCCTTTCATTTTGCGCGAAATCCCTGCTTCAAAACCAATTTTTCGGTAAAATAGAGAGTGGTTTTGTAGCTCCAAACCAGTCAAAGTAGCGTAATTTCTTTAGCCGTAAATGTCAGTTCGCTTATGGTTAAGGCACAGAGACAGCCAGGCGTCTTTTACTGACAAATGACTAGTAGTAATCAAATATTATAGAGTGCGTTCGACACCTTAAATTGAACAAATTTGGCAAAATCGTGCACCCTTTCATGTTCGTTTCAATTTGAATATTTGTTGTTATTTTTTGTTTTTTTCTGTATATTACCCAAAACTAGCATCTTAAAGCAGAATATTTGAATTTTTCGTTTCAAATTAATAACTGCGTGATCGGAAAAACGTTTCGTCCAATTTCTGTGGAATTGTTGAACAAATGGAAGGAATTGTAACAAAACAGTAGGAATTACTTTCCTTTGTCCCACTACAGCCCCAAGTTGCGGGATTGTACGGCCTGCTGCGTGAAACTTTTTTACGTAGCTCTTTCGTCCTTTTATATCTGTACGTAATGTGTAACTACCAAGGTGACATATTTGCAATAAACGAGGCTGAGTTTAAAATTTCAGCGGCTACGTTGTTGAACTTAGAAATATTAGAACGTATTTTCAGCCCGCCTGCTGCGTGACACTGTCGAACTTTAAAATACACAATATTTTCGGTAAAACGCTTTCAATCTTTGAGAAAAACGAAACTTACAGGCCATCACACTATTTTGGTCTTCTACTGGAAAGGTATTTCACCAAAATGCCGCGAAACTTACGCGACTATAAAGCCGTAAAATGTCGAACTGAATCGAGCTAATTTACATGCAGTTTTGAAAGACATCTCAGGGCCAAGTTTGTTCAAAGAGCGGATAACTCTATCCAGTGGATAAATCGCCATACAGCGGACAAAATGTACTCCAACCAATAGATTTTATCCGCTGGATAGCGAATTATCCCCTGTATAAAATAATCCGCTCTTTGAACAACCGGGGCCTGATGTTAGTTTCTGATGCGTGTATATTTCAGATCACGTTTTTGTATTTCGATTTTATACTAACGTACTAGAAATACGTGACTCGCGAAACCTCGCGAAACTAGGGCTGGGTGGAAAGCCCTCTTTACTCGTATTGTAGCATCAAATGAGGAGATTCATTTTTCTGAACATAACAACTATTTTGATGAGCATGGTCTTTTCGTAGTTCCACAGGCTAGTTTACATGGCCGTCGATAAAACCAGGAACATGGAACATTCCGGAACATCCCGGAACACGAAAAAAAATGATAATGAAAAAAAAAATTGAGGTAAAAACAATGAAATAAAATTAAAATGAAGGAAAAAATGAAAAAAAAAAGTGTCTGTGTTTTTTTATATAAAATGAAATCACATTGTATCCGAAAGAAATTCATATAAGAAGAAGTACGGAGTAGGTGGGACGGTAGGATAAGTGGGGTGTTGTAACTGATCACACTGAATGGAGGCGCAAGTACTTTTCTCCATTTGAAGCACGTGTTTATCGTACGCTGCGCCAGAAATGGATCATTTCCAGCTCGGCTGGAATACGCGAATGAGCACGAAACACCCTCAGGCGTTTCTCCATCGTATTTTCTCGTATTTTTTCGAAGTCCTACGCACATGTTTGACATGCATATCGGTCTTTGAACCAATTTAGCTTCTTATATGTTACTAGCGGGTTAACATGATCATTTGGAGAATTTGGATGGTATGCAATCGACAAGAAGGTCGTGCCTGAAACAGGTTAGGAAAAATCACATATTTTGGTGTGAAATTAGGCAAGAGTTTCAAGAAGCGCGCTAGCCCCGGTGGCAAGATGTGGGTGTAGCCATAATTATTTGTCAGTAAAAGACTCTGTGTCTTAACCATAAGCGAACTGTCATTTACGGCTAAAGAAAATACGCTACTTTGGCTGGTTTGGAGCTTTAAAACCCCTTCCATTTACCGAATAATTGGTTTTGAAACAGGGATTTTTGCGCAAAACGAAAGGAGAAAATACGATGGAGAAACGCCTGAGGGTGTTTCGTGCTCATTCGCGTATTCCAGCCGAGCTGGAAATGATCCATTTCTGGCACAGCGTACGATAAACACGTGCTTCAAATGGAGAAAAGTACTTGCGCCTCCATTCAGTGTGATCACTTACAACACCCCATTTATCCTACCGTCCCACCTACTCCGTACTTCTTCTTATATGAATTTCTTTCGGATACAATGTGATTTCATTTTATATAAAAAAATACAGATACTTTTTTTCATTTTTTCCTTCATTTTAATTTTATTTCATTGTTTTTACCTCAATTTTTTTTATTATTATCTTTTTTTTTCGTGTTTCGGGTTATGTAATTTCATTTTATATAAATATACACACAATTTCATCTCTCCCTTTATTCTAGTTCATTTTTTTTTTGTATCTTAATTTTTTATTATCATCTTTTTCGTGTTCCGGGATGTTCCGGGATGTTCCGGGATATTCCGGGATGTTCCGGAATGTTCCATGTTCCGGGTTTTATCGACGGCCAGTTTACATGCGGTTGAAATCTATTTCTGACACGACGAAATGTACAAAGGGCGTGCAGCGCTGTAGTGTTCGATGAATTTATTTCCCACGGAAAATTATTTTACCGTGGCCACAAAACGTGTAATTTCTTCAATGCAATCTTTCACAAAAAAGATTCCTGGATGAAAGGTAAAAGATTCTGCGGAGATCTTTCCATCCAGTGAATATTGATGAACATTGCAGTTTAAATGTGATTCGCCACTGAACGCAAAACTTTCCCGCTGTATGCAAATTTTGCTCCAACAAACTTCGAACCTGTTGCTGCCTAGCAACCTTCCCTTTGTCTGGTGTCATTCATACTTTGTTTTTCACTGTTGCCAGGCAACATTTCGTCTCAAGATCCATCGACGACAAGTCCCATAAAATCTCAACTAGGAGGCGTTCTTCCCACGTCGAACGAACGCAATAATAATGGGTACACCTACATCTTACCACCGGCGCGCTTCTTGAAACTCTTGCCTAATTTCAGACCAAAATATGTGATTTTTCCTAACCTATTTCTGACACGACATTCTTGTTAGGCCTTCCAACTCCATTTTACTCGTGAAAATTATATCCAATTCCAGACCAGCCTCATCCTATTCAGCAAAAAGTGGTCAAAATCTATGCACTACTTCACACTAAAAAGGCTTCCGCGGTCAAAAGCGAAAATTAAACAAGACTTATCCTTGTTAATCACAAATTTATAGAAGACGTTGTTTTTAAGTGCGTCATGCATGGACCGTTTAAATATCTTCTTTTCAATTCACCATGAAGGTCGGTTTTCATTACGAAGGTATTACGTACTAGGAATTAATTTAAATGCAGACCATTACCTGTATTATTAGTTAAAATGTGTTGTTAATTAGTTGTCAACACTTAACTATTATGATGTGATTTCATTTATACGAGGAGTCTCGTTATTGGAACATATCGTTCTGTGAGTTCTCTCCTGTCAGAGGTTTCTTCATTTTGTTTTTTTCTCCTCTGGCGAAGTTTTTAAATAAATAAAAAAAATAAAAATGTTAAGGCGCTGACCCGGAGATGTTAAGCTTTAAGGATTGTTAAACGCTTTAAAACATCTCTTCTAATGAAGACCTTACCTAATAATATATATTGCGAAATTTCGCTCTGTGTGCAAACGTCGTCTTTAAGTCAACATTTAATTTCAATCATTTAAGTTTAAGTGGGTGGCTCCCTAAGTTCTTCATAACCCAAATTGCGCCTTCATCCAGTGTGGTCAGTTAAAACACCCCATTTATCCTACCGCCCCACCTACTCCGTACTTCTTCTTGTATGAATTTCTTTCGCATACAATGTAATTTCATTTTATATAAATATACACACACTTTTTTTTTCATTTTTTCCTTTATTTTTATTTTATTTCATTTTTTATCTTAATTTTTTATGATTTTTTTTTTTCGTGTTCCGGGATATTCCGAAAAGTTCCGGAATGTCCCGGAATGTTCCGGGATGTTCCGGGATGTTCCGGGTTTTGTCGACGGCCGAATTCAACGAGTTACTGAGCCGATTAATTGATAAACCTAGTCACAAAACAAAAGCTATTTTAAAGAGGACCTGAATATTTGATTCCTTCGGTTTCGATTTAAACAGAGAATGCCTTGTTTCTCTCGGATAAACTCAGTTTCTAGGTAAAATATATGAGTTAATTTGATCAAAAACATATTCAGTACTTAACAATCTTTCTAACATGACAGCTGGCCCCTGAAATGCTTTTATCAGTTTGAATCGAACGAATGAATAAATGAATAGCGCTGTTGGTATACAGTTCATAACTTTTTGAATTGCTGGCAAACTGGCGGTTGCTTACAATTAGATTTTTCTTTCAGTGGATCGTTTGTCAAGCGTAACAAAAAAATAAACAAACAATAATTAGATCATTTACTTTATTTGTCTTTCTCTTTAAGAGGACTACAAATAAGTCTAAAATCGTACAATAATAACTATTACTATGCGCAGTAATTCAACACAAAGAACAAAACCCTTTCACTAAAATCAGTTCTTTATGAATTAGACCCGTAGCAAGACACAAACAATTGAGGGGCCGAGCGAACGATCCAAGTCCCAGCACACCTCCTTCCTCACCCCCCCACCCCCCCCCATACAAATGCTATAACTCATTGTAAAGGCTGCACACGGGCAAGTTTTCCCTGACAAGTTTCACCTTCACCTTTTGACAATTTAACTTGTCAACGTCTTAAAGCTGAACAAGCCCCTCTGCCCCTCCCCTTGCTACGGGCCTGTTATCACCTTACTACAAAATACAATCAGAACGATATAAAGCGTTACAAAAGTATGTTTGTTATCGAAGAGTGTTATTTTTGTTCTTTTTCCTCTTCCATCTCGGGGACTGGAACACAGTTGTAGGCTCCTTCTCTGTGATTCATCTTTGCGCATGTCAGCCCTTCTGAACACGGGCAGGAATAGTCGAGGCCAGGCTGGAAACCAAAATATTACCACTGATTAACAAGTTATTTCTGAATGAATGAATGAATGAATGAATGAAGGAAGGAAGGAAGGAAGGAAGGAAGGAAGGAAGGAAGGAAGGAAGGAAGGAAGGAAGGAGCCTGTAAAAACGAATTCCTCCTATTTTTTCGCTTCCCCTCCCTCGCTATGCTAACACCCACTCCCGCTCCCCTCGGTAGTTTAGACACTCTCCCCAGATCGCGCTCGCTTTTACAAACCAAGATGACGGCAGTTCCATCGAAGCCTACCAGTCTCGAGAATCCCACGGAAAAATAGGGGACGGTGAACAGTCTACTGGAATCGTTAAAATAATGGTTGAGTTTTGTTACCAATAACACAAAACCACAAAACCAGTATTAATTATGTTTGACTGCGGATGGCTAGGATGGAAATGGATTGCAACTTGAAAAAATTGGCCATGTTTTTCAAGTTCTTCCAGTGTATTTAAGAGAGGTCAATAAAAAATTATGGTTTGTTCTTCCTACGAGAAAAACCTTGATGTTTTCTTCCCGGTGTTGTAAGAGCAAATTTCATGTCGCAAAACAGGTTCTTTGTCAAACATTTGAGCAGTTCTGACCAAAATACAGCAAAATCGCCGTGACGGTGCCCCTTTAACACGACATAGAAACGAAATGATAGTAAACCACGCAACTATTTAATTAGCCCAGAGCATACTGGCTGGTAAACCTCAGGGATCATCAAACGTTCAACACCAATCCCCCCTCCCCCACGTAAACATAGCATGGCACCTATCCCCGAATATTTACCATTAACCAAAATAAGGAAAACAAAGAGACAACCTTGTTTCCAGGCTTTGTAAATTGGGAGGGGCGGGAAAAGACCCTGGCATCGGCGGATCACGTGCCCAACAAACAGGAAATGACAGTGTCCCATGTGATAACTTTAGTACGCACCGCAACAAAACCCGAACACTGAACTGCGAGCATGTATCCTTTTCAGGGTTGACTGCCACATACACGACATTATTAAGTTAATTTTTTTTTTTAATTTACTGGCGTCACTAACCCGGACAAAATTGAACATGATAATGTAATTTGGGGGGAATTCCAACAACCAATAAGAATAGAGGATTACCCAGCGGGTTGTATAAATTAGCCGTCTCCGAATTATGTATGTTGGGTAAGTGGCCAGCCAATGCCAAATAGAAAGAAAAAAAAGAAAGAAAGAAAGAAAGAAGGAAGGAAGGAAGGAAGGAAGGAAGGAAGGAAGGAAGGAAGGAAGGAAGGAAGGAAGGAAGGAAGGAAGGAAGGAAGGAAGGAAGGAAGGGAGGAGCCTGTAAAAACGAATTCCTCCTGGAACAAAATAATCATTTTCATAATTGTCTACTAATGGTCCGAAAATGGCTTTATTGTAGCAGCTATTAGTTTCATTAAACTCCTTTTTATAGATGATGGAGTTTTTGGCTGAAAAGGATATGCATAGCTATAGCACGTTTCACGGTTGGCATTGTAAGAAAGTTGTCTTACATAAAAGTTTTAAAACACTTACAAACAGTGCAGGTGAACAAACATCGTAAAGTTCGGGCTTTTGTGCACATATTCGGTCACTTGGTTGGTCACGTGAAATGACACAGCATTCACCGAAACTGCAGTCACTGGAGAATGTGCATGGTTTCGTGGCTTCTGTACTCTGAAAAAGATCAACAATGGCACTCGTTTGGTCAAAGCTACACAAAATGTTTGACAAAGCACCTTTACTCTTCTAATATGAAATTGCCCTTAGACAAAGAAAACACCAAGTGATTTGTTGAAGGATAAGCAAAACAAAATAAATCTCAAGCGATTTTGCAAATACACATGCATAGGAAGAACTTGCAAAAAGTGGGCAATGTTTTCAAGTTGCAATCTGTTTTCATCCTGGCTTTCTTTAGCCAAAGATAATGAGACGATACTCTGCACCATTTTTTAAAAGAACTTGACATGTATAGCATTTTATCAATTCGGTTGATAAAAAAATAATATTGTCTTGGCAAAAAATAGATAGCATTGCCCTTTCAATTTGAATAATTTGACCTGATTTTTAAATAGTGTAGAATTCCTTCGTTCCTGTATATTTGATCTAATCTTCCAATTTCAATGATGTTCGTGGTTTTTTGAAATTTACCGCGGTAAGACCACACTTTTTTAACAAGAGCTTTTGAATGCACTCACAAGCACTGATTACTGTAAGAAATATTAATGCTCTTCCATTGTTGTATTAAACAAATGAGGTAACATTACACATTAGAGTACGATACAACTAGATTAGATAGAAAACTACAAGTTCCAAGAAAAGAAGTCTCTCAGGGAACCACATAGATACTAGCAGCTGAAGCCAAATCCACAGCCAATTCCATAATTCTACACCCACACTGACAAATATTCACAAAATGCTCTTGGCAAAGCTGTATGGGCCTGCAGACCTTATGCAAAAATGGCTGACATTTTAACATCGTTTCGTCTGTATTTATACTAGCCCTACTAACCTCGTTCAATGTAAAATATTCTTTTGATTTTTAACTCAAGAACGAGATTAGTTGGGCTAATTTGAATGCAAACGAAAGAGTAATATTAAAATGTCAGCCGTTTTTGCATAGGGTCTATCATTGAGCGAATCTCATAATTTTTGATAATTTTGATTTCTTCAGCCTGTTGCTAAACCATAGAAATAGATTGATTGAGAGGAAACAGTGTCAAAGAGAACACCACGCACCCACGTAACACAGGAGAAAGAAACAACTCAACTCTATTATATATTCAAAGCGTAACATTATCAAGAAAACTATGTTCCTATACAAAGCCAATACTTCAAAGAATGTTTAAGCCAATCTTAAAAGAGAAACCCCAGACACACGGTAAGTTAAAGTAGAATTAGCTTAGTTCCAGTAACTTCGAACCAATAGGTTTGAAAAGATATATCGACCCGGGCGTTAGATTCACATTGCCACCTGAAAGAGGAAATATTCTTCTTCTCTTAACCGAAACGTAGCTATTCACAGCTGAAAACATAGAAGCAAAAATGAATTTCCTGGGTACACGGATACAGAAAACACCCATCTATGCACACGCCCTTCCAACCTAAAGAACTTTCATGCGTTGCTGTTTGGTTTTTGTTTTAGTTTTTTGTTGTTGTTGTTGTTGTTTTTCGTCTTTCTCCTGGGATCAAGGGAGTCTTTCAGCCTTAGACAAGAAGATCCGTTATAAAAAGGCAAGCTCCTCCTTCACTTCACATCCTTGTGGGTGTGAATGCAAATTTAGACGTCGTTCAGCCAAACGTCGTTGAAAAATGTGTCCCTGAAATCTAATATTATCATGATGGTAATTTAAGACATAAGTTTCTGATTTGCTTATCGGGGTTTTATATTATACCTTAGCCAATTCTGTCAGTTATGGTAGTACAAAAGATGCAAATTAGTAAAATCGAATCGAATGTGTTAGAGTTATGCCCAAAAAACGGGGACTTTTAACACGCAAAATTGAGCGGAGATATGGCTTCCCCACCAATAACTTCTCTCTGACGAAAATTGTCACTTTGCTCAAACATTAATTTCAAAGTTTCTCAACAGGAAGGGAGAAGACCGAAAGGCTGAATAAAGAAGAAGAAAGACGTATTTATGTAACATGAAATAGAATGAAATAAAAGACGAGTCCCTAAGGAACGATCCCAAACGAAAGCTTCTTAAAAAAGAACAAGTCAGCAGTTCGATTTACAAACAACATTTTAGGTAGTTTGGCGGCAAGTCAACTTCACTTTGCGCAAAAAAACGTACTTTTGGGCATAAACAAGTTAAGGGTTTTTGGTAGAATAAGGATTCAAGACAAAGCGATAAGATTAAAAAACTTCAAAAATGACTGGGTGTGAAATATTGTCGAGGTTGTCCAGCGGTGCAGGCACATTTTACATGTAATGTGCACTAAATATTCCTTCATGTTTTAGGCCTCTAGGGAAAATTCAAGATGAAAAACGTATAGTCGAGTGAGCCTCGCGGATGGTGACTAAACACAAGCGCGATAAATCCAGCTTTTATACGTCACAAAAACGCCAGAAATGTAGGCCAGTAAACATCACAGAGACCATTAATATATTAAGGGAATAGCTAACTCATATTACTGTAAGGCACTCACAATCTAGAAATCTATCAGTATGAACAGAAAAGAACGCCTAAGTAAAAAATAAACTTAAATTTAAAAAATCACATAAAGCGAATGAATTCCCACGCTCATTATGACAAACAAAATTCTTTTGGCTAATTACCCTATTGAGATAGCGAGCTAATAAAGGTTAGTATCGATCGTTCGTATCTTTTCAGCTAAGGTAAAACCGCCTGGAAAATGTATCGCAATAACCCTGTGCTTTTCATTTCATGTGATTATATTTGAAATTTTAAAGAGCATCACCAGAGGAAACCTTACTTCTAAATATAAATCAAATCAATGGTTTGAATAAAATCTGGGGAGGTTTTACCTTAAAAGGGGAGCCAGTTATACACGAGGCGAGAAGCAGGACAGGCTGAATAAAACGCAACATTTTCATGGTCAGAGTTTGATTGAAGGGAAGTGCAGCTGGAGATGACCGTGCGCTCCAATTCCTGTTAGCGAATCAAGAGAGTGAAGGACGATGAACTCAATCTCCTGTTTTATTGATAGCTGGATCAAGCCAGAAATAAAAATAGGACACGATAATTATAGCGTAGACGTAACAACTCAGCCTCAATTGTAGCATCCTGTTATCTGTTTCTGTTCAAAAGTTTACCTGAGTACTGTTTTCTCGGCATTAAAAAAACTGTAATTCAACATTTCTTCGAATTTAAAGTGTATGTAAATCAATCCACTCTTTACTCTCTGTAAAAAGTTCAGAGTTTCACAACCTTTCTGAGCTGTTTTCCTGTTAGACCTGAGAGGTAGTTGCGATTTTCCTGCTACTTCTGAAACAAATTCATAAGTTAGATAAATAAAGGAAGAAAAATAACAGCAAGTCCACTAAAAAGCCACAACAAAAGTTGAAAACATCCGTAACCTTGTAAACGACGACATTACGTAAAGGAAATAAAGGATGTGAGACAAGTAAACAAATTTAAGATATGTTATGATTTTACAATCTTCGATAGCATTGAGTAGAAAACGAGGAAATGGTCATCCGTTTTAAACAAACAATACTACCACTACGTGACGGCGAAAGAGCAATTTCAATGCCAGTATTTTGGATGGTGAAAATATCCTTTGCCGGGAAAATAATTAATTTGCTCCACTGATCATAGGTAATTTGTATAGACGCAAAATGGGAGCTGAGGAAATATAAACCTAAATTCGTTTGTGACTTAATGTGAAAACACTGCCTACGCACATCAGTGGTAGTCTAGGACATATTCCTGTAGCGATTCTAATAAGAGAGTATTACAATTAATTATGAAAATAGGCGAAAAAAATCGATTGTTTCGAAGTCATCATGACTTCATTTTCAAGGTTGTAAGAATGACAGTTGTGAAGTTCGAAAACTGTCACTTATGTCCAGAAATGCACCTAACCCTGAATTTGATACTTTATATAAGACAGACCTTTTTCTTATGACTTCATGTTTGACAGAATTATTTGTGGTTTAGTAAGAATTAAGGTTTTGGGGAAACCTTATGATGTCTACCAATCATACAGTTCACGTATCTCATTAGCGTGCATTTCTGTACATATATCAGGGTATTTAGCATTTTTAAGCCTTCTGGAACCTTATTTTAAGTCCTTTATGAAGCTATCAAGTGATCTATTATCTAGATGTGCAATCACGTAAGATAACACCTAAACTTAATCAACTGAAAATCAGCTCACGGATTTCACTGCACATTCAGTGAAGCAAAAACAAACTTTCACTGAACCAAGATGATCTCGTGTCCCTTTCTTTTTTCTTCAGGTAAATATCGAGAGTTTTTCGAACGTTTTAGTGCACGTTTATGAAAAGTTTGCATTGTTTGTGGACTTAACTTTCGATACCGAGTGAACGGGCAACGGGTAATCCCAAGCGGCAGGATAGGTCTTCCCCGCTCAGGTAGCCAATCACAACGAAGGACTTGACTTATCTTTTTTAAGACTTGCCTGTTCATGGTAAAATGTGTTACGAGCTATCAAAACCCATGAACTGTAACATAATGATCTTTCCACAACTTTTCAAATAGTTTGCGCAATAGAATTTCCATAATTGCAATGATAGCTTTGTATCAACTCGCAAAGTCTTTGGAACCGTGATGAACTACACGAATTCAGTGGAGATGTAGAATATTAGGGGCTGGCATAGCATAAAGGTAAACTAGGGTGTATTGTGTCGTGTCATAACCGAAGTAAAATTATTAAACAAACTCTACTCCTTTAAAGACTAATAACTGTCAATGAAACTTGTCCGTAGTGACATAATAGAGGAGGTTTTGACTGACCACTGAGCAGTGAAAACAATTTGCGTTATGCTGTTCTTGAAGAACTTGAAACGTCAACAGAAAATCACGCTTGAACAATTTTAAGTTAAGTAGTCTAAAACATTGTCGTGACACGCTATCCATCGAATGGGAAAAATGAAGCAATCCTGTTGCACTCCCGTCATTCTCCGTTAAGTTTTAGGGGAGGCATTCCTGATCTTTGATAAATGCAAAGAAAGGTGAATTGATTTCGAGGTTTTTCTTGTCGTGTTCTAGTGCGTCAAAATCATTGTAAAATTTCCCGTTGCCTTAACTTGAAATGGATATCCTAAAACAGCAGAATATCCATAAAGACTCACGCCAGTTTCTAAGCCCATCATCTGGTAATTTAGTGAAGTAAACAAGGCCAGTTTTGCGCTTGAAGGACTTCACGCGTCTTCGAGCACGGCCGTCGCCCCATTGCCACTTCACCAGCCATACAGAAACTGATTTTTCATGATGGAAGTGTTATTTTGATCAACATAATAACGGTGCCACGGATGATATCTTACCGGTGGTTGTACAGTGCTTTTTGCTTTTTGGTTGGTTTGTGTTTTGGGGGTGCATTTGGCATTTCAAATTTTAGGAAGGTCCTGGAAATGAGTTCCCAGATTTTAAGTGAAACATGTCGCAAACGACAAATCAACTTGATCACGAAACAGGTAGCGTCATCCGGATAACACAAGGGAAACAACAAAACCGAACTTTTACTTAAATATGAATCAAATGCTATTTTTCTTTAATAAGCCACAAATTGCATTTAAGATCGCTGATCGTGAAATCATCTCTAAACGAAGAAATTTGTGACTCATAAATTGTAAGGCTGGAATAACCTTCATACCTGGGCTTTTTGCGTGGAAAGTGAAATTCAATAATTGCCCCTCCATAAAAAAAAACGTTTAGTTGGATTCGCTTCAAAATATTTGTGATGTTGTTGCCTCCTAAACTATCTATAAAAGGACAAATTAATGACTTCAAAGTCGTTGAGAAGAGAGGCTGGTTTCCTGTTTATAAACTGCGCAGGTTTCAAACTTGCAACACATCAAAACATGTGTACACTGATTGTTTACTGATGGCGACAGACACAAAAACATAACCATTTTACATTGCGAAATTGTTTGTTTCCTTTATTTTGCCTAAAAGCGGTGAAGTAAATCGGCTATTGAGCCTGGAATCCTCAACGAACGAACAAATTTTTGACTCAAATTCACAGACAATGATCGGGGATGGTAAGATTCTGTCACGAAACCTCGTTTAATACATTTCAAACTTTACACAGGGAAAGACTCGGTACATATACCTTAACATAATACGAACTAAACCGAACTCACAGAGATGTTTCTCTCGAATAACGAAGATCTCTCTTGGGAATAGCGGAACAGTGGCGTTAAAAGTCCCAGCAAAATCTCGTGGCTCATGAATTAATCATAAACCACGAGGAAAAAGTCATTAAAAGTCGTTTCCTGATCTTATAGAAACACTTATGCCGAGTCCGGAAATATTCTACTCCTTCTGTAATTTAAATAGAATATATCCATCGATAGTACACGCAATAGGTATCGGAATGTTTTGCTATAATTTAAACCTCAGAAGCCAAAGCGAAACAAAAAATATAATTCCACTCCTGTTTCAATAAACACAGGAAGTAATGTCTGGTTTGTTCCCGAAAACAAAACACTTGAAGTATATCCTGGATAG
The DNA here is from genome assembly GCF_977016875.1 of Pavona decussata. Taxonomy (NCBI): domain Eukaryota; kingdom Metazoa; phylum Cnidaria; class Anthozoa; order Scleractinia; family Agariciidae; genus Pavona; species Pavona decussata. Next base: position 2,744,133 of record NW_028145697.1, read on the forward strand.
CCATTAACGGAAATAGAACATCAGTGAAGATTACCAAGATTATCAAAATGTTAAGAGAAAGGCGTATTTTGGGTCTTGTTTCCATAACAGTAAGTTAGCCTCAGCTGGCTCTATGAAATCACAATTATTGAACGGAAACATGTTTTCCACTCGACCCCGTCATGACGACGCCACCGAATCATTTGTGGCCATGAAACTTTGCCACAACATTTTTTGTTCTTCCGATTTTCCCCGGACATGTCCTCTTAGTCTCCTGTCTTTAGAAATACCTTTTAACCTTGAAGATTGTTCAGAAGCTATGAGGCCAATATTAATTAGCCTTGTATAGTTTTATTAGTCATCTTTTCTAGAACACAGATCCTGGGCCATTAAAAGGCATGTCTTTATGGTCAAGTATCTTATCTCTATAAATTACTGTATTTTATAATTGCTCTACTAGACTCACAAGAAATGTTTTGTCTGCAGGATTTTTTGCGATGGGCGCTATAATTGTCTTAAGGACAGTGCTGCTGAATATCTTTTTCATACATTACAACAAGATATAAAATTTTGCCCTACGAATTACACTTTGAGTTGTCCTCCAAGGAAAAACCCAATGTTTCATATCGTGGGGACAAGACGATTCCTTTAAATTGATATCAATTTTCCTATTGTATCAGTTCTGTTTATAACACTTGTCAGTTTTATGTCGTGAGATCTGTATTTTTTGAGTATCAATAGCGCCACGAGTGTCATAATCATGACTTACACCTTTGTTGTCACTCTTCCCGATTCCGTAGAGTTTTGTCTGGGTTATCCTGATAACAACATTTTTCATCTTCTTTAAGATCCTCTTCCAATTTCTTGATCACTTTTTTAACATCATCCTGCATCAGCCTGCTTACAAGCCAATAGTCCGGCAATAGACGTTATGAGTTTTAAAGAGCTATTTCTTTTCACTAGAGATTCTTTAGATATCTGTTAATCGTTCTCTAACATGATATCGTTGACAATCTTGACACACTTCTGGACTTTTTGATTTCTACCAAAGAAGTTTAAATCAGTATAAAAGAAATCACATGAGATTTGAGTTTTCAGAAAAGGATTTAGTGTGAAATAGTGAAATAACTCAATTTTAATATTTTAATGAGAAAATTCAGGGGGCGGATACAGAAAATCCAGAGATTCTGTTTTACAACAATTCTGGGAGCATTTTTGACCAAAACTCAAGGCTTCGGAAAAGAGACTTTAAGAGGAGTTTTTTAAACGATTGAGTGCATAAAACCACTTGAAAGACGGTTACAAAAGCTTTTAAAAATACAAGAACAAAAGAGTGAGCAGCGGCCGATAAATTAGTCTTTTATTTTCATGGAAACAAACCACGTGATCTTCTCAGGGGAATCGATTGTTTGTCTTTTTAGAAGTGAATAATGCATGTCAGCGTGAATATGACCAATTCTAAAAGAAATTGCTCTCCAGAGTACCGTCATATGATCTGTAATGGGGCAACAAAACAACGAAGCGAATAAGGATGGTGAGATTGTGAGAAAATAACAAACGCCGTTGAAACTTAGCTTGGAAATTTATAATAAAAGGAAGTTTTGGAGAAAGCTGAATACACACGGAGCATGTTACTTTAATTCAGACTGGCCCTAACTCGATACTGGAAGAGATTTCAATAAGAATTTGATTTTATTATTATTATTCCGCCTATGACAATACAGAGAGTCAGATAATGAGAAAATTAAAGTGTTTTTAGGCAATGCTAATACAGTAAAAGTACAGTAGGCTAAAACATCCTGTCAAGGTGTCTTGCTGATTGAAATGAGAATATTATCGCAATGCTCCGATTTTCTGTAAATAACAAACTACAGGCAGTGATGGATTTTCCGTCGAATTTGATTTCAGGTTCTGGCTGCCTTGATTGGCTACCTCAATTATTTTGGGCACCAAGATTTTATCAAGATGTCTAACAAAGCCAATTTGATTTTAATATGTTACATTATTTGGGATACTGGCTGGTTTGTGTCCATCGTTTTGAAAAGGCCTTCGATGCTAGGCCATCTTTAATTAACAGAATAAAACACGTTTGCATGGTGCAATAAAGGTGCGAAGGAATAAAAGCTTTAACTCTTAGTACTTGAAAGAGAATTACAGCAAGGAGATCCATTTCTCCTTGCCTTTTAATTAAAGTTATAAAAGCCCTTTTAACCTCCATAAGAAACAACAGGAAAATCATCGCAATAGACCTTTATCACTCGGTGGCCATGTTGAGTCTCAGGGGAATAAAAAGCTTTGTTTTCGCATGGCAAGCCTCGCCCAGATGCGAATTCAGTGTGAGGCTTGTCGTGCAAAAACAAAGCTTTTTGTTCGCCTGATACTCAACATGGCCGCCGTGTGATAAAGGTCTATAGAGGTTACAAAAACTCAAACAGACCGGCTTCCCTGAAAATAACCTTTCTACTGTTTCTCACGGGATAGTGATTCTTTTCAAAAATTTACGTTTAAACTCAACCATCGAGGAGCTGCTGTGGCCTGGAACCCAACATTGCAAAGAACTGAGTCGCAGCTCAGTGGTAGAGCATCCGTATCAGAAGGTCATTGGTTCGACTCCACACTTGAACTTTGCCTTGTCCCTGAACGGCTTTCTCTCAAGCCCTCACGATCAATTCGTTTCGGTGACGTAACCCAGGCGAACGGCCGGGGATACAACCTCGTTCACAGGGTCCTCTCTCTTCCTCCCTCGAGAATGGACCTTGCCTGCCTCTGGTCACGTGGCACCCAAAATCCGGGTCCTTGGCAAAATTTGTGGTTAGGGAAGGGTAGTAAAGTTGTCGCTTTCTCAGAAGGGACCGAGAAGGCAGCTGCGAACTTTATTACAACAAGTGGTTTTACAACCAACCACACCACTCCCATAATTTAGACTCAGGTAGAGTATTGTTAAACTAACTCAATGTAGTTAAGATGTTATTGTTTTGTATTGGGTCGGTCTGAACAGGATGTCCCCATGTACCACAGGGCTTTCTTCTGCTTTGACTACAACTTTTTTTCATACCACCAAGCCATCAAGCCAATGTGGCCTTCCAACTCTTCAAGACAGTGGAGCTGCTGAATGTGAACAGTTATATCTCTTTAATTAAGCGAACACTTACCAGATAAGCGTGGAAGGGTGGGTCGCGTGTCATGTGTCGTGGAACGTGGATCAAGTGTCGTTGCTCAAACGCTGCGGGTCGTCGATGAGGATCGTGATTGGCTGTTAAGGTTCCCTGTGGTATATTTTTTGAAGGGTTCCGTGCTGTGTTTATACAGCACTTCATATTCTAATTTGAACTCTCGAATAGTACACCCATCACCTATTGTTATGCAGAAGCATCTAAACATAAACATAGTACAAGGTATTGCGAATCAAATATTTTATGACAAGAACAGACCTGGTAGTTTATACTTGGGAAAATACATTAGAGGGAAGTATTTAATTGGTTTTCAGTTCGTTATTCTCCTTACCCGCTGATCGAACACTCTTTGATCAGTGCTGCCAGTTTATTGACCAGCAGGCGTTTTTTGTTCCTGAACTTAGGGACGGTGCCTACTAATATCGAAGTATTTTTGTGCGGTTTATGACTATGCGGGAAAAGCAGATCTTAGGAAGGCCTATATTGGAATCCAAAACGAAAATTGGGGGTAGCCACGTATTTTTCAGAGATAACTAAGCAATAATATCTCCAAAAAGCGCCAAAATATGAAGCAATGTATGGGATTTTTTTCCTAAATTGAAGCTTTGTTAACTCTGAAAAATGCATGGTTACCCCCAATTTTCTTTTGAGATACCAAAAGCGTTGCTAAGTGCTACCTTCTCCGCAAAGTTTTAAACCGCGCAAAAATATTCCTGTATTAGCAGGCACCACCCATAGAGTATCTCGAGATGCGCAGAACGTATGCGCAGTAACAATAGTAGGCACCGTCCTTAAATAATTTGTTTTTTCGTTCGATGACATAGATGAAGTTGTCGAAGAAGAAGATTGGTAACAAAAGGTAGATGATTGTCAGTCCAGCATATAATGTTTTTGATTTGTATCGAGAAGCTCAGTGTTCAATTAATTAATGTTGCAATGTTTAAATCAATTTGCACGGTTGAAGAAATTGAGGGTCAGAACACGCTGGTTGGTCAAAAAACTGGCAGCACTGATCACTTCTTCACTTGCCAAGAAATTTGAATTGGATTGAGTCAATAAAGGAACTGGTCAGTGTTTAAGGAAAATAAAACATGGTGGACACTGAATTCGCTTCAATGTGATGGACTTATCTCGTTACATGACAGCTTTAATGAAATTCTTCCAGCGTTTTTATTACGATCAAATTGGTAAGAAATGTTTAATCTTGCTTCGTGGAGAAATTTCAAAGCAATAGTTACCTCATTTCTTGGTTTGTTGCTAACATTTGTTGATGACATGTTCGATGACAATATGGCCGAGTTAGTCGAATGTCACGTCACCTCTTACTTGTGGAACAGAAACTAGATTGCAGTCAATTGTTTTTAACAGATTTTCACATAAGAATGATGAAAGTTCCCACTGATATGTAAAAGAGCCTATGAATACGAGCCACTTTTGCCTGAACTTGGGCTAAATTGAATGTTGCGACAAGTACTCAAAGTAGACAAACTTTGTGCCCTCGGATTTGTTACAATAATTTTATAAACGATGACCCCTCACGTTTATAAAATGATGAATTGCAATCATAAGCTTTAAAAAGCTTATGATTGCAATTCATCATTTTATAAACGTGAGGGGTCATCGTTTATAACTATCGAATCAGGAGGTTTGAATGATCTGTAATCTCCAGACCTAACAGCTGTAAGTCTTGCAAAAAGGACGATCTCGCCAGTGGGTTTCCAGCACAGCCAGGGGTGCAAAAGTGCGAATCACAAAAATTTTGACAAAATTAAATTGCTCCATTCGTATTTTATATTTGTTACCTACTTGCCAAGAGAATTTGATGGAGGAGTTATCAGCGAAATCTATTTTTTTTTTTTTTGATAAAAACTGAATGTTAGGGAGAGTCGCTCTTAATGTATCATTGTTATGCGCGGGTGAGCATTTCCGTATGAAACCCGCGCACTAAAAATTATTAAATTATTATTAAATTATTTGTTTCATTATTAAATTATGTTTTGACAACAGGGAGAGGGCCATGTCGCCGACTCCATGAGCATCTTTAAGCCTGTCAACATGTTCACGAGACTAAGTTGCTCAGTCATTGAGAAAAGAAGAGTTTGTTTTCGGAAAATTGTAAAAAGAGGTGTTTAAATACTAATACGTCTGCTCATACTGTAGAGGATTCTGATATCTTCTGTCTTTTTTACGGAAATATCATTATATTTGCTAACAAAAAAGGAACTTTTGTGGTCAGAGAAAAGCACGTTTTATTTTAAGCAATGTACGATTTGCATGGAAAATTGACTTTTTGTTCAATGTGTTCAGGATAAGGTGAACGGTTTAACGCCGATAAACTAAAAGTAACATCGTTACAGGTCTTTTTTTAAGGTGTTCGAGGGACCAAATAAACCCATATTTAATTTACCACCAAACTTTATCGTCTTTTCAAATGTTTCGTCAAACTGTTTTGTAAATATGTTTCACATATACAGCGAAATCTCATTAATGTTATAAAGAACGATTCTTGATTTTTAAAAACAGCTAACCAAAAAATTCCGCGTTCATTCAAAATAAGTATTTCAGCGGTTGTCATTTACGTGAAGAACCAGCTCAATATTAAAATTCTCAGACATTGAATTTGGGGATCTGCTACAACTGGACCTCAATGGACAGCAGTGATCAACACAGAACTGGATCCGCACAGTTTAATCACAATTCACAAAATCAAAATCAAAATCACTTAACAGTTACAAAAAGGGTATATTTATATCGAGCAGAACTATTCAAAACAGTTTCACAACAAATGGAATAACTGAACCACGGCGAAAGTTTATATTGTTGCAACAGCGAATCAAACTGGAAAACTCTTTTCCTATTGTTAAAACTCGTTCTATTCAAAAAAACTGAAATAGAAACAGCAGCTAGAAACACAGTTCAAAACTATGGAACGTCTGTTCTATTATCAAGTGTAATCGGATACGCAAATTTTGTTTAAATTCTGTTTAAAAAGCGTTAAAACGCTAGTGAAGACAAATACAGTAGGTCTGCTACAACTACAAAACTAATTTAACGAAGCCTAGGTATCGAGAAAAACAGAATCTTAGTTAAACGAACAGAGATAAGCAATATTTCAAATCAAACAAAAGGTTAAACCAAGAGAAATTATGCAAATAAAAAGAAACGAAAGGTAAACACAATTGACAGCCTATTGTGCCAACAATAGAATACTTGAGCAAACAGTTCTAAGAGTATTTGGATCCGATTTATATTATTTCAGTACAGGCAATCAAGTTTCTAGTTAAATTCTGTTTAACATGTAATTTTTCTCGTAATAAATATTATTTCAGTTTATTCAATGAAATACTAGAATTTATCCTATTAATTTTGCCTTTTGCACGGAAATATATCAATGTTGTCATGGTAACCATCAATCATGTGTTCTTGCTATATTAGACTTTTGTGCTGTTGTACAGTTACATCTATTTATTGAAGGTTTCGACTTTTTCACAACAAATTTCGAGATTTCATGGAATAAACGGGCCTACTGCTCGTTTACTTCGGAGTGTTAACTATCCACTTCTCCGATGATTTGGAAAGAACTAGATCTCAGATTTCTCTCTTTCCTCGGGATATTTCATCGACATCTAAAAAATAAACAGAACATCACACGTCCGCTTGTGGTTACAAATTATACTACCCTCTATGTATAACAATGTTAAAAGGCTTGAAATGAAACACTTGTAAAATAACTCATCGCCAAAAATATTGCAAATGGTTTCCATTGCATAGCACTGATAAATTTAAAAATATGCTCCAACGTCACTTACATTTCTCCGTTTATTTTCGTCGATAACCTTGCGAAATTTCACGATTTTCGTAATTTTCAGGGGCACCCAACGGATCGTTTCGGTAAATTATCTGTTCGGAAGGCCCTTAATCCCCTACAATTTTCTTAAGATAATTTTCACCTCGAACGTTCATGATATGGGGAATTTAAGGCCTAGTGTTTTCGGATTGATAAAAATGTCGTTTCGGATACCAAAAAAAGGTCAACTAAGATTTTCGGAAAGGAAATAAGACCTAAGGTTTTCGGGAAATGGTCAAAAATGCCCTAGTAAATTCGAAAAGACTCAAGTTCCCCTAGAATAACCGAACAGATAAAAATATTATAGCGCGGCCTGAAATGAACCTACAGAGCTTTAAAGGCACTCCATGTAACCTAAAATAGCGTTTCAAAGGATCTGAGAGAAAACTGTCGTTGAGTGCCCCTGAATTTGCGCAAATTTCGTAGTCTCCTCGAGGTCCTTCCTCGGGCGTCATTCCACCTTCTGGTTTTCCTGTATTGCACTCTTATTTCTGTCATAACCCTGAGCTAGAATGCTGTCTACATTGTGAGGTTGCTGCACTGGTTTGGCTGGCATAAATGTTGAGGTTTGTTTGTTTGCACTTGAGAAACAACAAGATCACCTCCCTGAAATCATGTTTCAAAAAAGTGTACAAGAGCGGATTGATAAACGACACACCAACACGGAAAAAATCTAACACCATCATGCCATTTTCACTTAAAAACGAAAAGTTAACATACAACTGAAGAAGACTTATGTACCAAGTGACCCATGAGCCCGCAAAAAATCCCAGCATGAGGACGAATATTATCAGAGCACGGAGCTGCGTGTGAGACGCATGGAAGTGTGTGGAGGAAGAGTCAAGGTTTATGAGCTGTCTTTTTATCTGTTGAGCCTGTCTGTAAATCGTGATAAACATCTGGATGTAAGCAGCGACCATAAACAGAAACGGGATCGCAAAGCAAAATCCAAAGCCTATGCAGTTGTAGACCAGCGACGCGGTGAATTTTGTGGAGTTGTTCCGGAAATATCCAAAGGGTACAATCCAAGAAAGTTGAATAAGGGCAATAAAGAGCGATATCATCCAGATACCTGCAACAACTCGCAGTATTCTCTGGCCTGTTACTATGGTGATGTATTGTAATGGATAAATTACGCTGAAATATCGCTCCCCCGTTATGGCTAGGATATGGAACATTGTGGAAACCGCGCTAAAACGAAAAACCACTGCCTGCGTGATACAAATACATTCGTCTCGAACGGCGTTGCATGCAATATAGAGTGGTATTCCACACAGACCCATGATAAGATCATTCACGGCCAAACTTATAAGTAACGCGTTTGTTTTCGTTCGTAAATGTCTTCTTTTTGCGTACAGCAGTAAAACCGACAGGTTGATAAAAACAACGGCAACACAAAGGACTATTAAACAACCATCATAAATGGGCTCGAAGAAGTTAACTTCTCCGTAGGTGTCAGTGCTTGAATTGTTGAGGAAATAGGTGGAATTTGTTGACATCTCGTCCATCATTCCAACGCTCTCACTGAAGTTGTAACGCGCTGTCTACCTAAAGTAAAAGAGGATAAATAAATATGAAGTTAATATACAAACAAAAAATGCCTCTCCCACGAGAAGGGTTTTTATATTCCTAACAGGATTTCCTATCTGCTTTCTGCGACTCTACTCGAAGAAAGGAGGTGAGGTGTGATGATAGCGATACAAAGAAAGCAAAGAAATTTGTTATTTGGGAATATCAGATTGGATACAGCAATCTGACTAAAAAGCCTTTCACCTTTTTCCACTAGAATTCCAAGAAAAGGAACCGTCAGCTTCTCAAGCGAAGCTCGAGAGTTTCTGGTTACATTTTTTGGAATATACAAAGCAGCACAATAAATCCTTTTTGCTCAGTTTGTTTTTTCAGATGTGATTACAAACTTCTTTCAATTTACTGTTGTATCCTATTTTTACTTCATAACTTCCCTTGAATCTTGTCCTAATGCACAAGAAAAGTAATGAACTCGGACACTCAACAATCTGGAGAGTGTTCCCAATCTTGAGTCACTTATAACTCTTACTGAATTACCTGGCGTCGCCTGTATTGTTGGTTATTCTCTTTACTCTTATCACAAAGTGTTGTTATTTTAAGTTAATATAAAATGCAGATTACTTTGAGGGATGATCAAATTCGCAAATATAACTACGCTTTAAAAGATTAAGGGTATTTTCCCCAATGAAAACCGACAGAATCAGGGTTAATGCGTAGTAACTCGTGGCCGGAAAAAGATTAAAACTAATACACAAATGTTACAAACTGGCTTTTCACGAGTCGATGTCGATTCAAACCAACGCAGAAGAAAGTTGAATCAGTGATAAATAAATGAGAAAAATGAGATATCAAGAGACAAACGGAAATTAAAGTTACACCGTTGAGCATTATGAAACTGACATACGTTCACTGACACTTTGCCTAGTATTTTAAATCGACCATAAACGAAGAATGAATGATTTAAATTCAAGCTAAAAAGGCTTACCTCTTAGACACACCGACAACACAAAGATTATAGTTTCAAATCAGACATTGGCGATAACACGAGTTGAAGAAAAAGCCTCGTTCTTGCCCTCTCTCTAAACTCAAGAAAATATGTTATTTTTCAGATGATTTTAAAGTTATTTTGTCTTGAAAAAATCAGAGGTCGCTTATTACAAACAATTTCAGGTGTTAACTGAACAAAACCTCAAATAATAATCCTTATGCTATATATTACCGATGGCCACTAAGGACCAAGGACGCGGCTTTGATGATCTCCGGCACAGTGAAATATATTAACACATAATTGAAACCATGGTCTGTTACCAGGCTACAAAGTACAGTATATCTGAATTTTTAGGGGCAAAACCAAACGTGTTTGACAAATGTCATCTGGTTGAAAGCCATTGTGCAACATAGTAATTGAAATGTTTGTTCAAATCTAGGTGCTTTTGTTGAGTAATTAGGCCCTCGATGATTTTTCTCTTCAAACTGGTTTTTTCTAGAGGTGGCGTGCCAGGTCTTACACTTGGTATATGTTTTTATGTTCAGTCCTCCCTACTTCATATAATTCCGCATGGTTTCTCCCTCGTATAGTAGTCTCCACATTTTCCCTCGTAAACAACAACGTGCGACTCGTGAATATTTTTATTCTTGTGGCTGAATAATCTTTTTTCATTTGTCTGGTTTGCCACAGAATGGTGATGGTTTCTCTTGTTGCTGGAAAGCCTTTAAGCTTTTAATCTTCTAAGGCTTTTCATTCTTTGTAAAGGAAGTAAAGAATGAAAGGCACATCTTAAGGTAAATTATTTGAGAAGTTGTTGATGGTGGGTGATTTGAATTTCTGGGAATGAAAGATAAAAATGCCGTGGAATCTGGATTTTTCGAAACTGTGAAGTTCGAAAAATCGGTATTCAACTGTATTCAAGATATGAACTGCGGGTGAAAGATGTGGAAGACCATCACATGACGTACACAGATTAGCAAGAGTCAAGTTCGAGTCACGAGTCAAGCTCAAATAATTATATTTTTGACACGTTTTTCCAGTTTTTCCAGTGCTGAATAAAGTCTAACAATTTAATTCGAATTTTAGCCTCTGTGATGTTTATGGGGACCAATGTCGCTGTCAGATACTTGCGAATTAGCCGAACAAGTGCGATCCCTGGCAGTGTCTAGAAAAAAATAGCTCATAGGAGGTGGGGTTTCTTGGCAGACGAAGAAGCGCTGAAGTCTTTCGTTTTCCGTGACACTCGAGTGCCATCATTTTATGGTCACAGGGCAACCAATACAGTTGGAAACAACATGATATCAATTTTAGTCTAAGCCTTGAATACTGTTGCATCGAACTTTCACGAAAAAAAAATTGATCAAAGTTTTAATAATGCTATATACATTGGGAATACTTGTAGTAATAATAACGGCTAGGTAATGATTTCTACTGAAAAGCCGGAACAACGCTGATACCAAACTCCTACACCCAACTAATGCAGGGCCTCACTGAATAACACCATGGTGGCATGAGCTCCCTGGTCAAATAACATTATCATTATCATAGATCATTTCCATGATCTGATGAAATCTGTTATAAACACGAAAAGAAAACCCAGAAAAGCACTCAAAATTTGAAGGTGGAAAAAGGCATATTTAAGCTTGATTCGAAATTGACGCGTGATAGGAATAAACTCATAAAAAGTTGTATTCGTTTTATGAAAAAATTAAAGCTGAAATTCCCCGTTCTATAGCGTTAAAATTCGCTGAATTCTGCTGCAAAACTTTCAGTGTGGCCTATGAGTTTTTCAGGAATGAAAATTACACAGAAATTTTCGAGTAAAATAATTTTTTCATTTTTTTCATCTTTGCTTAAAATATTTAATAGATGAGATTGTCGCGAATAACTTGCTGCATCTTTATCACAGTATTAAGACGTAGGAATTTAGCGTCATATCAGGACACTGGTGTGGGGGGGATTACGAGATTTCTTCTGGAAAGAAATTCATTGGATTTATTTGCTGGTTAGTTTGGCTGATTGAATGATTTAAACTTGTGGTACATTCAATATTGAACTTCGCGAAAACGGACATATGACAAACTGTTCATGTGTTTACTTTGGATATGATTCTGGAGTTGAGGACTTGCATAGTAAATCCAATGTCAACCATTTTGCGCCCATTTATTTCTTATAATATATTAAGCATAGATGAAAACTAATCAAAATGCCGGGATTTACCTAATCATCACATGTCTTGATGTTATCGACAGTATTAAAGTGTGAATATCAAGCTGGTAACCGTCATCAAACTTTCATAGTGTTAAATCTAATAAGTTGATGTACAAAGCGCTGAACAATGTATGAGTGTAAGTTAAAAAGAATCCGATATAAAAACAATTAAAACAAGTACAATTAGTCTAAATAATCAAATAAAACAAACTCGTATGATTTCACGTTGCGTTATGGTATATTTCAGGTATTTAGTAAAGCTACTAGCGCCGACGAAAGGTCATCCTGTGGTCATACTTTCGATTGTGGCAGTAATTTTACAATATTAGGACTTCTTTTAATGTTTTCATCCATAATACAGAAATGAAACCATAATTAATGCGTATTTCGGATAGTTAATTATATATAAATGTTCTTTTTTATATTGTTAGATGATAAAAACTGTTAGTGATGAAAAAAATTTACGACGCAATTATTTTGGGTTAAAATAGTTAAAGGAATTTTATTTGGTGTTGGGACTTATTAGAAATTATATTTCGGTTTGGGAAATATCACAGAAAAAGACCAGTTGACTCATTTCCTTCGTTACGCAGCTCTCTAGAGATAATACTAATCAATTTCTAGTCTCACATTGTAGTTCGACTTAGTTGTTCTTAATGTGTGATTAACCTATAAATTCTCGTCATGAATTCGGTATGAGCAGCCGTTCTTTTCCGCTCAAACGCTTTCAACCACAAAGATATGTTTAATTTAGTTTTTATCACAAATGATAACACCTTGTTTACCTTACTTTGATAAGTTTTTACTCAACTTGACCTTTCGTCGGTCCTTTCCAGGAAATACTGAACTATTGCTCTTATTTTTCATCATTTTTAGTTGCTTTTCTTGGGTTCTTTTACCGAATTCATGGCAGTTGATGTTCATTGCTTCCGTTTGATGTAAATATTAAGTTTTGACAGCATGTTCCCCAGTAATCATCCACTTTATATTTTAAAACTGCTATGTCTTCGCTTTCTCGGTCGGAGGAGTTATGACATTTCGTCCAGCGACACTCCATTTATTCTTTAAAGGCCCGTTTAAACGGTTTCAACATTTGCCCAACATTCGTTCAACAAAAGTGAGCGTTCAAACGGTTTCAACGCCATTCAACATTTTCAAGAACAAAGAAAATGTTGAATGGATGTTGAATGAAAGTTTAAACCAGTTTAAATTTGATTCAACACGCTTTCAACAAGCTTTGGACATCTTTTACGCTTTCAACAATGTTGAGCGACGTGTTCAAACGCACCCGACATTTGGTTCAACAAAATGTTGATTGCATGTTGAAGCAAATGTTGAAACCGTTTAAACGGGCCTTAATATGATGTGAAAACGTTAGCCTTCTTACCTTGGTATCCGAAGTACAATCTCTTTTCTGAAAAGCTCGTTAGTTGTCCAGCACAGCGAGCCCAGTATCCGACCATAATAATAAGTGTATTATCAACGCAGATTTTGACATCCAAGCGCCGTGTTAATTTATTTTACAATTATACAGGTACTTTGCCCTTCAATTCGAAGGTTGAAATCGATGAGAACTAAGGAACCGAGGAAAGTGGTACAAAACATTATGAACGATTAGTGTAATTACTCAGGTGATTATAGGG
>NW_028145697.1:2760000-2812500 GCF_977016875.1 Pavona decussata
TTATAGATGCAATCAATGTCAATTCCGACAGGGACGCAGTCAAGGTGCATCCATGATTTACAGGAATTACACTCAACCCATGGGTTATTTTCCACGTGGCTGAAAAGATAACCCTACAACCCCCAGAAGAGGCAATCTCTGCGCATTGTTGCCGCCATTTTTTACTGTTTGTTGTACGATCTTGGGTACGTTTTGTAAACTTTCTCTTCCTTGTTTTGTCTCTGCTTGCATCTTTTCCTTTTCTGTACTTTCCTCTCTTTCTCGATTCATTTGCTTCTTCCGCACTGTGTCTTTCTCTATTCTCTTTCGTTTCACTTCTTTCTTCGCTTCTCGTTCTTTCATTTTCTTCTGCTTTTTCGCCAACTGCCGCACTTTCTTGAGCTTTTCGTCAAGAAGAAGCTACCTTGACTCAGGACCTGACTGACAGAGTTGGAGAGGGTTCCCTTTAAATTCTTTCTCTTAGCAGGATGTGATGGTTCAAGAGTGTGATGTGTAAGGATCTCTCTTATTACCGTCGCTGACACATTTAACTGATTGCGAAGCTGTAGTTGTTGACTCCTGTCCTGGTGAAAGTTTCAAAGGCTTCGTGTGTGTTGTCATCTACCTTCGACTGCTGGTTGGAACAGCAAACATTTTTCCCTCTAGGTCGTACTTTTCAAACACCCTACGACGGCATTTTTTTTTTCCGCTGGAGTTTACGGGGCAAAATGCAGTAATGCGAAAAGAACACAAGGAAAATAAATTGTCTCGACAAATAAACGGAGAAACCTTACATAGAATGTTGTGTAATAGGACATTATGTGTATATCCAAAGTACAATTATAGTTAAAGTTCTGAATTAAAATTTTATACAAATTATACATCGATTCTGGAAAAACTGGTCGGAAACTGGGCATGCCAAATAAAAACTTAGTGAAGGTTTATGACCACATATCTTAACCCGTAAAACCTAACCATAAACCATAGTTCAGCAACAATAGTTTTACTGCGCAGAGAAAAGAGTAAATATGAGCCATGAAAACTTAACTCACCTGAACTAAGAAGCGCCTTCGATTCTGAGAGTGTTTCTTGAATTCAAAGCCCGCTAAATCGTCCGTTCGAAAGCTGTAATGTTCGGCTACCTTCCTCCATGCTTCGGATACTGATAGTGGTCGGATACTGGGCAATATGCTGAGAGTTGTCGACAAAGATTTTTATGTTTAACAACAAGCAATGGTTGTCTTTATCGGGCATGGCTACTTCTCTCTTGAGGTGGTTTATGTCCTTTGAATTTATCTTATAGTTATTAAAGAATTTTGGGAGTAGTGTGCTTTTGCTTGACAGCTTTTGTGAAGGATGCTTTAATATTCACACGAAACAAGAAAATATGAACCCTGCGACCTATGATAATTTCGCAACTTTATTTCGCGGATGTGCATCATCAACACTGACTACCGCTTAATCATGTAAGGCATGATTCATGACATAGTCAATGTTCATTCTCAGCAGTTTGTATCCCCATGAAAAGCGTATACATGTATGTTTCGACTAAATAAAAGCAGCTAGTTTGACATCAGAAAATATATGTTATTCCCTGACGGGGAAATAATTGTTAATTTTCATCATCATCATCATCATCATCATCATCATCATCATCATCATCATCATCATTATCATCATCATCATCATTGTTATTATTATTATTATTATTATTATTATTATTATTATTATTATTATTATTATTATTATTATTATTATTATTATTATTATTTAACAATTATTCGCCGAAGGCGAAGTAAATATTGGTGAATATTCCCCGAGACGAAGTCGAGGTGAATATTCAGCAATATTTACTGAGCTTGAGGCGAATAATTGTTTTAGTATGGTTACTCACGTGATTACCAGAGAAAAACAAGAACCGTCCGAAAAAGGGCAATTTTATTTGTTTGTTTCAAATTGTCACGCGCCAGTGAACAGGGACGTGCAGTATGCCGGAGCGCTTACCATTTGAACGGAATTTTCTGCAGTTTTTTCTGGACAAATGGAACTGCACTTTTTCGCACTAAGGAAACGGAGGGGATTGAAACGTACCTATCATTTGATGCGAAGTTTCGGATGCCAGTGGGCCGAGGTCTGGGTACGTATCAACAAGAAACATGTCGGCTGAACTTCCCGTCATGTTAGACGTTTTAGCGGACGACTTGGAAAATAATTTTTTTGGAGAAGAAGACGACGATTTCATCATTTTGTCTTTTGCAGCATCCATATTTGCAAGGAAAAATTTTAATCGAATCCTTGGATATTTTGAGCAAACGATAGCAACGTATTCTCTGGATGAATTTAAAGCTCATTGTCTTATGCAGAGGGCAACGTGTGAAATTATGGTGAGGGAGGTTACGGCTACGGGAAATATACCTGCTGGAAACCCATTCGGAAGACATGTTATCGACCAAAGAAACAAATTTTAATTTACCTTTGTTGTATGGCGAATCAGGAGAGCGTACGACTTGTTGCTGATAGATTTAACATTACATTTAGACACGCATTCCCTCGATAAATGTTTTGGAAATCTGCCACCATCTTTCAGATCTTTAGCATTCTTTCTCGGAAGTATGACCGTGAAGAGCCTGTCACTGGTAATTTGAACAAATGGTACAGAAATTTCCGGGAATTCCGGTAAAAGCGAGAAAAAGGGAATATCTCGAAAGGTATTACCTTTTTCCCGAAAACATTCCACAGGGATGAGCCGTTCCATTTGAATTCTCCCCGGAATTACCGAAAATTCCATTCAAATGGTAAGCGCTCCCGATCACATGCTCGATCGCAATCACATGCTCAATCGATAAACTGCACATGCCTCAAGCAGTATTCTTTAACTGCCGCTCCATTGAGACGAAGCATTGACTTCTGTGAATGAATGTTGGGTTTCTCCGACCCATTTACCAAAATAGATGGAGATGAACCAGGCTGTTTGGAGTTAAACTTGAGGATCACAAGTGTTTAATAGCGATAGCACTTTATCCCTCGGAGATAAGCTGCTTCAGGTAGGAATTAAGTCCTTTGTTGGCTTCACTGAAGAGGTACACAGTTGTCGCAAATTTTTTTGTTGTGAAGCGGTGACTTTAGATGGTGGTCAAGAGCCGCTCGAACCGACAACAAACTAGTTTTCAGATTATAAAAAGTGCCGTCTTCTCTCCTTATTGAAACGTAAAACTTAGAGAGACATTTATTCATCTCGTTTACTTCCATGCTTTTAAATTCTGTCTTAAATTCGTTTTGTTGGTGAAATTTCATTCTGTTAAATAAAGAAAATCGCGCAAATTTAACTTAATTTGTTGTTTTCATTTTAAGCCATCGACATCGACAGCATTTCCACTGCAATTAACAAGTTTTTTTTTATTACAATCAGCAAATTTTTCATATATTGCCGTCGAAAAGTGTCACCCCGTACTTAGCTGCATTTTTAGTGCCTCTCGGAATTGAATTTTCTTTCATCTCATTTACCTCTTCCTCAGAAACATCAATAAAACGCTAAGCGGCCATTTTGAAAATTAGTGCTCCCGCTATAATCACCTCGCGCGAGGTGATTAGTATAGGTAATCACATGAGGCCGAGTACTATTAAGGATTAATTGCACGAGTGTTTGGAATTTGGAAAATTTTGAAAACACAAGTGCAATTGATCCTTAATAGTACGAGGACTCATGCTATTACTTGTTTATCACCAAAGGACAAAATTTATACGAAGGAAAATCACGCGCGCAGTCTATTTTTATCTGGTAAGCCTGTTTAGCACTACGGCAAATCATTAATCAAATTAAACTGACCAATCGATTCAATGAAATTATATTCTCCAAAACTGTGTCGTGATACACTGCCAAAAGTCTAGAAAACAAAGCTCATTTCAACAGAGCGTTTCTGCCAACAGAAAAACAACAAAGTGCTTTTACCTGAACAAAACACAGTTTAATCTGAGTCCGAATCCTGGAGCTGATGCTCTTGTAAGCCCGCTTGCTCTGGCTAAGACTGGATTGCAAAGAATGGTTTCCTGCGACGTTGAGCGTTACATTGCAATGGCTGAAATTGTAGACATGGCTGGAAGCTGACTTGGACTGAGTTTGAACTGATGACAATGGATGGAGAGCTTGTCTTGAAGTGGAAGCAGGCTTTTCATTGTCGATGATGTTGGACATGATTTTCTGTTTGTTTTCATCACCGGAGTCGTAGTCATCTAGGCCTTGCTCGGAGTTGTGACCCGTTATGTTTTTGATATCGCATTTTGGAATACCGGAGCTTTTCAATTTCTTCACAACGGTCTTTCTTGCACTGTGGTTGGTTAGCTTCTTTTCGAAGCAGACATCTTTTAACGGTCAGTGCTCTTTCATTGTTTTCATTATGTTATTGATTGTATTCTTGCCCATCGGTGTTTTCTTGTACCACACGGCGCTGGTTTGAGGCTTGTCGATAACAGCCAGGTAAAATGGCCCTGTTTTCTTCATTTCCTCTGGACGTTTCTCCAGGTATTGCTTAAACAGAGCAACGGGGCACCACTTCTCGCCTGTGGCGAACATCTTGGGAGTAGCTAGCCGAGGTTTCACTCGGAGACCACCTTGTCTTGTCTTTGTAGGGCCTTCGGAAAAAGTGATGAACTCGACGCCATTATCTTCCTTTTCGATTAGAAAAATCTTGCAGGATATGAAGCAAACCTGGACCAATCATCACCTGAGTAATTATTATTATTATTATTATTATTATTATTATTATTATTATTATTATTATTATCATTATTATTATTATTATTATTATTATTATTATTATTATTAAGATGATCGAGGCGAGTCGGTTGCGAACAGTCGGCGCGCGCTACGTCGCATTGTCACTCTCTCATTACACTTTGCTCTATATCAAGAACGCCGTGCGTAAACCTCAGAGAAGAAAGCTAGACTAACGATAAAACAGACTTCAAATATATCTTGGAGTAATTAATGGAAAAAACAAACTGTGACATTTCATATCAAGCAGAACAGAAATAAACTAAACAAAGATCTTTGAGAATTTCGCACAAACAAGTGAATAAATGTTCCGCGTAAGCTTTGTTTTTATTAATTAAAACTAGTAATATAGTTCTCACTAAATCTGCCCCCGCTTTTTTTCTGACTGAAAACAATTAAATATTATTCTATGTTATCCTGCATGGGTTTCCTGTGGACGTAACACTGAGATGGCGCTTTAGTGGTCTTTATTCAGACAAGTAATACTTCATCGCCGTCCGTTTTTTCGGTCGTGGAAATGGCATCTCTGCTTCATGTGTGTGCAACTACAGGTCTTAATCTTCTTAGGAAATTTATGAACACAAAGGGATGTCGCCTATCTTTCCACAGCGGTATTAAATGGCTCTAGCGATTGATAATGAAACATTTTGCAAACCTGAAAGTTATTTTTTCCGTTTACTACTTGCACATCATTACGAGAATAACAATCAGACGAGATAAATAAGAGAAAACAAATAAAAGTTGGATCCTGACTCGAAATTGACTCGCGCTCGAACTCGAACTTGACTCGTCCTACAAGTAAACTCGATCAAGCGTGTCGTTGATCCTTTGCGAGCGTGTTGTAGATCCTTTGCTAGCGTTTCGTTGATCCTTTGTGGGCCGAGTTCACGAAAATCGAGTTGTTGTTTTTTTCGATATCTTTTTCTTCTGGAGAATACACCACATTACCTACGTTCTAAGGTGCCTCCTCGGGTTTTGGCCTCTGGGCCAAAACCCTGCGGGGGCAATAAAATCACACTTTAATGTTGCATTTGTTTTAACGACAGTTCTTAAAAGAGAAAAGAGACTTTCAGAGAAAATACTGACACATCCTACTCTCTGCCCTTATATCTTATTATTTTAAGTATTTGCGTTTGTTCTCTGTCAAGATTGTCACAAATCAGTGCTAAACATGACTAGAAATGTACGCAAGAAAAATTTGTCTGTAGATACAGTGTTGCGAAGCATTTGTTTGACTAGTTTAGCTTGGAATCAAATTTTCTTAGATGAAGCAAAATGAGACGAGATTAGAAAATAAACCTCCAAGGGAAATAATGAAAATGGACCGAAAAACTGAGCTCATAGGACTGCTCTGCAGTATTAAGTTAAAGTCAACACTACAAGGAAAACAATATCTTGCAAAACAACAAACCAGCAGTCGCATGAATACTCGCCGCTTTGGAGAATAACCAGACCTTTTATTCCATTGCTGATTTTTTCGTTCGTTTTACATCGTTTAGTCGGCGAATAGTTTCACTTTAAGCGAAAGAAATCAAAGAATCCAACGTTTCATCGCGCCGGATCGGACTAAAGTGTTTTCACTTCAAGTTTTTCCTGCGGATTCCGGTTACCGTGACCTTAGTCAGAGATACTAAAATTCTGCCCGCTACCGGAAGCAATCGGACTGTAGCGGAGCACCGTGGGTAAGAAAGTATGGTAACCAATCGATGCGAGAAATTTTGGTTTGGGTTATGACGTCACTGTCCGTCCGACCGTACGACCGTATGTCCGTCCGTATCCAGCATCACAGGTGAGCCAATGCGATTGGCACACTCAAGTATGTGAAGCTTGCGCTCCCGCCCGCGTTTGTTTGGCGGGAAGTTACATGGCCAACTGCATTTCCAAAAAACAAAAGAAAATTTTAAAGGCAACAAAATACAAAGTCAATTTATGTAATCGTTGAATATGTCGACAAACGTGGAAACAAGAGAAAGAGAGAGGGGGGAAAGAAAACTAGAAAGCAGGCCACGAATAAGCAAAGTTCAACGTGAAACCCGGGAGCGACTGAGAGCACGAGCAAACAGGCGAAATATAAGTTGAAACAAACCATGTGGTAAACAACTCACAAGTCGCTTAGAAATTAAATGCACTCTTGCAGGCAACTGTCGATAATTTTCCATATTTGACGTATTTCAAACTATACCCAGATACTTAAATCGTTTCTATACGACAAATATTCGTGGATGAATTAATTTTTGAGCATTTCGTGTTGATCATGCGCTTCTAAACACGCAGAAATTTTAAACACTCAAATATTTCGGACCACAACCAAACATTATTTTTCCCGCATTCTCCTTTTGTTGACGTTTACTCAGAGACTAAAATTATTTCTGTAGGAGGGACATTCACAGAGTTATGAATTGTTTTGAACATTTTGTGCTGGACTTGTGTAATTCATTCGCAGCGCATATTAACCATTGAGCTTGTAAACACGCACAAAATTTAAGCACTCAAATATTTCGGACCACAACCAAACATTTTTTCTGTATTCTTCTTATGTTAACGTTTGTTTGCAGACTATAATTATTTCTGTGCGGGGAATATTTACAGAGTAAGCGGGGAAAATGCACGCTTGAAAAACATCATCACGCGGTAGCCAACTCGCAAGCTGTTTACAAATTAAATCCTTTCTTTCGGGCAATAATCGATACGTTTTCCTTATTCTACGTATTCCAAGCTTTACACAGACACATTAATCGTTTGCATGGGACAAATATTCATGGAAAACTTAATTTTTTCATCCACGACTATTTTATAGTCTCAAACGTCATCGGAATTCAGCACTGTGATCTCGCACGATCGACAAGAACAACTGGTTCAAAACATTTTCCGCTGACGCGTAAGCAGTTTGCTTCATATGTGCTAAAAATATATTTTTGTTCATTGTATATGTTGCTTGTCTTGTGTAGAAAATATTAAGGAAGCCTATTTTCCACGGAAATTTGAATGAGTGGTTCTTACACGGACACGCTCTTAATTTGCCAACATTATATATTTTATTCTCGCTGGTAGCCTGAGTATATACCTGAGTTGCGGTAAGTTTGGTTCACGAATGCGCTGGAAAACAAGTGAGTTGTAAATTTTCTCAGCGAGCAATGATGCGTATAAGAGGGTCTGTAACATCGCTTGGAAAATAAAACTCCTACCATGACTGTGGCTCAGGCCCTGAACGATCATATTAGACAGACTACTACGACCCCTGGGCACAAGCCATTTGTTACAGGTAATTTGTTTTCAATATTAGCGCCTTCCTGTCCCTAATCAAACAAGCGCGCGCTAATTTCTGTAGCCTAAGTAAACTAAATTTACGTCACAATTGATTCTAGTGCACAATTAGCCTTTCTGCTTTTTGCACTCATGTTATCCTATTCCGTTTATTAAGTCACTGAGAAATGATAAAGTAAAACATGAAGATTCGTTCACAGATTCTAAAGTACATGCATTTGGACAGAACTTATTGCTTGCTTACAGGTAGGTTTAGCCTCCATGTCCGTCTTAAATAATGGTGTAATCAAGGTTCGTGTTTACGCATGACTATAAAATCTCCGCACTTTGCGCCATTTGCCGTTTCCACGGAAAAATTTTTTGACACATCAGTAGGATGTTCCGACCGTTTTGCAAAGTCATGGGTCAAACTCTCGTTCGAATCTCGACTCTTTTGTCCCCTTCAGTTGTTACGACAAGTTTTTTGATGTTTAGGAACTATTTAAAGCTCAGTTTAGTATGTACTTCCTTTTCACATGAAAGGGCAGGTTTAGCTGGTGTTTTAATAGTGTTGGCTCAGTAGTGCATACTTCTTCTTTAAAGAATAACACACATACAATAAGCAAATTACTACATATATTTACTATATTTGCAGGCAGAAATGTTCGCATCATTATGGAATTATTTCGCCTGATAGATGTTCATGATGAAATGGCACTGAACGATGCTCAGTTCTGCGCATTTATGAAGACAGCCACTGACTTTAACACAAATCAAATCTACAAAGTGTTCGACATGTTAGATGTGGACGGATCAGGGGCAATGGATTTTGACGAATTCTACCTGCTCATTTGTATCCTTATCGCTGTGCAAGACAAAGCAGAGAAGAACTTTATCTACCGCCATTCTCGCACTGTGTTCGATCTTCTTGACGAGGACAGTAGCGGCAATATTTCCGCTTACGAGTTTGAGACCTTTGGATTTTTGTTTAACTTGCAAGGTGAAGCTATTCGAACCATCTTTGGGGAATTTGACGTATCCGGAGATCAGGTATGTAAGCAAAAGAGACGGGAAGACGGCAAATGCTCAATGATAGACCAATCAGACAAAATAGCTAGCCTGTACGGTCCAGCCTACCCACCTTCCTCAAGAGAAATAGAGGAGAGGGGGCTGGCATACTACAGGCTACCAAACCATGAACGTATCTAAGATAGTTTTTGCCGTAGTGTTCCACCATCAAAATCTCTCGAAAACACAAAGAACTCCTTTTACAATTCTTGAAAATGGGAATTTTTTTAAGAATTTTTTAAATTCCGTTAATGCATTAGTTTTGGCTGAATACTAAGGTCGGTTATTTTCAACTAAAACTCTTAATACTGACAAATAGAAATCTTGATTACTGCTTCAACTGGAAACGTTTGAGAGCATACTGTGGGTTACTGTTAATTTTCCTTGTACCCTCTAAAGTATCGATGTCCACCAAGTGTCCACGTATATGACAAACTTCTGTAGTTTCCGGCATCAACTCTACTGTACAACATTAAACAATAAATGCTACTTCTACTTGTATTTTCAAGTTTTCGCATTTTCGCAAGAAGAACGTTTTCTTTTTTTTAATTAGGTCAATTGCCATCGTCATCACCATCATCGTCACTATGGCTTTGCGAAAATATCGTGAAAGAACTTAATCCATACCAATATTACTTTCTTGTGTTTCAGTTGTGCATGTCTGTCTAATGAGCGAATTAATCCTGATTCATCAAGCAAGCAACTTTCTCACAGTCCCATAGGACTTACCGAGATTGGGCGACTGTGAGTCATGAGAAAGCGGGGCCACATTATCCATTAGCTATTATTCCCAACACCTCAGTTGTTAAGACACTCTCCAAATTTCGTTTCACAAGTCATTCAACATGGCACCACAAAAAAATCAGTGCTAGAATCCTGTGCAAGGGTCACTCGTAAAGATCGGGGATTGTAGAAGGGGACTTTCATTTTTTTTTTGTTTTTGAAAAACGGAAAAGGGACAAGGTTACAAACATTTTTACAATTTACTTTTAATAAGGAACTCATTCCATTTTGCACCCGGTGCAGGCCGGGAAAAACCCGACAATCACAGTCATTGACATGGAGCGTCAAATCGTCTTAAACTCTGAGCGGTTTATACTATTTTCTTCTTTCAACAGCGTTAGACAGTTTAATTGTTTGCACACAGTTTTTGTTATTGTCAGTACAATTATTAAGAGACTGCGCTCTGGTCGGGGAAATGGAATTAAACTCTTTACCTATCTAGGCGTGTGATTTGTTAATCTGTTGTTCTGCTTTTAGGAACTCGACTACTCTGAATTTAAGATGTTCGCCATGGCATGTATTGACAGACAGTCGGAGATCGAGTCATCCAAAGAAAACAAAACCAATGTTTTATTCGACACCGCTGGTAGAATTTGCAGATCGTGTGTTGTAATGTAGTCATGAAATATCTGGAACACGCCAAAGCTGTTCTCTCGTTTATGGAATTTTCTAGAAAATTAATGTTTATTAAAAAGCCTGTAAAATAAGCTGAGAATAGTAGTAGTTTCTGTTTATTTCATTAGTGCGGGATGGTTACCTGGTGAACTATGTTTCTCCTGGTGTTACTGCGACCTATTTTTGGGTTTTGTTGGTGCAAACTTATAAGGATGTAAAATTTTGGTTTCACCATGGTGCTGTGCAGAAATGAATGAATTGAGGTGAAACTGACTGGATTTGACCTTAGTTGCGCCGTTTGTATGCAGTTCATTTTTCGCGCTTAATTTTTCAAATATTGCTATATCCTTTTCTCAAAGAATAGAAGCCTAATACGAAAAGATCACATTCGGTTGTAATGCCACGTAACGTAACGACAGTCACGGTGTGACCGGTAACGTGTTTCGCGGACCTACTTTGGACCAGTCAAACCTGTTCTGATGTGATTATGTAATTTTGTCTCCCGGTAATTTCATCCAATCGTTGTACCAAATTGATAGGATGATAAGATTGTAACTACTGAGTTACGACTTCTTGACACCTTTGTGTGTGAGACGGTCAGTATGATGGGAGATGACGTTTTATTGCCAGAATATGGACGTCAGGCGAAACCCTTACGACGGTGAGAGGGTTTCGTGGGGGAGGGGGTAGTAAAATGACTAAAAACAATGTACACCCATGAGGCGGGTATTCAGGTATATTATTTTTGGGGAGGTACGAATGAGGTCACATTTTGATACTCAAAAACAACCCAACTGCCCAACGGACCAGAACTTAACCCCAAAAAGTCAGGAGGAATTACCTTCTGCCGTCATTAATTTACTCGTGACCCCCCCCCCCCCCCCCCTCGGCTCTCCCCAACCTGGGATGTTGGTCTTCTATACATTTAATCTTTTATGTGGTATTTCGTGTAGTCGACATAGCACGCCTCAAATTGAATAAAACTAAAACAAAATCAAATGAAATGGAACTTCAAAAGGTAACAAAGGCAAAATTTTGATCTTCTCGTCATCTACAATATGTGATATCTTGACTTCCTGAGAATTTCGATCGTAGTCTCACATCTCCTGGCCTTCACAGCCTGAGTCTATTTTTGTGTAAATCATACCAGTGATAATCAGTGTTAAACTGTACGAAAAAAAGAAAAATGGCAGGTCGGAAGACAACTGAAATCAAATGGAGCAAAAGAACAGAGGAGTGTTTGGAAGCAAATCCGGGCTGAATTAAATACCGTTTATGTATTCGTAGTATTGGCAATCGACACACATGCCAGCAGTGAGGAGGACAGGGGAAAAGAACGGAGTGGAAAAGGTTTAAAGCGAAAAAAAACAGACGGTTGATATTTTATTACCCCTTTTTTGGTAGAACATTTATCGTGTTCGAGTTGTGTGATCTCAAGGCCAGAATAATCAGCACATCACCAGAAACTCGTAAACGATCATAAGTTTGCTAGATCTGGATATTTTTTAATTGTCGTCTGGGTTTCAAGAATGAAAAAGCAATACAGACTGCAATACAGTGAGAATCCCTTTGAGTTGACTCAGCTCATACAGTTTATGTCCATTTTATACTCACTTGACGTAATGATCTATAGCAACTGTTGCTTTGAGATCCTTTTGTTTTTCTTCGCATAACCGGGCGCTGGTGATTTTTTAAAACGCGCAGTACGAACTTTAGGTTTCGTGATGACAAACATTCTGGTTGATTGCAAACAATTTTACAGTAAGGAAATATTTTATCGATGATCGCAATTCACCCCCAACACGTCGTCCACAAAAAATACACCTTTTGTTAGCTTCAATTCGCTTTCTATTTTTGTGTGTGCGTGTGTTTCTTTTGTTTTCATTTATGCTAGTTCATTTTGAATTGCCTTTCTGCTGATTTCTTGGAACGGAAAAAATAAGAATTACGTACGGAAGATATGGCCATTTGCACTGTCGTGCTGATTCATGTTAACGTTATGGTCGACGTTCATAAATGTAAATACATAAAGCCATCACACGTTTTGACATTTATATGTTCAGATAGCTTATTTGTTCGAATTTCAATTATATTTTCGGATTTTTTGTTTTGTCTGAGATCCGAACATTCAAAGTTGCTGTAGTTAATACAGGCTGTTTCCCAAAAAATGTGACAGATGGTGGTTTAAAGAAGCGTGAACAGCATTTTTATCAAACCAAACGGAACTGTATATAAAAACCTGCACCTGAATAAAATAGTAGCAAAATTTTGACAGACCAACCCTTCTTCAGAGGATTTAAACAATTCGAACTATTTTGAATCACACGTCGTCCACAAAAAATACACCTTTGTTTGTTCCAATTCGCTTTCCTTTTGTGTGTGTGCATGTGTGATTGTTTTGTTTTCATTTCATGCTAGTTCATCTCTCTGTGTCTGAAATTGAAACTTAATTTGTATGAAGTAATGTACCCCATTAGAAGGACCGTTCGTAAAAGTCTAGTTGGACGATATTTACCGACCCTTACTTCCCTTTTTTCGATAACCGCGAAGATTTCCTACACTTAAGAAAACCACTTACCGATTTCCGTGGCCAGTCTGGTTAAGCTTCACAGTATATTTGCTCAGTAAATCTATCGTAAATTTGGAAACACCTCATTCTGTCCTTGTGACAACTTACGCTATACCGCACAACTGTGTGTATCATTTCAATTACATACAATTTATATTGAAACGGCGGCAGCCAAAATTGATTTTTCAGTTTGATTAATATTTCTGACTGAATAACAAAAGATTTGAGAACGAAAGGAAAGCCGCGTTTACAGCTACATGTTAGCTCTGTTTTTTTAAGGAGAATGTTAATTTTCTCCCTTTATCAATTAAATTTACAATCGGCAAATTTAAAGAGTAATTTAAAGGGGGAATCACCACAGAGACTCGAGGTATTCAGTAATATTTTTTTTGTAATGAAGCTTCCGTGATCGAATACTCCTTGAGCAAACGGAAATCAACTTTCCTGCCTTCACCAAGTAACAAGGTTCCACTTCACAAGCTGTTACAAATTGAACAATCAGAAGGAGTTTTTTCCTTTCCTGTCCTTACCTCGCAATTCTTCTTTTGAACAGACTCATTCTTTTTTTTTTTTAATTAAGCCGTAAAATTATATTGGCTTTAATGCTAGACACTAACAATCTTTCAATCGTTTTATGCTTTTGTCTCCCAGTATACGTTAAGAACGTGAAATATTGAGCTTAAATCACTTTGCCTTCAATAATTGCTAAATATGTTCATTTGTAGTTTTTCAGTTCACAATTTTGGTAATAGAGTCAAAGATTTCTTAAACTCACCAAATGGCGCACGAATACCAAACTGCGCGTTTATCGTCATTGGCAGTATCAAATAGCGCATGTGCAAACTTAAAGCAACTACTGTGATATCTTGAGGTCAGCGTACACCGCCCCAAAACGCAAAAGCTACGGCTGTACTGTATAGTCCAAAATATCAGTTGTCTATGCGCACTGACCATTTCAGACTACAATGGCCTGAAATAGGAAGGTTCCTGCTCGTAACTAGTCAACACCATTTGTGATTATGTGATAAGTCTATTTTGGGCGTAGACATTTTACGAAAACGTTTCATTTTTCGGCTAAGATAAAAGAGCTGTTGATAACCAACAGATTGCGACTACTCTAATGGGGAGCACTCCGTTTGTATAACACGGGGTGGGGAAAGAGATTTTTTTGTTGGATCCCTCTAAAGTTGCATAACATCTTTGCCCCGTCCTGAAGGGGTTATTTACTAAATAATCCACACGCCCTACGTCAAGCACGAATACTATTGCGTTTGCTACTGAAAATTTGCTAGATTCTCGGCTATGGCTGTTGAATGCTTGCGAATTTCGTTTCATCTGTTTTTTTTTTTCATAATTTCGGTTGGTTTCTTTTTATTATTACTTTGATCTTAAAGTAGTTAGGTTTGAAACATTGTGGGAATTTATACCGAAATAGTTAGTAACTGGGAAAAATCAACAACTACACGAATGAACTTTCGATCAGTATTTCACGGGCTTACTCATATTGTTATTCATATAGTTACTATTTGTAGGCACTAACGTCGTTTAAATTTTTTTTATACGAAACCATGGCATAAAGATCAATTAGAAGATCCAGAAAAGCACGCCAATGATATTCATGAACTGTATGATAGACATCACAAGGTGTCCCCTAACCTTAATTCTCACTAAAACACACATAATTCGGTCAAACATGAAGTCGTATGAAAACGACAAAAAAGCCTATTTTATATGAAGTACCCAAATTCAGGGTTAGGTGCATTTCTGGACATAAGTGAGAAGATCCACCGAAACTCCCTACGAGTTTTGTCAGCAAACACTTGCTGAAAGCATTTCTTATAGAAAATCAGCTTGAGAAAGTTTACCTTAATCCGGCTGGCACGAATAAATGCAACCCAATAATGATAAGGAAGACTTCAAGGAAAAGTTTGAAATAAAAAAAGTTTGTTTAAAATATTGAAAAATATTGAAGCTGGGTTTGTCACCAGGTGGGTACATTAAAAATTATTTGGAGATACAAATAAAGTTACACTGGTGGATTAAAAGCGTTCTAAAATTATTTACAATAAAAATGTTCCCAACGTTTCGGTCGCAATCACGGACCTTCTTCAGGGGAAGTGAAAGAAAAATGATGCAGAAGCACAGTTATAAACAAGACTCTGAGTAAAATTCAGGATATTTGTCATTTTTTCTTGTTAGTGAGAGTCAAGTGAAATACTCCTTGGGGAGTAACGCCCCGTCGGCTCGATTGAGTGGGTCTTTGGCGCAATTAATCTCCCAGGCCTCGAGAATCTTTCTTTGGTGCCAATTATTGCTAGTCCTGAGAATTGTGGCCTCATCCCACACGATGTCGTGATTTGTTTTTATCACGTGGTCTCCAAGTACTGATCAGCACTTGCAGACCACGTGATAAAAACAAATCACGACAACACATAAGTTTGCCCAAAGCCCACTTAATGTCTCTGTACTCAATTATGACTTCTATTACAAAGTAGAATGGAGGCAAAGAAGTTCAAAGCAGAATTGAAACAAACAGAAGAGCCGACAACATTATCTCTGGATTGAATCTAATTGGTGTAATAACAAAGCTCTATTCGTACGTGACGTCATAACCAAAACCAAGATTTCGGGCATTGACAGGTTACCAAAATTTGTTACGGATGCTCTGCGCGCGCACCTTTGGCGCGTGGAGCTCTGCCAAAAAGAACCACGGTTAAGAGGCTTTGTTACGCCGCAAAATGTAACAATTAACGCAAAATGTAACAACTTTTGACGCAAAATGTAATATTAACCCGAATTGTAACAACTTCTAACGCAAAATGTAACAATTTCTTTAACGCGAATTGTAACAACTTTTTAACGCAAAATGCAACAACTTCTTTAACGCGAAATGTAACAACGCAAAACGTAACAATCTTTTTGATGGATTATTGTAAGTAAAGCTTAAGGTACATCACTATCCACTGTGTGCGGGTGGCTAAACTTGGTCATACCAACCTTCAGTACAGCTTTAGCTATTATCCCTCGGTTGTCTAAACCTTATGAAGTATGGACTTTTGGATTCCCAAATTAATAAAGTGCTGTTTATATTACTATCAATACCAGAGGTAAAGTGGGAAAGAGGAGCGAAGGGTCACAATATTCCCAAGTTTTCATAATTTGGGAGAGGAAAGAGTAAAGCGGAAGCGGTTGTCAGATTAAGTGGTAAAGGCGTAAACGTGGTGTTTACCTTGCCACCAACACTACATACATACAGAAGGAGTTTCGATCGAAAGCTTTATCACTGGTACCTGAAGAATGTATGGTTACTTAAACGACTTCTACTACCTACTTACACTTGCATTTACTTACAATACACTGTTGCTTTTCTCCATCATTAATCATAGAACACATAGAGTCAAAGTTAATCAGCCATTTAACAAGGGTAAGAGAGTTGTTCTAACACTCTACGATCTTTATTCTATGTGCTCTTGAATAATTTTCTCCTCTTTTCATTAAACGATTTCTTAGCTTAACATTTTAATTCAAGAGAAAACGTCGACCTTTCTAAACCGAGTGATTCTATTTAATACAGTTAACTCTTTCCTAGCGGCCACTTCTCGTAAGCGAACGCCTCCCGTTTTGCTAAATACTGCTCCAAAACCTCTCTCAACGGGACTTGTGACCAGTAGGTTTGTATAATTTGCATTTCAGTAGATGTTTGGCTTGACAAGAAGGCTAATATGTCTAAATCTCCTTCTTTATATATCAAGGCCAGAGTTGTTACATTTTGGGTTGTTACATTTTGCGTTAAAGAAGTTGTTACATTTTGCGTTAAAAAGTTGTTACATTCGCACTAAAGAATTTGTTACATTTTGCGTAAGAAGTTGTTACAGTTCGGGTTAATATTACATTTTGCGTCAAAAGTTGTTACATTTCGCGTTAATGTTACATTTTGCGTTAATTGTTACATTTTGCGGCGTAACGGGGTTGCCTTCTTGACGCCCTATTAAGACAAGAAATGTAAGAAATGCATTCGAACTCCCGTAGCTGTTTAGTATTCAAAGGTTATGTAAGTCATTTTCAGAGTAGATTATCACTGAACTGCTTTTAGGAGAAGTCTTTATATAAATTTCTCCGTCCATAGTCTAGACACTAGATAGGATATGATCGTTGTATGATGATTTTGTTCGCCTGCCTGCCCAAGCTAGCTCTGCAGTGTGTGGTGTTCTCGTTAATATGATCCGATTTTTTGTCGTGGTTGCCGCAGCGTAACTTGGAAATAAATCTGACTATTTAATAGATTTAAGTTTTATGCGTTTTTAGTACAACATAGACTTGTGGTAGGAGGGAAAATCAATGAATTATTGAATTTGTTTACTTTTGAATTTGTTTACTTTTGGGTTTCTCGTTGTAGTTTGACAAGTTACGTTGTGGACCGTGATGTGCGTATAAAATAAACAATATTTAGCATGTCGCTACCGGGCAATTATCATCAGTTCGTTAGCCGTTTGACAACAACTGAAGTTAGTGAGTGCACAGGCGTCCCAAGCTCACGTTTAGAGAAAGCGAAAAATTAATTATCCATTTATTCATATATGCGTCACGGCTGTGTGAGTTGGAACGTGACCTTTCATCTTTCGCGGTGTTAGGTTACATGAGATTTGAGCGCTTTATAAGACGTTGTATGGGGAATAAAATATCGTTCATTTAGAACGCTAAATACATTAAAATATCCTCATTTTTTACGTAAGATGATTAAAAAAAACTCACCTCTTGTGTGTCCGTTGTGCTTTTTCGTTATTTTCGCTGTTTTGAGCTTTTTATGCCACCACTGTTCTCTCCTTCATAAGACGGAGTCAAGCTTGACTTCGTCTTATGAAGGAGAGAACAATGAGGATATTTTAATGTATTTAGCGTTCTAAATGAACGATATTTTATTCCCCATACAACGTCTTATAAAGCGCTCAAATTCTCAACGGTTCTCATGTAACCTAACACCGCGAAAGATGAAAGGTCACGTTCCAACTCACGCAGCCGTGACGCATATATGAATAAATGGATAATTAATTTTTCGCTTTCTCTAAACGTGAGCTTGGGACGCCTGTGGTGAGTGTTACTCATTTTGCTCGAAGTGGGTGTCGAGGTTTAAGGGAAGGCGTATGCTAAGGTAACTTTGGCGATATTTATTGTACTCATATTCGAATTTATAGGGAATATTTCATATTTATCCAAGTATATTTTGGTGGCTTAAGGTTTTGTTATTATTGGTTCTGTATCGTATATCGTTCAATTTGTAAAGAGCAATGGTAACCTTAGTTTCCGTTTTAGCTTTTCAGTAATTTGCCGAGCTGTGCAAATGATCGCGAAAACCATATCATGTTGTTACTAAAGGGAAAAAACTAGAAAAGCCAAAAGTAGCTATGCTAGGAGATATTTTCAAATTATCTTCGTTGACCTGAATAAGGTTAATTAATCAACTTGGAAGTTCTAGAAGTGTTACTTGAAGTAAATTGGTTTCGGTTGAAATGAATACTTTTGAAATGAGCTCCGTTCTGTAATTGCGTTTTCAGGAGTATTCAATAGGATAACCTTTTAGCTATGAATACTAAGTGAGTTTCTTTGTGAACTGTAATAACGGTAATTACGCGGCACGAGCCGTTCACTGACACTTCGGGAAACTCATCAGCTACGTTTACACACCTCAAGAACTTTTAACTTAAGAATAGTGCAAGTTCTCCTTGATTAACAAGTGTAGTCGTTAGTGAGGTTTTGGTGCTAAAACTTGGCTTTTTAATCTTCTACGCGTTATTCAAAGTACTGCCGCGTCCTCTGTAATCACTTTTCACATTCACATATTGTATTCTGTTAACAATGGATACTTGTACAAATCATACATATATATACAACTCTGTTAGTAGCGCTAAGTGATTACATCGGTGATTACAGCAGGATTACATGTTTACAACCTTGCTGTTGGACGAACTTATGTCAGTTCGTCCTTCGAGAATAAACTGCTGTTGGAACCAAAAGTGAAGTTGTCGCTGTTACTTCTACATCCAGTTGCGGCTAGATCTTGGTACCTCGAGGGAGTGACGGCCCTTTCTCGCAAGCGATCTCTCCTTGAGTTAACCTTCCCCAAGATATTGTCACAGAAGTTCTCCCGTTGAAGTTCAGAATAGCCCGAAACGTTCCCGCTCGCTTAGAGTGGAAAGATCTTCCGTCACACTTGATTTTGTAGCTGCCAAATTTCACAATCATTGGGTTTGTTCCGTTGCGCCACCTCAGTTTGTAAGATATTTTGTTATCACTACCGCAGAAACATGCACGGCATTTAGGGCCTCGGTTACTTTAATGTCTTTAATAACAGCTTCTTCCGTCAAATCATAAGCGTCATCAGGCTCGCCGTGTATCCAAAGAGATGCCTCTAATCTGTCAGATTCGTCGATTTGGTCTTGGAGCCTTTTCTTTGCTGCCTACAGTTCCCTTGCTAAATAATTTACAGCATACTGAAGACATGAGGAGGACGGGCACAGTCAACAGTATTTAGCTTTCCATGTTAGTTTTGGTTTAGTATAGACATAAAGGATCTCTGAGCATAGCATTGAATTTCATTCCTAGCTTAACTTGCAAAGGAAAAAGTCCTTCGTAACTTTAATTTTCTTAATTTGTACATTTAGTGTCCTTATCGCTCCAGTGTCTGCCGCTATAATGATGTCATTTATACATCCCTCAATTCTCCTCTGATAATGTCTGTTATGGAAAGTTGAAGTCTTGTTTCCACCATACAATTCTAAATTTATTCCTCGCGAAGCGAGGGCCGAAGGCCCGAGCGTAGCGACGTTAATAAATTTGTCGGCCGAGCCGGCCCGAGAGGAGCTAAGCCGCGCGAATTCGAGCGAAAAATATATTTATATATTTCGTTGAAGGTGTCCGCACTGTTGCCTAGCAACAGGGAAAAACAAAGTATGAATGACGTCAGACTGTCTGGCGTCGTCTGGAGCGAAATTTGCACACATCGGAAAAAATATGCGTGCATGATCAAATTTCAACTGCAATGTTCATCAATATTCACTGGATACAGAACTATCTCTCCAGAATCTTTTCCCTTTCTTTTAGAAATCTTTTTTGTTAAAGATTGCATTGAAGAAATTACACGTTTTGTGGCCGCGGTAAAATAATTTTCCGTTGGAAATAAATTCATCGAACACGACAGCGCTGCACGCCCGTTGTACATTACGTCGCGTCAGAAATAGATTTCAACCGCAAACTAGCCTGTGGAACTACGAAAAGACCATGCTCATTAAAAAAATCCTATGCTCCTTTTATTCCTCCTCAATTGATGCTACAATACAAGTAAAGAGGGCTTTCCACGACCTTAATTCCACCCAGCCCCAGCTTCGCGAGATTTTGCGAGTCACGTATTTCTAGTTTTATTTTAAATTTCCTTTGCTGCTATTGTTGTTGTTGATTTTTTTCCCTCCAATTTTCAAAGTCCATATTTTTTTTCTGCCTTATTCCAACACGATATTCCTTAAAGTGACACTTTTATTATAATCATCTAACATAATGCAGTCCAATTTTGAGAGAAAGGAATAGCCTTGTGTCGGCGTTTGTCAAACGATAAAATGATTTGCCTGTACTACGTTAGATTACCTAACATGAGCCAAATTTAAAATAAGAACACTTACAGTAAATCGTTTTGAAAAGTCTGCTTTATTCAGGTTATCCATTCATTTACATAAATTACTTCGCCTTTTCTATGTTCACAAAACAAGGCCTTGTAGTCGGCCTTATATATTTTAAATGTTAAAAACAATTTAACCAAGCTAGACTGCCTTGAACTGCATGCTAGCCCTACAAAAGTGGTAGCAATTTAATCCAAAGATCTGGAGAACAATTTTTAAGATAAAACAATGTAATATTTTGAGTACGGCAAAATTTTTTTCCTTACACAACCATTTACTACGTTAATTACTCCAAGGTAAAAGACGCATTTACAATATAGGCTCCTAACACTAACAAAGACGTCACTGATGAAGCTTTCTACATCAAAAGAGAAGACAATCCAAAGTGAATAAATTATAACTGAATACAGCGGATATCGTTAATGAAAATCAATTTTTCTTGACACTTCGCAAATTCTAGAGAATTGTTAAGTTGTTATAAATTAAAGACCACACCTCCGTTCTGCAAAATTATTGGTCAACTGAACCTAATAACAGCAGTGCAATAGTTTACAGCCAGTGCAGTCTGTGTACATATCCATGTAGTTTAAACGTCACTGAAGGAGAGTGTGAAACATGATGAAGGCTAACAATTCTACTTCAGCGCAAACCATAAGTTACTTTGATGCAAGTTACGATTCATGCTTACTCGTTCTTAGTTTTTTGATAATCGCCATTAACATCTTGGTTCTTGTGCTGTTTGTACGAAGACGTCATCTGCGCACCAAAACCAACTTACTTCTCGTAAGTTTGAGCGTGTCTGATCTTATGATGGGACTGGTAGGAATACCTATGAGCACTGCATGTAACGCACTTATCGGCGACCCGAGTTTCTCTGGACTGTGCATAACGTCTGCGGCAGTGTACAGGTTCATCGCTGTGTCAACAATCTTCCATATCCTCATGATCACGAGTGAGAGGTATGTGTCAGTGATATATCCATTCAAATATATGTCAACCGTGACCAAGAAACGAACTGTTACTCTGATAACCTCCGTTTGGGCTTTTTCTCTTTTCATGGCGCTCATACAACTCGCCTGGCAGAAATTTGATCACTTCACCTCTCGAAATCCAACCAAACTGCGCTGGGGTCTTATCTACAATATCATTGGTATTGTGATATGTTTGTTGCTGCCTTTGTTGCTCATGGTTTACTTCTACGTGCGAATGTTCAACGTGATTCACCATCAAGCTCAGCAGATCAGGAAACTGAATTTGGTACAACAAGCGTGCGGCGGCCCTCGGGGAAAACAATTGGACACTGAAAAACGCGCCATAACCATATTCGCTCTGATGCTTGGTATATTTACATGTTGTTGGTCTACTTGGTACATAGGACTACTTCAGGATTATCTCAACAAGGAAGATTTTTACGCCATTCCTGCCGTTTGGCTCATGGTGTTTGACTTTTTGCGATTCTCTACGTCCTTTATTAACCCGATGTTGTACACTTTCTTGAAACAAGACTTTCGTGCGGAGTTGTACTTGATGATGCCATGTTGTAAGAAGAAGCCTGAGCGACATGAACCAGTAACTATGCATTCGATGGTTTAAGATCAAAGTACAAGCAAAAGAACTGCTGCACTCGAATCAAGTAATAAAATTGCCTTAATGAAAACGTTGTGCGACTTAGCAAATATTAGATTGGATTTACCATATGCTTTAATTCATAAATAATGCCTTAGTTTGAGGAAGCGGGTTTATCCCCGTCTTTTGGTTGAATTAAAAACAACAACAATCTGTAAATATGGCTTGACTAACGTTGATTATAAATTGTGGCCCGTTTCAGTTAGACCGGACAAAATTGAACCGTACAGTCAAAGAAGGTAATCCAAATTTCCCAATTTAATAACATTAAATAGCAACGCGATCCGTCCGGCATTGCAGTATAGTACACAAATACCTTGTGGGTAAGTAGAATATTAAAAGCCCTTCTATTTACACACGTTTTAAATATATTAATTTTTGCTCGCGTTCATACGCCCTTGTTTTGGCACTAACAATAGAAGGATAATTTGGTGGTTCCGTCGAGAGTACATATTTTCCGCCATAAATCCAATTAAACTATTAAACTTGTCTTTCACGAAACAAACGAGATAGCGATTGAATGAAAATGTTAAATATTTTTGGCAGTTTATTGTGCACCCGTTTGAGGATTATATTGCTGCACCACGGTTCAGTTTGTTACTTGGTTGCGTGCGCAATAGAAAGCGATTAAACTGAACCATTTATGTCGATAACAAAACTTGATTTACGGATGCGACGCGTAAAAAAAAAAAATGAACAAAATAAAATAGATAAAAATACCTGATGGTCGTTTCACCCGCTGATTTTTACGCGTTGTTTAAATTCCTACGATTTCAAACGTATTTAGTTCCCAACTTCAATAATTACTATATTTTACTTATTGTGTATTTTCGTCCGTCATTTCCATGGTGACTAAAGCTTTCCGCAAGTTCGCTTTTAGCACTTCCGATGTAAAGCATACGGCACGCGTAGAATACAAAGACATTTCTAATTTTTAATTTGAAAGTCGGCTCTGTGCCTTTAACGACAACTTGAGGAAAAGCTTCTATTCATTGCAACTTTCCATTAAAGTACCCAACACAATTAAACTTTACACCTTGGCGTCATACTTACTATTTCAAGAGGCTAGCTTCATTAGATTTGCAACTGAATAGAGCGACAGCTGATATCTGTAGCTTTAATGGCGGTAACCTCGGTTAACGATTGAAAAACAATCATACTTTCTCGAAAGATTTTTGAAGGAAATAAAGAGCCTCTCAAACGTCGAACAAAGCCAAGAAACTGCTGCTTAACAATGCCAAACAGAAAATGGGTTTATCAAAAAT
The DNA here is from genome assembly GCF_977016875.1 of Pavona decussata. Lineage (NCBI taxonomy): Eukaryota > Metazoa > Cnidaria > Anthozoa > Scleractinia > Agariciidae > Pavona > Pavona decussata. Next base: position 2,783,587 of record NW_028145697.1, read on the forward strand.
TGCAACAAAAAGTGCGCCAACTGCAAGTGTTCAAATAAAGCTTTCTCGTTAAGAAAGATGAATTAAAAAGATGCTAAATGAGACCGAACGCACAAAATCGCTTAGATTTTTCTAATAAAATTTCCAAGTAACCTGAATTTTATAACTTTAAAATAAATAAATTAGTTCCTTTTCGAATTAACGAGGTAGACTTGATCTTTTTCAACTGTAAGCAACATTTGAAATTTTATCCTAATCATAAAAAAAAACAGCTAACAATTGTTGTCTTAAGCCTGTCGGTGGCACTTTGGATCGCTCGATTTTCCTGAAGACAATATCATGAGAGAACATCTTACCATTTAGCTCGAGTATTTTTGACACTTTTCCCCAGTTGGTTTAATGATAAACGGATGTCGTAAGGTTTTTGAACGATTAAAAGACTCCAGGATCCAAATAACAAGAGTGCAACGGCCGCCGCTAAATCGGATGAAAGGAGGCAGTTTTTGTCGCTGTGAAAGAAAAAATTTAATGTTTTAATTAAGTTTGATAAAATGATTTTTTCGTTGTGTTCATTAACCGGAGTCAGAGCTTCAAACGAAGCATTTTCATAACTGAAAAGTTCCCAACCATGATTTTATTCATTTAAATGTAACATGGGAGAATGTGCTGTCACAGAAAATACCCTGGGCAAATCTGTTGTTAAAGTATTATTGGTTGTCTTTTTTAGAAGAACGAAATCGTTAAAATATGAATTTCAACCGTAAATGTCCTTGTAAACTTTATCCATGTATGGATGTTGAGAGTTTAATATTATGTATTTTGCCTTACATCAAGTATCTAAAGGTTTTCTCTAACCTCAGTTAATATATCAGGCAAGGAAATCTTAAGCAAGCTCAGCAAGCTTTTGTAATGCAGTAGTGAGAGCTGAGGTAAGGATGTAAGTGTTTCTACGTGGTCCTTCGTGTGTGCGTGCGGGAGCATATTTTAATAGGTCAAGCCTTGGACTTTGAGATACTGGAACTTTTGAAGCTTTTAAAGCCATGGGAATCCTCGAAAAACCTCCATAAAATCTGCGGAAAAAGACATTTGAGCAAACCAAAAGATTCTTTTGCGGAAGCTGAATCCTGACAGCCTAATTTAGCAAGTTTAAAGTAGTTTGGTGAAGACAAACTAGAAAGTCTTTCGCTTAAGTAGGTTTGCGTTTCATCAGACGGCGTTCATCTTACCGACGCCAAAGTGCTGTGAATGCGATGTAAATAATAATAACAAAAAAAAATTACGGTAATTCAAAGTCGCGGATGAATTTTGCTAGCGAAAACATGTCAAGAGGCTGCTGGACGCCTAATTGTAATTATTAAATTATGACAACTTTTAACATTCTAATATTACTGGCATATTTCGTGTTATTTTATTAATTTTAAGGCGCGATAAAGTGAAATTTGACAAATCTGACCTGCGATCGTTTATAGTAACGATAACATGAAATGAGGGAGATTCAACATTCTGTTTAATCAGTAAAATGCAGTGGTGAACATCTGCCATTTGTAACTTTCAAGTGGCCATTAATGAAGTGGAGCAGAACATAATCATTACTATTATTCTAATATCACCAGTAGATAAAATATTTTTATTCATAAAATTTGCTGTTTTCACACAATTTTCACATCATCATCAACTTCACGCTTTTCGCTCAGACCACGTGACCCGAAATAGATTGCACCGAGTTGAAAGACAGAGAGAGGCCTAGGAACTAGACAAGACCTAGAGAGGTTCTGTGTGTGTGGGCGGTTTGATGGTCTTGCACAGAACAACCAAACAAGAACAAGTGGTCTTACACACTCACGAAACTGAAGTGTGACCGAACGACGCAGGTTCCAAAGAATAGTTTAGTGGATGTTTCCAAAAAAATTAGTAGCAATGTTGAAACAATAACAATCCGCCATACAGAGAAAGATGGCCGCTGTACATTTTACCAAATACCTTACGAACCTAACACAGGGATTTCGTAAGCAAAAATTTTGGTTAAAAATACCAGTCGCCAACTTTTTCGAATTCGGTAGGTTGGATTGGTGTATCGGCAAAACACAACAAGGAAGCAAACTTCACACGTTTATTTTCACAGTTGACAGCAAGGAAATGTGAATAAACATACAGGGTATCTACAATGTACGCCGGGGAATACAGAGATGTTCACAATGTTGTGAGAGACTGCAAATCAAGAGACTTTCCCTAAGAGGTAATTTAAACTGAGGTTTTCAGCTAGCCACTTCAGAGGGATGTTACATGTGACACAACAACTTTAGGATACGTATATTAACTAACTAGTCATTAGATTTCGTGAGATTACTGTTTGCTCTTCTCCTTACACCAATTTACGAAAATCCACGTGCCTCCTCAAGTTAGTTGCTGATTATAGTTATTCAGGGATAGGTACAGTAAAATACAGCAAAGGGACGATAGAAGAGAGGTTTTTAAGAAAATTGACCAATACAGGTGATAATGTGAAAAACATCATTTGTTAAGAAGAATAAGGTATTGATTAGGGAGTGGGAATGAGTTATTGTCAGCGTCAACAGTTTTTGCGGTATCAATGTGGTGTTAGAAATCTGCTGTTTACACAACGAACAGTGGAGCTACGTATGTGTAATTACACATTGGTAAAACATTGCTTCCTCCACGGCTATCTTTGAATACAGACAAGACTGATTTTGTAGCAAAAATTACAAGGGCTTGTTAAGGGATAGCGCTCAGAAAATTGATAACCCCCTCCCCCCACAGATCCTGACGTGTACGTTTTGCTATGCCGGTAAATGAGGTGTCACTGAATGCCTATTTCATTTAAAAAGACAAATCAACGCAAGGGAAGCCAATCACAACACAAAACACAAAGCAAAAAAGAAGACAGTCGCACGTAACAACAACAGTGTCACCCTGTAAAAGTCCAAACCACTCAACATTCTTTATCATAACTTCATAGCTTCACAATCATAGCTTGGTAACAGAAAAATACATCGGAACCCCGTTAACACATTCGGCCGTAAAAATGTGGTTGTAATAAGGGGGTTGTAAAACTAAGGAAATGACTGGAATTTCAATTCGTTCGGGGCAAAAAAAAGTGTTCGTTAAATAACAAGGTGGTCGTAAGGTGGGGTTCCACTGTGCACAAAGTATGCTCGTAAACAAACAAAGCAGCTAATAATGCAAGAATTCTTTCTAACCAAACAGTTTGGGCTTAAAAGAACGTTGTAGCTAATCTAATCTTCTACTGTCCTGGAAAGCGACAAAGCATCCCTGAGCATGTGATCTCTCAAAGCCCACAATGCATCAACTGCATTGTTGTATTCACCATAACCACAACCCAGCCAGTGGACTGGTAACTGGGCCACTTGTTGGGGGGTCATACTTGGGGCATCGGGTTTGCGGGCTTGGTTCCAGTTGCTCATGTGTGGACTTCCATCACGAAGGCCCTCGATGTACCTGAGGTAGGCATCAGAGTGGTGCAGTCTTTGTGGCTTGGGTGGTGGAGCAAGAAATACGGGTGCAGGCTGAAGATAAAATCATAAGCAACAACAAGGTTAGCATAAAAGATTGCTCTGAAAACACACAATCATGAAACAAGATGATAAGAATGTTCTGAAATCAAATAGTCAAGCAACAAGGTTAAAATATGAAGGCTCCGATATCACACAGTCATCAGTGCAACAACATGGTTAACACATGAAGGTCTGAAACCACAACAAAGTCAAGAGACTAGGTTAACTCATAACGGCTTTAAAAAAACATAAAGCAACAAGATCAACATCATAGCATCAGGCAACAAGGTTAAGATATAAATATAAAGGCTCTCAAATCACACAATCAGACACATTCATTGCTAAACATGTTTTTATAGTTTGTTCTTCATTGGAGAAATCAGTTGATTTTACCTCCTGGTACTATACGAATAATTTCATGTTAAAGAAAAGGTTCTCTGTTACATATTTGAGTAGCTTTGATCACAATACAGCAAAATCTCCGTGGCAGTGCCACTTTAAGTACTTTTTTACTGTGCTTCAACCAATGTGTGGACGTTTCGGTATGACAGCATAAGGATCTCACCGTTTCCTTAGGTGGGGGTAAAGGTGGTGCAATTATTTGCTGCTGCTGTTGCTGTTGTTGGTGTTGTTGTTGTTGTTGTTGTTGCTGCTGTTGTTGTTGCATGGCGTTTATCTGGTTTATCTGTTGCTGAAAGTTAAACTGCTGTTGTTGTGCAGGACTATACTGCTGCTGGACTTGGTGCTGTTGCTGCGGCTGCTGTTGGGCAAAGCCTCCAACTTGACCTGTTGTATTTTAGACACCAGAAAACATAAAAGAGTGAGTCAGATGATCCCAGCTATAATGAATCACTCAATGGGCCCTTTGCAGCTAACGGTCACATGGTACAAAATCCACCATGCGGGAGAGCAAGCTACGTACTGTGACATTCAAAACAAAGGACATTCAAATTTGACTGGATGAATTAAGTCACTTTGTTTTGGATGCCCCAGTGCGCAACTTGTTCTCCAGCATGGCGAATTCTGTACCATGTGACCGTTTGCTACAAAGGGCCCATTGGGAAGCAAAACAGGAGATACAAGGAAAGATCCTGGTAGGGGACCAGCCCTGCTAATAGAGACTAAATAAGGAAGGGGAGAAGAACCCCTAAACAGAAAAATACAAAAACGCTATGATCTATCAGGAACAATACTCATACCTGGTGAAGGTGTTTGAGGCGCTGTTATATTCATCTGTCTTGGAAGTATGGCAGCTGCCTGTGCTGTGTTAGTTTGAGTCATTCCACTCACTCCAGTGCTCCCTTGATAAAGTGCTGTGAAAACAAGTAGGATAATTGTACAAATGTGACTTTAACACATGATGGAGGCGGTGTGGCCCAGTGCTAAGGGCGCCGGACCTTGAATCCGGAGGTCCCGGGTTCAAGTCCCGCCTCGGCCCCACTTGTAAATAGCCAGCTGGTTTGCCTCCTGCCAGTTGGGATTTTTAACATGTTATGTTCGATTTGATTATTATTTGTTTCCCGTTATTTCTGCGGGGAATGCCTGTAAACTAGCTTTGGGTAGCTAAGTGCATTTCCACTACAAACAAAGCATTTATTTATTTATTTATTTTTTTTTTATGATGAATGATAATGTAGTATTCATACCTTGTTGCATAGCTTGAGGCGTCAGCCTTCCTCCGATGTAAGTATTTTGACTGCCTACAGCATTGCTTTGCAGATGATTGCCTGTTTGAGCAAACTGATTTCCTGTAGGCAGCACAGCCATCAAGGGGCCAACAGACTGGACATTAACAGGAGTGCGTTGAGCTGGAGGAGGCTCTGAACTGTCAGCTATAATCAATGCCGCCTGATGTTTGGGAAAATAGTTCCTATGGATAAACAATCATTTCAACACCAATTTCCAAACAAATTTAGTCACCCCTTTCCTCCTCTCCTTTGTTTTCAAAAGTATGATATCAGCTACTGCGACTCAACCTTACCCCTGAACCTCAAACCTCAACGACGATTTTCGCGTTTTACTGCCATCTGTTTGAATTCTTTGAGACGTTGAGACTACCCCCTTGCAGAGAAATTTGCGCGCGCGTGATCACGTGCAACGCACGCGATATTTCAAATTTTTATGGCGCGTACGATTTGTTGACGCTTACAAGTTTTTTAGTTTTTGCTAGAGTTTGTAGTTTTCTTTTCACACTTTGTTGTGTACCATTTTCCCGTTTATTTATTAGGATTAAATTTAGATTTTGAGCCTACCATTCAAGGATAACTTTTTCTTAACACCATCAACCATAATTACGGTGACAACCCACCGACCACAAATACACAAAAGTGGATCTCAATCGCAGAGTATGAACATGACCTTTTCACCCCGCTAAGCTAAACGTCTTTTTTTTCCAGGAGGTTCGCTGAAGTGATTGGCGGCAATGAGAAATGCAACGGTTTGTTGAATCTTGAACTTCAGAGTCCGTATGTTATTGAAACAGACCATCAAATGATTAGTACATCGTATTTCGACACTGAGAGACATGGGTCGAACTCTTGTCTCTATACTGTTGACAAGCACTGCTAAGGATAACCCCAGCTAAGAGAAAGACAAGCACTGCTGCGAGAAAGGCAATATGATATTATTATCCATTTCATGATTGGGTGCCCCTTATTGATAACTCGGACAAATAAATAGGTAATTCTGATCATCATTACGTGCTTGAAGCGACAAGTGTATAAACTACAGAAACAAATCAAACAATCCTCGGAAGGTTATTAGGAAGTTGACCCTACATGAATGTTCCCAATGGTGGAAATAAATAAATAAATAAATAAATAAATAAATAAATAAACAAATAAATAAATAAAGAAAGAAAGAAAGAAAGAAAGAAAGAAAGAAAGAAAGAAAGAAAGAAAGAAAGAAAGAAAGAAAGAAATAAAGAAATACATAAATACATAAATAAAAACTATTATCTAAATTCATTTAAGCCAATGAAATATAAATGCAATATTTAACCTAACAAGAGTAAACGAAATGTCTGAGTGAAATAAGCTGTACCATTTGCCAGTAATTCACTTGGACGTGGGTCATGATACTATGCAATACTTACTTGCTTCTTTGTTGTTGGGTTATTTGTCTTGGCTGTCCTACCAGATGAACCTCCCTACAATGCCTGAAAAGCTTAGAACTGGCATTAAACGGTCTGCAAATTAAAACAGACATGCCATCAAAGTCAGCTAAACACAAATGGCGAACACTCACGCAACTCAAGGTTTCCGCAAATTCTCAAAAAACAATTTTCTGGGACTTTTCTACGACCTGCACAGATTTCCAGAGCCTCATACAATCGTTCCAATACTTCAACATTAAACTGCACCGTCTAACTCATATGCACGCGTTCAGTCAATGGAATGCATTCTGTTACAGGTTTATAGCTTTCTAGAACCTGAAATATTTCTAATTAATACGTTTACAGCTTTTTCCAGGGCTGGAAAATGCCAACAAAAGACTAGGACTTTCAAGCATCTGTTTCAAACGCGTGAATAGTATTAGTTCGCAAACATATTTAGTTCACTACAATAATTTATTAAATAGAGAATGCGTGAACCTTCAAATAATGCCTGTAATCAAGGGAATTGCAAAGCTGTGATGGTCAGGGTATTTTAATGGTAGGAAATGGGTTACTAAAGGATAGCTACTACCTCATTCCTCGTCGCTCCCTTGAGCATGTGGTCCAAAGACAATGGAAAAATCCGTCCTCTACATCATAAAAACATATCCGTCTCATAAAAGTGCATTACAACAACAAGAGAAAACCCCTAACTGTTAAGTGCCTGAATTTTACCACAAGTGGTATACTGATCAGGAACAGCATCTAATTAATTGACTCTGAAAATAATAAGACTAAACATAACATTTATCTTCAGTTGACTTTCAAGTCACATTTTGTACTTAACAATCAAATCATTATGCTAGGGGTCTAAGCAAATGGAAAAAAAGGGGGGGGGGGGACTATCACATGATATCACCTAAAGAAAACAAAGGCAATATTTTTGATGCATGGCCGGTAGCTATAAGCACAGGCGAGTTTTACTGCTCCTCCTTCTAACGATCATAATTATCGTTATTGTTCCCTTGATGTGGCGGTGAGGCTTGACGTCTCTATGATCCCAAGACCTATGCTGGTGGTAGCTTAAATTCCTGGCAGGTCAGGACATCCTCCTCCTCCTCCTCCCAACCATTATTATCCTCATCAACATCACAATCCACAACACCATAATTATCCTCCATCTCATCATCATCAACATCAACATCATCATCATCATCATCATCATCATCATCATCATCATCATCATCATCATCAGTCAATCAACTTGGTATGACCGTATCAGGATACTACCAAGTCAGCCATATATGTGCCATTTAATCTGGGCACGCATTATCTTTCTTTATAAAATCTTTTTCTTTGAATTGTACCTGACTTGCGGAGATGGCAGGTACTGTCCAATAAGTGAATCTTTAAGTCTTGAAGATCTTCATACTGGTAATCACAGCCTCTCCACAAACATTCAAAAGCAAGAACTGGACCAGTTGGCAAAACCTGGGTGCTCTCCACTGACTGAAACAAACCAATCAGAAACAATAACTTTCACACATTTACACAAAGGGTTTCAACTCAAGACTATACTTAGGTCAAGACACTAGAAACACCTGGCTGGAACTAGGTAAAGGGGACCCCTCGCCACCTTATTAAGATGACAGTTTCATAGAGGTCAAAGTTACAGTAATTAAGGAAGGAATTTTCGGGACTTTGACGGCTGACCACTTAATGGAGCGTGACTGCATGACATGGTGCCACAATTTTAGTATTTATTTAATTAACATTTGATGATAGAATTAGAAAAATACATTTTGGGTTTGGCTTCTACTAGAGTAGAAACACTTTAATTCTGAGAAAATTGAGAAAAAGTAGATTTTAGACCAGCAGCTATCCTAACAGTATCACACACCAAACAGGGCTAACAACGTGTAATGTTTTATGTTAAACGGGAAATATTTCTCTCCGTACATATCAACTGACATTTGTAGCTATCTCTAATTACAAAATTGTATTGTCTCTATACCTCAACAATAACAAATAGCACCTCTGCAATTGTTTAGTTGTTAGGTGTGAATTCGTAAACATTGACAATTTTCTGCATTTTACGAAACATAATTGCAAACATTGACATGACCTCAGTAGAAACTTTGACAATCTCTGAAAAATTGTAGCAAGGTTTCAGGAAGTTAACTAACGCTTATTTAAAAATAAGCATATATTAAATGAGATTATACACTTTCTCATCTCACGTTAGGTCAGTTTTCGCAGCACACAATTTAAATGGAATTATATACCTAGAAGCACTCAAGCATTCTTCTCTACGTTGCACACTGATTATAATACCATGCATAAATAAGTAGTAGTACCATGATTTCTTTATTTGGCAGTATTTTGTATGCCTGCTCACCTCTGTATCTGTTTGAGTTGGCTGCATTTGAGCTCGGGCTTCATAATCAGCTTTCTTCTGCGCACTGATATTGCGCCACTGAAAAGAAAACATTAATAATAACTTGATAATGTATGCATGCCATTAAAGAAAAAAAGAAAGAAAGAAAGAAAGAAAGAAAGACAGACAGACAGACAGACAGACAGACAGACAGAAAGAAAGAAAGAAAGAAAGAAAGAAAGAAAGAAAGAAAGAAAGAAAGAAAGAAAGAAAGAAAGAAAGAAAGAAAGAAAGAAAGAAAGAAAGAAAGAAAGAAAGAAAGAAAGAAAGAAAGAAAGAAAGAAAGAAAGAAAGAAAGAAAGAACAGAGGGAGAGGAAAAGAGAGGAAGAAGGAAAGAAAGACCTAGAGGGCGAGACAGAGAGTGACAGCAGCTCTAACGTTGATACACTCAAGTTCAGTGAACATTGTCTTGACTGTTCATGAATCCCCAACAAAAAATCTCAAAACAACAAGCGTTCATGGCTAACAAATAATTAAAACACGACTTCAAAAGGAAAGTTTTTTAGGGTTAACAAAGCTCCCAAAATACATCACAACAAACGCTGTCTCTCTGGGATGTGGTGTAAATAGTTTTTGACAGCTCAATTAAGAAAACAAGTCGAAGACAACACTAAGGGTAGTAGCAATTTATATCTGGAAATGGAGCAATGACACATACATTGGTATTGCCAGGATAAATATGAATTTGACCTCCACTGTCACAGACAAGTTCAGGTATGGGCAAGCGTGCACCAACGGGACAATAGTACCCATGTAGGGCTCCTCTCTGTGAATCTGCTAGCCCACATAGGCAGCTTTGATCAAACTAACCTTCTTATGCCCCTGTTATATCAAGTATTCATGATAAGTTACACCATCTTTGTTGGCATGAAATTTATCTTATTCCCGTATTTTCCACTTTGTTTTCATAGGAACCTCTCTCTTTTATTTATTTACTTATTTATTTGTTTATTTATTTATTTATTTATTTATTTATTTATTTATTGGTTTCAAGGGACTGGAAACTGGGACTACTGGGAATTCTTATATCCACAGTGAACAGATATTTAAGCTTATGACAGGAATAATTTTAATAACAAGTGATTACCTCAACACCAATGATGCGACTTATCTCTCCAAATGCATACTCTGGATGTTCCTTCCTGATGGAGGCCCTCATCTCATGAGAGAAGACCAGGTACCCAGACTGACTTCTTGGCTTTTTAGCTTTCTATCACAGGAGAAAATGGAAGGCAGAAAATTACCAAATGGATTCAGCTGACGGTTTAAACGGCAAAGTGCAGTGAGCATGTCACTCCTCCAACATTCTAAACGCCACGTCCTTTGATGAACCAGTCATACCTATTTTAGCATCATCAAGATGCATGGATTTCAGATACAGTGGGATTGATTTCTGTATATGTTTCAAGTACTCCTGTTCTATTTCTCATTCTCAGTGTTAACAACAACAACACTTTATTTCATGTTGCAGACATCATACATTTGGTTAGCTTTTAGTTATACTTTAATGTTTCAATGACTGTCAAAATTCCCGTGCGCTGATTGGCTCGTAGCTATTGTCTATAAGAGTACAGACGACGTCAGATGTAACACGTGGACTTTCTCAACAGAAAATAAGGCCAATTCCTCTCGTTCTTCCACTTGATTTTATGACGTCATTTTATGATCTGTAAGAGTACAGACCGTAGAAAACTGCTGTCGATTTGTTTACTACTAATGGGAAAGACCGAGATGAAGGGCAAATTTGGTGATGTAGAAAAGGGATAATTACTTCTTCCAGATTGGCTAACCACACTGTTAGTGACAATTAGTGAAAACTCTGAGATCTAAAGGATACAATCAATCAACTAATTAATTACACAAATTGTCCAATCTATAACAAATGGAGTTACAAACACTTTATTCATGCACAAGTAAATTACTTGGCAATAAACAAATGGAATATGAGCTCTGACCTTGCTTCCATCACCCGTTGAGTCAACTGAGCTCAAAGCAGGAGAATGGGTGTGCTCATCTTCTAGCAAATCGATGTCTTCAATCAACAAAGGAGAAGGCAACTGCAACCAGAGAAAACAAACATAAATGCACATTTTATTAAAGTAAATTTAAAATACATTCTTCCACTTGAGCCAACCAGGCAGCCCTTCCATTTCACATGCACTGAGTAAATAATTTCATTATCAGCGGTATAGGCTACAAACACTGGCCAGTGAAGCTTCATTTTGGTAAGTACAGTCAACTCTCACCTTATGGACACCCTGATGTTATGCTATTGTTATGTTAGTGTTTTCCTTGGCTGGAGTTTCCAATTACGTTTTTCCTGAAGTTCCTGGCTTGTTACACCTACTGCCTATCTTTGTTACATACCCATAAATGTTGCATAAATTAAAGCATAATGTCACAACACCTACAGTCCCGACCACTATTCCTTGAAACATCCCACTACCCAATTCAATATTGAACACATTAAACAGAATAGATGCAGGAAAAACATTGGATGAGAGGGCAACAAGCTAACTTGAACAAACTTGTCCAAGGTTTGTGGCCCTGCACTGTCAATAGCAGGACAGCTGTCCCGGACAAAAAAGGAATTGGCTTTGAAAAATCACCTGTAATCTATGAGATACATCAATATTGACTTACCTTTCCTGGAGTGATTGGTTTCTCAAAGAAATAGTATTCATCCTCTTGAACACTAACAGTCAAGGAATAGCGCTTTGAAACAAAAGAGTATGAAACTGAAAGTCACAATCTGTACATACAATCAATCACTTTTTAGTAACAATCGTCCGATACTCCTTCTTAGAAGCATGGCTATTAACAGTAAATCACGAGAACCTTTTCTTGTAATTCGTAACTCTGAAGTTCTCTGGGCTGTTTTAACTTTCAAGGAGCCCACAAGGCCAAAAGTCAAGAAATTAGGAACCCAACATGTGAAGTGTTAGGTGTTGCTGTAAAAAATTTAGGCGCCCAGAACATTTTTTTGGGCGTCTCAGGCTACCGGACTCCTGTAAGGCAACAACCTTTCTAAGAATATGTATGACATATATTAAGCACGATATTAAACTTGACATTTTCATATTACCTATTTTGGACAATGTTTTGAAAACTTAGTTGACCGCAATTTACAACCGTCCGAAAAGAACATTTTGACAAGTCGTGACATCTGTTTTGGCAAAAATGTGATGAACAATTTTTCTGGCAAGTTTTACTTCACAGACAACCCACAGAGTTCCGAATGTGTTCTAATGTGACAAACTAATCCAAGAAAGCATTTAAATAAAGTAGATAACTTTAAATGCACACATGCAAGTTGAATCAGAAATAGAGAAGAAGGGATACACAGTGACATGTGGAGGACTAGGTAATTACACTAGGTTTGTTGGGATATTGGAACCCAACATTGTAGGGTTCCTTCCATCAATCTGAATACAGCTAACTATCAGGTCATGTTATAAAACTCATGATGATATCAACAGAGCACCTTCAATCCTTTCAATTTTCTAAACTGCCCTTCCTCTTCGTCATAGCGAGCTTCATTTAGGTAAATATCTTTCTCTGGTATTTCTGTGGGACGGCCTGTCAGTAAGCAAAAGAAAATCAAAACAACGAAATGTTCGCAACAGCTTGTCTCGCCTCTCGCCAATTCCTTACTCTGTTTTACAAGCCAATTATTTGCATTCTTCACTCATGATGTTTGGTTTGGAGTATGCATTACTTTCTGTCTCTTATAATGTCCGTAATTAACACTGCCTTACTAAATACACTGACACTTAAAAAGAGTGATTTATTTATTCATTTAGTTTAACGAAAACAACTAATGAAACCTAGATGGCCCTCTTTGAGTTACACTGTGTCAAACATATCATGAAGTTCTAACTTTTGAGTCTGTGGATAGAATTCTCAATGTGACCATTCAAATGCATTTAACTGAGCAATAACTTCTTGTGGTACTGTCTAAAAAAATAAATGTGAAATTCTCTCACATCTAACATATTCTCTGAAAGGCAGAACACAGCATTTTCCTGCAATGTTTCCAACAGGTATGGTTTCCTCCAAAGAACTCAGAAACACTTCCTTTTCATAAAACATCCTTGTGGGCAGATGCTGAGTGTCAGCAGGACCAATGAACCATGGACCATGAAACCAGGTGTGTCCACTAACCACACAAAATACAGATCAAATGTCATTTAATGTTTGGCTATTTGTTATGATTACGGACAGATCAACTCAGAATTCAACAGCTACCTCCCAAGCAACCCCAGCGCACTTGAACACTTGAAGAAAGGTTTCTTCAAATTCATGCGCCGCGCGTCCAACAAGGTGTTGAAATGCCTTACGCCTCACCGCCCCAAAGGTAAAAATGTTGAAAAACTATTCTGATGTGGCTTCAATGTCTTGTTATGTAATCACTGTTAATGAATGATTGTTGCCCAATTAGCTCCACTGCAAATCACTATTGGAGGGGGGGGGGGGGGGGGGGTGTAGATGAAGTTTTGAATTAATCAGTGCCAAGCATCACATATCATATAAACGCATTGTGATAATTCTTGCTTGTCTGATCAGGTACATTATACAATGCATTCTGACAAAGCGACGTAAATACAAAATACAATTAAGTTAGTGAAACTTACATGTATTTATAGATATTTACTATTAATAATTTGGAACTGATGACAAACAAGACAGTGTATTCTGAGAGCAACTTTTTCAACATGGTTAAGACAACTCAACCAACTGTTGGCCAGAAATAGGACTAGTCTTAAATCTTGCCAACATTTTAGAGTTGTCAGACTCACGTGAATGATACACAAATTATTGCCCTTAAAGTTGAGTTTAGGAGTTTTTCCAACTGAGGTTTTGATGAACGTGGGAATTACTACTGACTGAATGAGAACAAAATAATAAATGGAAGATGACTTGTTTTTCTTTTAACTTTTTTAGCCTTGTAATAGTCTTTTAAATTAATCTTAAGCGAATATCATGGACAAAACAATGACCTATGAGCCTTAAAATTATGTGCGCTTGATTAAAAGATCTAAAATCCCAATAAAAGCAGGTATCTGTAGAAACCTGCGTTTCAGGAAAGATTGTTAGATTATGACTACCTGTATTATTATACAATGCTGATGCTATCTCAATTTTGATTGGCTAAAAGCACCCCGCTAATTCTAGATGGCGCTGTGTCATCGCGTCACATCTACAGACACTGGCGTTTATGCATGTAGGTATGACGCGTTTTTGCAGACAATGGTTTTCGTCACCTGACAAGCTAGCCGGCGGTTTGAGCAAGATTGTCATGGCGGAGTCCGCTCCAAGATTCGCGTCAGTCTCAGAAGCGGATTTAGGACGCCTTATTGACGACAAGGACGCAAAGAACACCAAACGAGCTACCAAGACAGCTCTTAGAGTTTAACAGCAGTATTTGAAGGAGAAGAAAGTTACCGAACCGCAAACCAAAGATGGCATCAGTAACGTTCTCAAACTATTTTATGCCGAAGCTAGAAAAGTCGATGGAACTTCTTATTCCAAAAGCACTCTCAACAGCCTGAGATTTGGACTGGGCAGACACTTCAAGGCGACTCTTGGCTTCGATATAATAAACGATCCAGCATTTGCCGAGGCAAACAAAGTTTTTGGCGCCAAGAGCGTTGAACTAAAACGACAAGGGCTCGCCAAAGTCGAACACACGCCACCGATCTGCGAAGAAGATCTTAAAAAGCTGTACGAAAGCGATGTTTTTAACCAAAACAGCCCGGAAACGCTTCAAAACAAAGTTTTTTTCGAGGTTATGTTGTACTTTTGTCGCCGAGGAAGGCAAAATCTTCGTGAACTCAAAAAAGCTGATTTTTCATTCAGCACGGATGGCAAAGGTGCAAAATATGTGTGCAAAACAACAGATGAACTCACAAAGAACCGACGAGAAAATGATGAAGGATTTGAAGGAGGCGTGATGTTCGAGAAACCAGGACCACACTGTCCTGTGGCTTCATTTGAACGGTACATACAGCACCTGAATCCCTCAAACGAATTTTTGTTTCAGCGGCCGAAGAAAAACGCCGGCATATCTGATCAAGTGTGGTACGATAACATGGTTGTCGGAGAGCGTTTGCTCGGTGAAAAAATGAAAAGGATCTCTCGAGAAGCCAAACTTTCAAAGTGTTACACCAATCACTCGATCAGGGCAACGGCGGTTACAATCCTGGACAAGTCCGGGTTCGAAGCAAGGCATATCATGGCGGTGAGCGGGCACAGAAATGAATCCAGCATTCGGAGCTATAGCAGGACTGACATTTCAACCAAGAGAAAAATGTCGGAAACCCTGACGACAGAGTGCGAGGTGAGAGGTGAGGAAGTGGCTATTAATCCGCACCAGTTATCTCCTGTTATTAGCCTTTCTCAAAAGGAATTTATTGTGCAGAACTCTCATTCAGAGATAACGAAAAATTTTAATTTCTTCAACTGTAATGTCAACATTCATTAAACGCAAATCGGGAACATTTTTCATAAGACCGTACAACTTAACTTTAGAATTTTGTTCAAAAGTTTCAGTTCGATTCAGTTTTTCCTGAAACGTTTTCAGATGTTTTAAGCTTAAATCCTTTCTGTAAACCTTTTGAATTCCGCTTTACACGTTATTCACGGCTGTCATTAATAAAGATGTTTACACTGAAACGTGTCATTGCGTGGCTTACTTTGTTGTTGTTCTGTGAAATGTCTCAACGCTTGTACATTTATAATTGTATAATAAAACAATTATTGGATTCGGTTTTCGCATGATAGCGAAATTATCAAGGCCTCGGTTTGTGTTATCCGCCTCAGCCTTCGGCTTTGGCAGATAACACAAACCCCGGCCTTGATAATTCTCGCTATCATGCTCAACCTCATCCAATAATTGCTTATTAGATGCCCAGGTAATCTCTTCAATAACATAAAATAAAATGATCACATACTTCCTGTCTGTCCACATTTTGTCAATCCTGGACATGCACAAATACCCTTCATCTGACCTCACATAAATACAGTCACCTGAAAACAACACGAGGAATATATCTTCAAATCTAATTAACAAATTCGACGGCAGTTTTCTATGGGCTATTTAACAATTATTCCACGAGCGCGCGTTGGACATGAGATGATAGATAGCCAACGAGGCGCGTAGCGCCGAGTTGGCTATAATCATCTCATATCCAACAAGCGCAAGTGGAATAATTGTTTTATTAAAAACAACCGAGAAATATTGCTAGATCTTACAGATTTCGCTGTGCAAGAACGACCAGAAGGCAATTTAATGGTCGCCATTTCTCGGCCATGGTATAATTGCTCATATACCATGGGCGCTAAGCCAATCAAATCCCTCGAATTGCATTATACAATGATGCAGTTTTTAATAAACTCTAATAGACCATAAAATGACGTTAATAAATTTTCAAAACTCAAGTGGAACCACAAGCCGCAGGGGAGTGGTTTCACTGCCAAGTTTTGGACATTTTATGGCGTCATTTTATGGTCTATAAGAGTATAGACCATAGAAAACTGCCGTTGATTTTTTTTTTACAATAACATGGAAAAAGTATGAGCGGAATCGGCTTAATTTTCTTTTCATTTTCTTTCTTCATTTTTATTGTCTGTACTCTTATAGACAATAGCTATGAGCCAATCAGCGCGCAGGAATTTTGACAGCTATTGCAAATAAAAAAAGTTCTCACGCCGACATGTTTTTAAAACATAAGCTTTTGACTACCAGACTGCAGCCTTTAACGAATAGTAAAAAAAAAGTGCGAGAAAGCATGAATATATAAGTATACATAATTCAGTGCCGGCAAAAACATAGCAGAGTAATAAACTCATTACATGAAGCTACAGTTGTATTTTTTAAAGAATAGAATATTTTCTAGATAACGGCATGGAATTATTATCTGCTTCGTTAGTCATGGAAGTGTGCTACGACTAAAGGGTTTATATTTTTTATAAGAAATATAGCAATCACTGTTTTATGTTCCAAGCACATGTTTGTATGTATCTATTCAATTTCTGTCCAACAAAAATGTGTCAAACTGTTAATGAACGTGTAGCTTCCCAAGCAGTCGTTTTTATGGGACTCGTATTACCTCCTTCCCAGGAGGTAATACTAGTCCCCTAAAAAACGACTGCGTGGGAGGCTACTGAATATGAAACATAGCCAGAAAATACTGGTACTTACCCAGCTTATAAGGAACATCTCGGACACAAAATTGCTCATAATATGTACATCCTTCCTCTGCATTTTGAGGTGCTTCCAAAACAACATTCTAAACAAAATAGAGAAATGAGGTAGTTAAGGCTTTTGTGTATTTTACAGTGCCTCTACAATGGCATAGGGAACACCTTGATCAGTCATGACGAAGTATATCAGCATTTAAAAAGCATGCCTCCTGTACATTTATTTACCATCAACATGATCCCAGGTTACAGTAAAACACTAATTTTAAACTGGATTTCAAAGTTTTGGAGCCATCCATTTATGGATCAACAAATTTGTTTCAAAAGTGAACTATAATCATCCCAGTTAATTACCCCCAGAAATTAGTTTCCTTATCGGCCTAATGTAAACAGCTTACCTTTTTCACATCAATGGCAACTGGAACTTCTGCATCAACTTCCACGGGTTGAGTCCTGTTCTCATTGTTCCCAGTAAAAACAGATGGCACCCGCTTGGGGTGAAGAGGTTCTTCTCTTGCAACATAACTGACATTTGATGGTGGTACCGACCACACCTTAAATAAAAAAATGTAAACTTAAAAATTACTTTTTCTTGGGGCATGTAATGCCAGTAAAACTCAGATAAAAAGAACTGAACATGAAAAATTTAATGACATAAAATTGTTGTCAGATAAATTTTAGGACAAGCCACAAGCTTTGGTGGTGTTTCCTTTCATATTGACAATTTTATGACTGCTCAAAGTCAGCATGCGCACTCCATGTCCCCAACTGCCAGGCTGAATATGGTTAAGTCTCATTTTGTTCTGTCCTTTAACTAATTCGAATGATGACATTAAAACTACCTGAAATTTCCGCACGCACTTCCCAGAACTCATGCCTAATAAGACTGACGTGAGTCTGCATTCTGCATTCTGCAAAGTAAATTCTGCCATCACAGTAATGTGATAACACCACCCATTGTGCAACTGTCAGAATGTGACACACTACAACTCCCTTCACGGAAATGTAAAGTCAGATCACTGACCTCCATTGAAACACTCAACCCTTTCCCTTGTTACACTGTAACAAAACAACATGATTGCATATGGTTTTGTAAAACTGGTGCAAGTCCTTACAAACTGAGCTATCAAGGAACAATGATATTGGAGAGTTCCTGTAAATGTACAGTTTACTCATGGCCTTATTTTTTCCTCTTAACACTGTTAACTTTCTTCGCTAATTTTTATCCTTAATTGTGTAACATAATAATTTGACGTATGTAACCAAACTAAGGCATGATGCAGTTTAATGCAAAACGGGAACCCATCCCATAATAATGATGGCAAAGACATTATTAATACCTTTATCTTCTTGAAAGACTTTGCCTTGACATTGTACCTTGATTCGCAAACAAACACATCTTCATCTTTGAAGTTCTGATGGAGAGGATAACATGGTGTAAATATAGTACTTTAGTAACTATGGTAGAAGTCCTACAGCAATATTTCTAGTCTAAGGTAAAGTTTAAGCATGCTAACATTTTTGTGTTGTCCAGTTATGTTGATTATACTCAGTTACGGCTGACAAGGTGATTTGACTTTGCTGTTCACGGACTCAATAGGTCAGGTTGGACAAGATTTTGTGTCACACAATAGAGAGCTCAAATAGAGGTTTTACTAAGTATGTTTCTTCATAACTTTTGATCAACTCCTACATTTCTAATATAAAAGTTCAATTGAGGGCTTAAGATACTGTTCGGATCCAAGCTTCCAAGCTTTCGCCGATCAACGGCATCATCAGGGATAAGAAAATATTCTGCGTACAGCTTATATAGCAATAAATGTGAGGTAAAATGTGTGAAAAGTGTAAAATATGTGAAATGTATGAGAAGTATAAAATACAAATATGAATAAAATAAAGGATAAAACGATCTAACGAGCGAGTGTCACAGATGTGTACATTTCTGTATACAGACATTTCTGTATGCAAACGCAACAATGTGGTACAGTGGCTGCTTTGTTTAAAATGTCTCCCACTACAACAAAATAAAATCAGTTACCCACCTCTGCTTTTTGTTTGAAGTAGTCTTTAACAAACATGACATGGCATTTTCCTAACACTTGGCCAAGTTTAGAACAAGCGTAGTAGTCACTCTTAAACACTTCCTGGAAAGAAAAAAAAGTCATGAAGTTTGGTTTGGATTATCTTTCTGTATTTCAATGATGTAATGTGGGTATAAGGGAACAGGGCCCCGTTTCTCGAAAGACCCGGTAACTTATGGGGCCCGATAAGTATATTTTTAAATTTTTTTCGCCGATTACATAGTAATTACAGACATGGTTCTTGTTCAATGTTTTCATATAACTATAAGATCTAAAAATTTAGTATTCAAAGCTAACAAAAATTGACTTCTGTTAAAAAAACAGCTACCACCAATAAGTTACCGTGACTTTCGAGAAACAGGCCTCCTGGTAAGTGTCTTTGGTGATAAATGTTTCTTAACCGAAGTCAATTTTTTGTTAGCTTTGAATACTAAATTGTTAAATCTTATAATTCTAGGAAAACATTGGCCAAGAACCATGTCTGTAATCACTATGTAATTGGCGAAAAAACATTTTAAAATATACTTATCGGGCCCAATAAGTTACTGGGACTTTCGAGAAACGGGCCCCTGGACTTGAGTTTGTTTGAAGAGGACCCACCTTGTCTGGGGTAGGGGATCATCGCAGACACCACCTATCTCATGAACATTATCGACAAAATTTTACTGGCTTTATAATTTGAGTTGACACAGAAAATATTCAGCTAGCAAGAGTCAGAATTGCTAGATAAACAAGAAATTACCATTCTTAACTGCTGGATAGAGGGGTGGCTACATAGCGACACCATCTTTTGAGGTTAAGGAATAGGGGTGTGGGCAGAGACCACCATCTATTTTGTGGTTTGATGGGTCCTGTTCGAGTATAGTGTTTTGACCACTTCCCTAAGACCAGGATGGCCAGAATGGTGAAAGAAAAGCTGCAGGTCAGAATTATCTGCATTTAATTTAATAAGCATACTCTACCTATAAAACATTAGCCATTATCTACTTTTGGTATTCACCATCATGTTGATTTTTTTCAGTGGTAGAAGGGTGAACTGTGCACAGTTCTAAACCGTGATAAGATGTTAAATTACCTTTTCTAAGAACTTCCTGGTGGCAGTGTGGAATGTTTCCTCAGGTCGATAAAACCAACTTCCATACAGCCACTAGCAGTAGAAAGAAATACAGCAAAGTTAAACGTTTATTAGCCCACCAGTATAGCTTACCATTTGGATAATTATTTCAATATGCACTTATCTCCTAATTTTAGAGGAATACACAATACAATGAAGAACAAAACAAATGTAACAATGAGCATGGAACTAGGTTTTTATAGATGAATTTTTCAGTCAGTGATACAGGCATACTAAGAAAAGGAAAATGCGAGTTCTCCCACGACCTTCTGCGCCCGGTTGTTCCAAAGCCGATTAATGCTAATCCTCGATTAAAAGTTAACCGAGGTTTTCTTCTCGCTCGTAATGGTAAAGAAATGTCCGATTCAAAACTAAGAGACATGAATCTCTTGAAGAATCTGAATTGAGTAGTCATAAAGCTGGAGTCAAAATTAATTTATGTTAATCCAGGATTATCCAAATCAGGCTTTGAACAACTGGGTCCTGATTACTAGTTCGGATGCTCTACCACTGAGGTATAAGAGACTCATGGGAGCTAAGGCTGTTTAACTAGGTTCATGCGACATACTGCAAAGATTTGAATGTTGATGAGTGGTATATTTGAAAGAAATAAGATGTTACATTTTTCTTTTTCTGAGTATGTCTGTGTCACTGAAAACATAACAGCACATTTCATTTTAGTTTTTTGTAGTTTATGCAAAGCTCACCAGTGCTGTGGCATACAAGCCAGACCTAAAACAACCTAACAGTAATAAATGTATTCTGAAAAATGTTCTCCACCTGTTCTCCATTGTCATTGTAGAGCTTCTCCACCAATACAACATGGGGCTGCAGCGTCTCCTCCCTGGAGGACATTTATAAGCGAATAGTATTTATAGAATGCATGAGCCTTTGTGTACTACGTTTGTGTTCATGTTTATGACAACTTTATTTGCATATAACAATCAGTAAAGAAGAAATGCAAACAGGGGAGAACCGAAGCCTCATATGGAGCTGACCCCATAACATCATAATAAAAAAAGAATACAATAATACTATACACAATACTGCTACCTACAATTGGCACTAAACTGTTCAAACACTGTTTGTTCAAAGCATCTGCCTCCCTCTCCCTCCCAAGCAATGTTGTTTAACAGTGAAATGGAAGTGGAGGCAACATGCATGCCGGTTTGCTCAACCAACATTGTTGTTTAAAAGTAAAATGGAAGTGGAGACAACGCACGCACAGATTTTCTCCACATTGTCATTTAAAAATAAAATGGAAGCAGAGACAACGCATGGGCCAATTTGCTCAACCATCAATGAACCAAGGAAAAGGGGAGCAGTGGTTCAATGACTTTTGAGAGCAGTGTAGCCAGTACCAGGAGAAAAGAGAGTTTACGGATAAATTAAGAAAGGCATAAGACTACAGTCTCCGCAGATAATTTACCTTGGTTCTATGAACACAAAATCCCCAACATGAACTTGAATGTCTTTGTATGGCATCTCCTGTACGCAAGCTTCATCGTTTACTGGCACCTGTGCAAAAACAAAACCCGCTCACTCATTCAATCATGATTGATTGGTCAATCAGTTGATCTATTGATCGATCAATCAATCAATCAATCAATCAATCAATCAATCAATCAGACAATCCTCTTGGTCCTCTATGCGATAAACACATGTACAACATGTTGTTCTCTCCACCTGGAGTCTTTCATGATATGAAATTGCTTTGCCCCATGACAAACCAGCATCACGGAGCTTGACCATCACAACACAAACGCATATCGCTTTGGGTCAGCTAACTTAGTTGCTTTTTAACCAGGCCATGAGGGGTAAGGAAAAATTGTTATGATAATTAGACCTTAATGTTCAAGACTAAATTAAATTCAGACCAACCCAACAAAGCTGGCCAAAAGTGTGTAAAATAAATCTGCCATTACTCAAACAACAACTACTCGAGGCAACTAATCTTGTTGAGCAGCTTTTCCTCTCACAATGTCATCTTATCATCTTGGCAGAATCAAAAAGCTCAAAAAGGCAGCGGAAAAGCTCAAGCTCATCCATTGTTTCTTGTTTGTGCATAAAGAGGTCGATTGTAAAGCAATCTCTAGAAACACTCTGATATTGCGATGAAAACTTTGTTTATGCGAATTCCACAAAGGGATAACATGAAGTCGCGTTCTATCCAGCCCAACTCTCCGTGTGGTTCCGGGACATTTTTGAATTGTAATTGCAGCAAACCGAAGCTGCACAAAGAGACAACCTACATGTCTGCACCTAGCCATGGTTGGAGAGGATTGTCATCCACAACTGGACACTGATGCTAGTGATTTTAATTTACTACACTAACTGCTTTATTAGATACTTGCCTGTGACTGTTGATTTCCTTGCATGTTGTCTTCCTTAGCCTCTGCTTCAGCTTTGATTTTTCTTTCCTCATCCAACTCTTGCAGCAGATGTCTTTTAGAAATAAGAAGAGCTGGAGAAACAAACCTCTCTCCATCTTTACACAGCTTGTCTCTCTGGATCACAAATAACTGCTGTAATTCAACTGCATCATCATATGTCTGAAAAATATATGAATAACCATGATAAGTAAACACTACCTCTCATGGTCCCATGATTGTTAACTACCTGGACCCATTTGTGTAGTACCTGTACTGTAATAACAAACAGCTCTACACCAATCACAGCAGTCATTTCACACACTCGACTGTACAACAGGACTTGGCTTTACAACATTTCATTTAACTAAAAGATGGGGAACAGTGTTCAGCTCACGTCACTTAGTACCTTCTATTTCCAGTGCTGCCTGTAATACAGTAAGTTTATCCATTACCTCTGTGTCTGAGCGACTGATTTCCCTGGCCTTCTCCAGAATTGCAAAAACATCTTCTTGAAACTTGTCCAGTCTCTGGTACTTTCCCTAGAGCAGATCAAACATTAAGACATATTTGTTTGTGTATTATATTTTAATTATTAGGGATATAGGTTTTGTCTTCAATACACTCATCCCCCATCAGCAATTTGCTGTTATCGTATTTTTAACGTGTCTAAACAAACGCTTTTGTTGTTGTTATTTATTTCATTAATCAATAGGTGTCATGTAGAGCTCAGTGATTTGGCACTAAAAGCTAAACAACCTAGAAACCAAAACAAAGACAAAAAGCACACAATTCAATGTAAAGTGCCCTGATTAATGGACAGCTAACTAATGCATCACTACCTTGTGATATTTACTATCAAACTGAATCTGAAAACAGCACCAGAAGGATGGTACATGAAGGACACTAGAATGAGGTTTGACATACAAAAGCTCCAAGCACGGATGTTTAGATGGTACACCTCACAGCTGAGGAACAAAGTTTGGGCATCAAACCAAGAAACGAAAAGGAAGAAAAGGATGTGGCATGGAAGAGTGAGACTATGAAAGAAGGGTACATTAAGAAAACTGGGAAGATTTGCGGTATAACAAGAAGAAAGGTAAACCACATATAACTTCAAGAGGCTTGGGTAGATGAGAGCAAAAACCATCAAACAAAAACTGTGCAATGCTAAATCAGAGAGATTCGAGTCCATTAGTGGCAAAATGAATACATGCAGAAATGTAAAGAGGTGACAAGGCAGATTAGGGCAGATGAAAGAAGATTGCAGCATAGTCGAGCAGTTAAAGGGCACTGGACTTAAAATTCCTTGCGAATACTGCTAAGGAAGCTGCCTGCTGCAAAACAAGAAGCCAAAACAAAGTACTGCAGCAAAGTGACAAACTCCTCAATGATATGGACAGCAAGAACAGGAGGTGGTAACAACACTTTAGTTAGATCAAACAGAGAAAGCCCCAACAAAAGAGTAAATAAACAGATGAAGATGAAAGAAATTGATAGGTCTTCACCAAGAAGAGCTGGACTAAAGGAAGCAGAAAAGAATATTAAGAATGAGAAAGCACCAGGCACTGAAACTACTTACTTGAATATGACATTGATCTTCCTAACAAAGAAGCCAAGGAGATCATAGATGTGGTGTAGAAGTAAGAGACACTACAAAATAGAGGTTTAAAGGAGTGCAAAAACTAGTGTGGAGTTATGCAGTTATCAGAGGTCTTTGTTCTACATCAAAGAATATGAATATAGAAATACAAAGAAACTACTAAGGGGGATTTCTTTGTTGTGGAACTTTTTGATACAGAACAGAGCAGATATGAGTACCTTTCTGATGGCTTCTCCAATGCTCAACAGGGACAATGGCCTTAAACAACAACACAAAGGCATAGTCAGTTGTTCATCATTGCAAGCATCCTGGTGAATACAGGAGTGTGGAGGGGTGGGAGGTGGGGGCAAGTAACCTCAATACAAAACTGTCATTTGCAAGCAGTTAACCCCCCACCCCCAAACCCAAAAAAATGCCCAGGGGCCAATTGCTGAAACCCTGAAAATAAACTATACATTTTACCTACCCCCCTACCCAACCCCTACCAACCCCAATAAATAAATAACTAAGAAAATCCTGGGCAAAACTGTAATCCCCAAAAGGAAAAAAATTCAAACCACAGTGATGTCACTGCAGTCTGTCTGTCGTGGAGTGTTGATATTGATAGCAATGGTCATATGAGTACACTCCTAGCTGAAGTGGTCAATACTTGGACTAGTTAACCTCTGTAGTTCAATCAAGACAGAGACCTCCTGTTCCTCCTGGCATTGTCATAAGGCTTGTGAATAATGTTAGACGCTTTTTAGATGTTTAGCTTGTACTACAGCTTTTTGAGGTTCATACTGTTAGATCGTCAGTACTAAAACAAATACCAATTTGTATCATTATATAATGGGATTCTCATGTTTTGGTGCCAAAATTGTCCTGCCTTTTCATGTACATGAAATACTCCTACAACACCAGGAAGAATCAAAAGATTCTCAAAAGGTCTTGGCAGCAGGAAGCAAGTGAAAACTTGAAGTCAGAATAAAAAAAAAACTTACCTTTTCAACAAACACTGAGAGATGCCACTGTCATCATCAGTTATTACAAAACAAAAATATACGAAGCTGGATTTAAAACCAACTTCAAACAAGAAGCTGTATCTCTTCATTTTAATTCTCTTTGTGGTTGTCTCACTTTCTTTTGTTTATTTATGTTACCGATAGCTACAGTTTTCTTATTTGTAAATTAGCAATTCTAATAATGGCTTCAGGTAGTAATTTTAAATTTAACTCCATACTTTGTGTTACAAATGATTACGAGGTTGGAATCAATCAAAACACATCTTTGAAAATAAAGAGTTGTGTTGTTTCTTAAAACTGTAATAAGTTTTCAGTGATTTTTCAAGAAACAAGAGAAGAACTTCAGAAAACCAATCTTTTCAAGTTGCCATCCATTTCCATCATGGACATCCGTATCATAACAAATAACAATTTATATACAGTTTCAGAAATATTAGAATACATGTAGTAGAGGAACTTTAAACAAACTGAGCCATTACTTTTGGTTTTCCTTTGATTCGAATACATCTCCAGTATGTAGCTGTTTTAAATAATAACAATAATGATAAACACTTCAACTGCTAAAATTAAACCAGTAGTCATGTTATCCAGGAAATTGAACTTACTTGGTGCCATCTTGGACAACAGACAATTCCCCCAATGAATCGCTAAAACAGCGCCCTTCTTCATCCTAAATCCAACATTGCATGCCCAAAAGATACAACTTGTTATCAACTTCTAATAACCAAAAAGCTTTGTATGCATTATTTCATGACAAACACGTAGAGTAAATAAGTCCTGTTAAGCATTTAATAAAGTGAAAATTTAAACAAAAACTTAAAATGTGACATTTGAAAACCATTAAAAACAGTAAGTGAACTGAAATCATTTCTTTCTTGAATAGTTTGGGGTGCTTACCATTTGTAGGAAAAACCCGGTTGGTGTAACCGAATTTGACTAACCAACCAGATGAGATTGCACTTACTATTTATTTACATGTACAGACTGTATCAGGCACAAACCATGTGGAAAACGCCGGGAAACGGAGGATTCATTCCGATGGTAAGGAGTTTTCTGCTGTTCCTTTCCAAATGGAAAAATAGGAGTACCTGTAAAGGTACTCCACAATTTCGAAACGGAAATTCTGGAAAATTACCTTACGATTTGACTTCAAACCCAAATTTCTGGATTTTTTGGCCAAATGGAACGTCCTTGATTTCTTATTAAAGCTGCTCACATGCTTCTCATATATTAAAGGACAGAAACCTCTCACTCTTGTAACACTGACCACTGACAGTTATTACTACCAGCACTATAACAACATTCACAGACCTTGAACTATCCTAACCAAAGTTAATTACATGTTTCATTGCCCTATGGACTGTTGATAACTCTTCCACAGAACTGAGCTCACACTAGTATTGTTATTTTCACTAAACAAATTTTCTACCTGAATACACTCCAATACTGGCCAACCCACAATAACCACAAAGTTTGATGAAAGGTGGTTCAGGGAAAAAGGATGCAAAAGTAATGTCCAACTTACCACATGGTTCATTATAGACTGGTACAAAGCATTCACAATTTTGTGAACCACATCCTGTATGTTGGGCACTTTGCTTTCCTCACCTGGTAAATACAGACAAAACAAAATCCACATTCTGTACTTTTTGAGAAGGAAGCCAAAACATATGAACTTTAGGTTTATAGAACATTTTGAATATAAACCCCTCCTCCAAAAACCTTTAGATAGCTACTCAAATTATTAGACAGAAACACCCTTTTGGTAATAAGCCATATATCAGCCTAGGGACCATAAGAGTATCTGTTTTAAGCCATTTTGCCAAAAGTACACACAGACGTTCTGTATGGGCAAATAAATACCTTGAATGTACACCTTGAAGTAAAATTATTTATTTACATTCAAAAATTTTGTTAGTTTCATTTACTTAAGTAAAAATAATCCTAATGGCTGAACTTAAGTCATGCAGTTATTACTTTGCAAGCCACAGTCATCAATTTATGGTATTGGGTTAACATATTATTTTTAATTAGTGGTTGCTATGCATTAAATAACTAAGTGTTCAGACATATTATCATGTCTCCGATTTCTTTCATGACGAGACCACAAAATCTAAAAATCTACCTTTTTGTGATAAAAGATGATAATGGCATAGCTGAAAGCAAAGTTTTAAGTCACAAACAATGCCATTAATCAACATTTTTAACACGAACTTGAATTTTAAATGAGAATTTACACCATGCCAAGGTGTAGAAAAGCAAAGTTTAATACTAGCGTATATTGAGAAATTTGTACTAGCAATCAGGATTTCAGCCTCTAACAACGATTTTAGTTGCTGTTAACATGAAGCTCAGATTCAAAAGCACTGTTGTGGCTAAAAGCTTGCTAACAGTAACCCATGTCTAGGGGTTGGTACATTGATCATGTCATCAATACAGGGGCTACTTGTAAGTCAAAACAGCAAATTAACTTTAATGTCGCTATGCAAATTCACATTTTCAGGATTAATCCACACTTACCAACCAACTCGACTTTCTTTCTCAAAAGTTCTCTAGCAAGACTCAAAGCATCCTAGCAAGAAACACACATTTCAAAATGAAACAATGTTAATATAAAAATTATTGAACAAAATAAGTGTAAAGCCTTGCAGTGAAATCAAAACATACTCAACAATCCCGAACAAAACTCTTGAAAGAGTTTGTTCAAGTTAGGTACCTGCTCTCCTTACAACTACACTGTTTACATGTGATCAAGACTGAATGGGGGTAACATTTGAGAGGAAACTAATGTCCTATGCATTAAAATAATTGTGTGAAGCATAAGAAGGTCTCCAGATTATGAGCGTCATCTCCATACATCTTGACATCAGAGTATCGGTTATCTTGAAATCAGAGTAACTGGAATAGTTTGACCTTTCCTAGCAATAGCGAAAAACATGTTTACGTTGTGCAAAGAAGCGTTTATCTTTGTTCGAATGGAAATACCTCAAACAGAAACGTACTTTCAAGGGTCTGGAAAGGGTCCAGGGTCAAATCAACATTGCCTGCATGATTAGAACAGCTTAGACCTGTGAACATGTGATGTGATCTTTTTCTTTCTTTGTTTTTTGATAATGATAGTGGTCGTCCATTTGTACCATGTGATGTGTTTCGTTCAATGAAAGTGTACAAGAATTTTATTTTAATCAGTGGGTTCTAATTGTAAATCTGTATATAATTATACTGTGATGAAATCTGTAGCCATTGTTTAGTTATAATATGATTATAAACGTAAACAAATGAACAAATATATGTGCAGGGCATTTCTTTCAAATTTTACCACTGACATTAAATTTTAAAAGTGATTAACTCACCTTGTAAACCTGTGAGTCAGGCTCATTATAACGACAAGCATTGTCAAACATGAGATGAAAGTCTGACATGAAGTCATCCAAAGTTTGATATTGATCTCCATAAAGTTTGGTGTTTATCTTAGCCATGTCTATGGGCTTTTTTAT
>NW_028145697.1:2817500-2892500 GCF_977016875.1 Pavona decussata
CGCAGAACCTTCTCTAAGGTACAGGCATCCTGCAATAAAAGAACAAAGCAGTAAATCAATTGCAGTGAAAGAAAGAAATTACAATAAGGCATACATGGCAGTTGATATACAGGGCATGGACCAGATCTATCCACACATTTTAGCTAAAACTGTGGCCCCCAAAACAACTCTCTCAAGCCTTGCATGAACATTTCACAGCTTCGCCTGTTCCTTTTTCATAAATCCAGCCTCACCTTGGCGGTCTGTATTTCTCAAAATAGCCACTGTAATGGCTTAAATACCGACATTAGTGTTTGTTTGTAAACCTCCCTGAAGAAGTCTACGACAGTTAGACGAAACACATAGGAGAATAAACAAGTTTTACAACTATAGTTAGCAGAATGCAGTCACTACTTTAGTGTTCAAAAAATTCCCTTTGACTTGACACAGTAAACAACCAAACTTTGCTGTACTTAAACAGACTTTAAATTCAGCAAAACATGCACATGCAGTGTGGACAGGTATAGTCAAGGCTAATTAACCTGTTAAATTAGGCTTGGTATTTACTTTATTTGGTATAACATTTTTTAAGTGTGAGAATGGGGCATAACACTTTAAGTAGACGAATTAATAATAATAATAATGATGATGATGATGATGATGATGATGATAATAATGTTTGTAATTGATAGTGTGAATGGAGCATAATATTTAATGTGCAGTTCCAGAAAAAATTCATACCCACCCCATGGAAGGTCTTTGGAAATTCCTAGGAGGAGGGGGGTCTAATAAGTCAAAATTTCAGAAGCAAAGTATGTAGCTTAACTGGAATTTCCTGGGGGTTGGGGGGTGGAAAACAAAAAACCTTCTGTGGGGGGGGGGGAGTATGGATTATTTTCTGGACCTGCACAATGGTGTAAAAGGAGGGTAGCATTTATTAATAAATAACATGTTCTGACTGAACCTGGTACACTTGGGAATCCTCCTCATTGTAGTATCGTGCATTGTCAAACATGACTTCAAAGTCCAGCATAAGTTCATCTTCACCAGAGTACTGCATATAAAGGCACATTACTTATCAGAGATCTTGTGGTCACTCGCACATTAACAGTTACACATGCTACATGTATACACTTTGGGTCAGTTAAATGAAAGACAGTTTAGATGGTGTTTAACAAAACCATGTTCTAGGCAATTTTCACTTTTGCTAAACATTGTCTACTGCCGACGGTAACAAGAAGGCTTGCATCCCAGACTAGAAAACTATTTAAATACCTACTTAAAACAAATCACTTATAAACAGATTTAGAGGCCCACTGATTGTCTTAAGCCGCAGCCTAAGTTAGACTCTGTTAAAAAAGAAAATGGCCCTTTGAGTCTTGTGAGCTGGCAAGGCTTCATGGGTAAATGGGTGAAGTGAATTTCTTAAGCTTATAAAGTGTGTGAATAATTGAAAAAACTGTCAATCTTTCTGATAGATTTTCAAGTTCCTGGCTATTTGGGTTGAACATTTACAGAGTTGTGTCTTTTGTAATGAAATGTACTTCTGTCATTCTATTGTATTTATTCTGTGTATTCATTCATTAATTTCCAATTCTCCACAGGTTGTGAACAAACAATCAAGGTAGGACGTTAAAAATTAAAGTATGACTTTTATTACCTTGTTATCTCTGACATTATTTTCAATTTGGCTCAAACAGACAGGCTCTGATATCACTTGATAGTAATCAGGATAATCCTGTTAAAAAAATGTAGTTGTATGAGAAAGCATTTTGGAAGTCCCTTCCAAAGCCTGGTAACAAGGTTAGTTTCTAAAGAAACTGCGGTGGTGCATTTTTTTTTTTTTTTTTTTGGGGGGGGGGGGGGGGGGGAGGTGGAAATGAAAATTGGTGCACTGAGCTGATGAGGTAATTTGGTAATTTGGGGGAGGGGGGGAGGAGGGGTGGGAGTGGAAATGAATCTTGGTGAACTGAGCTGATGAGGTAATTTGGTAATTTGGGGGGGGGGGAGGAGGGGTGGGAGAAGAAATGAATATTGGTGCACTGAGCTGATGAGGTAATTTGGCCACTGCAAAGAGATCCGAGAGCTGACATTTTGAGCGTTTAGCCCCATCATCGATCACATGCTCATCAATTGATAAACTGCACATGCCTCAAGCAAAATGTCAGTATAATTTCTTAACTTTTATGCAGTATCAATGAGACAAAGCATTGATTTCTTCAGTGAATGAATGTTGAGTTTCTCCGACCCGTTTACCAAAATAGATGGAGATGAACCAGGCTGTTTGGTGAAAAAACTTGAGGATGATGCATGTTAGCAATTTCTTGTTGATAGCTTAACTGGTTAACAGACTTTTATAAATTGCCCTCGGAGATAAGCTGCTTCAGTTAGGAATTAAACTTTTTATGACAATTAGCAAAACTTTCACATCTTGCCTTCGAAAAGTGTCACCCCGGACTTAGCTGCATCTTTAGCGTCTTACAGAATTGCATTTTTATTTCATCTTATTTCTTTCTTTCTCAGAAACATCAACAAATCACTAAGTGGCCATTTTGAAAAATAATGCCCCCACTATAATCACCTCACAACAGTTAAAAAAGCAGGATATGATGCAATCCTTGGCCAATGAGATAAAAACCCCCTGTTTGAAAACTGATATTCATGTCACTCTAAAGGAACCCTGTAGATGCTATGTACTAACGATTAAAATTATCCAAACCTGAGCTGAGGGAAGTTCCACAAATATTGCAGAAAGGTATCTTCCATGTTCATCCTACAAAATAATATGAAAAGATTACAATATTTATGATCTATTTTCATGGGATATATGATTATGCCTAAAATAATCAGTACAAAATAAGTGAAGTTGAATTTTGTCATTTGAAAGAAAGAATAGTAATCATTTAATTAAAGGGTCTTTCTCAACTAGTGCATGCCAATACCTTTAATTAAGCGGACATTTTCAGGTGCCACAAATATATTAATAGTTGACCAATATATCCTCACAAAGAAGTAAAAATTGCTTTTCTTAGTTGATTCATGTGACATTTCTAATACGGATTGAAAACTTAAGGTATCATGTTGAGGTGCAAAATGATAAAAAGCTGGCAAACAGAGGAGGTTTCTTCCTGCACTGCTCGTCTATGGCCATGATTTCCTTGGACTGTAAAGTGTTAGAGCAGAATCTGGTGCCTGTTCACAATACAGGCAGTGGAAAATCATTTGACCCCTTATAATGTCAGAAAAAGAGTTACCAGCAAATATAAAATTAGCCCCAAAAAGATACCTTTTTACCAATTCAAATCTGGGTTGTAACATGATCCTACCAAAGTTGTAATTACACAGCGTTAACTTTAGACTTGCCACAAGTTGACTTCTTTCAGCGAAGAAGTCACAACAGCGAGCGACAAATGCAATGTGAGAACCAAAACCAACATAACATAAAGAGTAAAGAGGGAAAATAACATTGGAAAGGGCTTTAAGAAAGTCTACTCTTTAGATTGCTCTGCGCAACCTATCAAAATTGAAGAGCCCCCCTAGGTATAAAGCTAAACAAAGTAATGTAACATGATAAAAAGTCTCTAGACCAAAGAAGAGCCTACAGACTGCCCTTCTTTGAAAGTGATTTCTTGCATAGATTTGAACTTAACATTTCATTAAACTATGATTAGTTGTCATAAACATGCAGTTTTTATAGCATTGTCTCTGCGCTAAGTGTTTCGTGAAAATTTTTGCTTGGCAATCTGACGTGTACTACAAAGTTGTACATTATACATGCAATATGCACAGCACACAAAGTTTAGGCACTGTCGTCAACGAAAGTTAGCTGAATTTTTCTTCTTTTCCTAGGAACTTGAAAACAGTAGCTGTCTTTTCTGGATACAATGTACAGTGTACAGGTATAGGTGAAAATTTGTGACTAGTCTTTTTGCTACAAAATTAATGTTCAGCACGCATACCAGTCTTGTAATGTGTCACGTTCCTGACACATTATGATGTCATTAAGCAGAATTTCCCAGGGCCGGGTTGTTTGAAACCCGATTAACACTAATCCACGATTAAAAGTCAACTCCCTCATTAAACATGATTTTAAAGGCACATTTTAATCTAATGGTAAAGAAAAGTCTAAGGCAAAACTGAAGGACAAAAATCTTTTTGACGAATCCCTGCAGGTTAGTAAATATACTCAAATCAAAGTTCACTTTAACCCACGATTGGCTTAATCAGGATTTGAAGAACTGGGCCCTGATGTTTCCTTAAAAGAGTGAGTAGATCTGGGTACAAGATTAAAACAACTTGAACCAGGATCTAAATATACAATACCTGATAGTTCACCACAGCTTTGTACAACTGACGCATTCGTTTTCTCAGAATAATTGGATCAACCTCTTCAACTTTCTTGCTTTTCTTAGGTTTTCGTAATTCAGTTTTTGGTTTCCTCTGGATTATATCGCCACTAGGTTTCTCTTTTACAGATCCAGGGTCGACCTCCATTTTCTTGGGTCTCTTTTTTCTCTGAAATAATTATTGATAATAAAAAAATCGTTAACAGTAAAGTCATCATCACCACCTCAAAACATTTTGTGCTCTGCATGTATGTACATAACGGCAAATAACGTTTTTGGTAAAGTGATGGCATCTTCTCTTCTTTGCGACAATCCATATACCTCAAAATGTATTATGGAATAAAGCCAATTCTGACATAATAAACATTCACACATAATAAAACAAGAAACATTTAATTAAAACTCTTGTTCTCCATGGTGCTGGGTGATTGATTTATGGGTCAGTTGTGCTATCTTCCAGGCATAGTCAAACGATAGAAATCTATATCGGAAATCAATTGATATCAATCACCGATTGATATCGATTGAAATCGGTAATTGATAACAATCAAACTCACAGAAAAATTTTTTATCGATTGTTATCGATTGAGATAATGGATAACAACTGATAGCAATTGACAGTAATCGAAAGCGATCACTAATCCCAAGGAGTCCGTGGAGGAGTATTTGTTCCAAACATATTACATGGCGTTACCATCTAGTAAACAATATGATTTAGGTTGTGTCCAATTGATCTTACTCCAGAATAAGAATAAGAGGAATAGCTGTTAAATTTTCCCTTTCAATGAGTAATTTGGGTAGCCATATCTGCAAATGTTCGCTGACACAAAAATGACATGTTAATTCAAGAGCTGTCTCATATTCCAGTAACTCCTAAAACCTCTTATGAGGGATTTCTTGTCATCGTTGTATGTATTCCTATTCTGAAATAGTGTCAATCGAACGTAACCTAAGATTATTGTCTGACAGTTTACCAACAGTCACCCGTCAGATTTGCTGGGGAGCTGCTCTTCGATTTTCTCAGATAACAGACCCTTACGAGACAGTTCTTGTGCCACTTTCATAACCAACCAGAAGTAAACCTTAAACTAACTCTGTATGTGTCACACACATTTTCCAGAGTGGCTGCATTTGCTTCAAATACTGATTGGTTTGATTGGGTTCTTAGTAAAGGTTTGGTTTTATAGTTTCATTCAGTCATGAATAAATGCAGTATTACCACGAGGATTCACTGTGCATCTATTTATTTATCTAAACCACAAGAGTCTCCTACTCTTTTATCAAGTGGAGACATCATTTATTTATTAAAAAGTGGTTTTCTGAAGAAAGAAAATGCGACCTTCGGGACTTACATCGTACTGCAAACTGCAAGGGCAATGAACACAATACCTTGTATTCTTCAAGGGATATTCCTTTTTCTTCCATGTATTGCAGTATGTCTGCTTTTTTTTTCTTCATGTGTTCCTGCATTCTTTGAGCATCCTGCAAAACAGAATTCAGTGTAAATTTAAAGAATTATTAATTAGTGGAAAGTGTCAAGACCCGAAAAATAATGTGGAAAATTCAAGTCAGGCATCGTGCTCTGTTATCAAACCAAACTGCCCAGATAGATGATCTTTGAATCAAGCTTTTGGCCCTTACAGCAATGATCCCTTCTGACTGTTGGCCCAATAAATTTGCAAGTCCTTTAAGAGGTTTGATAACGGAAGTGTAGAGTGTCAAGTTTTGTTTTATACCATGTGCATTAATTTGATAAATTATTAGTGTTAAGTGCTCAGAGCATCCATGTCTAGACATTTTTAATGATTTAACCTTATAGCACCAATAGTGACCAGCACTTATTTCTCCTTCACAAATTATATCATAATTATGTTACTTAATCAAATATGAACATCACATGTTAGAATAAAGAAAACGATCACTAAAGATGAAATTTACTGATGTTCAAACACATTCTCCCACCTAGTATCAAAATAATTTAATTTATTGTTGCAAATTGCAAAATAAACTGCGATGTATGGATTTTTAGAACATGCTTGCTCCTTAGTCAAAAAAGCATTAGATTTATTAATAGCAATAATTATTTACATGTACTATTCAATTATTTCAATGGTTGTCATTTATAGATGATTTTTATTACAATATCTAAATAACAACTGTTAGAACTGCCCATACATTGTTCATATAAATACCTTGTAAAGCATTGAGCTGGGCTCATTGTAAGTCTGTGCATTTTGAAAACATAAGTCCAAATCCTTCTCCAGTTCATCAAAACTTTCATACTGGCCAGTCTGAGAACAACGAATACAAGATAAGTAATGTCATTTTCATTAGTGATTAAATTAGAGTTACATTAAATTTGATTATTGAGAAGAGGGGAAAACCGGAGTACCCAGAGAAAAACCTCTTGGAGCAAGGACGAGAACCAACAACAAACTCAACCCACATGATGCCGAGACTGGGAATCAAACTCGGGCCACATTGGTGGGAAGCGAGTGCTCTCACCACTGTGCAATCTGTGTTCCATACACGAAAGTTCTGAGTTTCTAACTGACTACTCATGGCGATACTTTAAGAACACTGTATGACAATAATTGGGTACAAAAATGCCGTTCTAGGCTCCAGAGGCAGAAGCAAGGTTGAGCACAGTGCAGGATTCTTGAAAACTGGCTTCAAACATTTCACCTAACATAATATCCCACACACAACCTCACCAGTTTTTGTTGTTGTTGTTGTTTTTCTTTTTTGTCTGAACTATCACTTCCCTGGAATGTCAAAGCCACTACTTTCTATCTCTCACAAAGGCCAATTTTATATACACCTTTTCAAAGAAATTACAACCATTAACTATTTCAAATCTGATTATCCAAATCAGCTTTAAATGATTGCTGTCAATTACCAGTTATTACTTCCAGCGAGGCATTCAAAGAGACAAGAAAAGGCAACATCAACTATTAATTATAGCAAGTGTAAGTAAAACTGAAGCTAAGAACCACTGAACCACGTATCATGACTTTTGTTGGGAGTAGCTTTCATTTTTTCATGTAAAATAGATATTCATTGGCTTCACTCAGTGTTCTATGTACTGAATGTTCTTTTGAGAAGTCATGTTGAATAGTTCTTGCTTACATGTACATGTATATTGCAATGCGACACTTTATTCCATTGACTGGAAGTGCAAATTTTGCTGTCCACTCTGTTTCAAGTGTATTCAACTTTCAACTTGGTTTGGAAATCAATAATTTGACTTGTTAAGTTTTCCACAGTTTGTTGCAACTCTTCTAAGTTCATTCCTTCATATCTTCTTCTTTCTCTTACCTGAAGTGATCTCCATCAATCAAATAATTATTAACTATTAATATTTTAGTGAACAATAGTGGAAAACATGTCTCACCAAAACATCACTCTGCTATACCATACAGGCATGTTTACTTATATATTCTACCCCTCACAGTTTCTTTCACACATCCAACATCACCAAACGTCAACAACCCTCCTCATTTTGCACACAGCATAAATGAAATGTACCTCATTTACAGTTTTCCAAGCTCTACTAATGCTAATGTTGTTCATACCAATATTAACCTGGCCTTGTTCGTTCTCACCTTAATGTGTGATCTGATTTTTGACAAAGCAATGGGCTGCTTGATAACTTCATAGTAGTCAGGATAGGCTCTGAGAAAAACAGAAAACAATAACAAGTCATGAAACTAACAGTATTTTATTCAGTGAAGCCCTGACTCCTGAAAGTGAAGGCAAAACTTTGAAGTTGTAAACGACTTAAGAAGGATTCTTAAGAGACTTTTTTGCACATTTTTTTCCACTGTAAATCGTATTCAGTTAGGTTCAACGTTCAACTTTCAACACTTACATTTTTGAAAATCGTAACCATGGTTTGTAATAGCAACAATTGGGACTGAAGAGAACTGTCCTTATGATATAGGTTTGACTATTACCAATTTAATCACCAGATTGCTGTATGGAGAACAATAACTGAGTCTTAGGAAACACCTACTGTCTCCTGTTTACATAATTATCCTCCATGTAAAAGATGTTTGTTGCATGTTTTAACAAACAAAACAAACCTTCTGGATGGCAGCCTAAGGAAAGGCTCTGAAAGAGCACGTCCAGTAGGATCTGTAAAACGATATATTTCATTGAACAGCACCATCAAGGGATTGTCTGAATCCTGATCCCCTCCACTGCCTTCTTCATCTGATGATTATCAACAAAAACAACCCTCAGAACAATAACCGGGTTGTTTATTAGTGATGTTAAAGAAAACTAGTTTACAAGAAGGTTTAAAAAAAATTGGTTACAAAATGTAATACTTCTTATGCCACTACCCGTGGGAACATATGGGGGGTCATACATGTACAAGGCTGGGATTAGGAAATACTTGCATCTAGGAGGTGCAAATGAAGTCATACCATACCAAATATAAAAGCTAAAACCAAAATGTACTCAAGGCCCAATATTAGAGAACTTAAGCAACGACAACGGTAACAGCAACGAAAACGTTGCTTGAAAATGTGACTTTGCGTTACTTCTAATGCTTACGATTATTCCAAATTGTTCAACTTGTACAATGTGGGCAAAGTATCTGGGAACTAAATTGATAGGAACTGCATTCAAGTAAGGAAGGAGAATGAAAATTTCACTGTCGTGAACTCACGTTCTCCACAAAACCTTGAATTTGGTCATTTCACGTTGTTGTTTTGCTGATGACAGCAAAGAAATGTACAAAAACATATAACACATGTGCAGAGCTATTGTTTTTGTTCATTATTTGCCCATTATTTGTGGTGTTCCCATTGACGTCGCCGTTGTCGTTGCTTAGGTTCTCTATTAATCCTTCAAAACTACCCTTGTCTTTTTTTATTCCAGACAACACCCAGCTAAATAAGTCATAAATCAAATTGATAATAAGGGTATCTAATGTATCTAGATTTTGTGCTTAGGTGGTTATAAAAAACCTCCAGGTGAGATAAAAAAAAGCAACTAAGCGGACAAAAGAGAGTACAACACGGACACTATGACTGGGAGCAATGCTTCTGAAATAAAATGCACCAATAATACGATTCAAATTATATAGTAGTGTACAACAAGCACACTACATCGCATCTATGTTTTGAACTATATCCAGGATTGTGCACAGTATAAAACAAAATACAAAAGTGGCAATCACAGATCATGAATCGCTCACATTGAGGTTTCCTGTCACCTCAGAGAAAATCAACAGTCATTAAATCTGAATACTCTGTTATGTAACAAGGTGTAGTACTGACCATTTATATTTTCCTCTGGAAAGTGCTCTTCTTCCTCTTGCATCTCAGATTCTTCTCCAGTATGCTGCTCAGACTCATTCAATAGAGCTGTCACAGCAGTACTCATTTTACCAACACTCCGACGTGCTCTGTTAAATAAACATAATACAGATGGTGATCAGTATCTAATTGCTCCTTAATTTATCACTACTTGATCAAAGATGGTTTTTTTTTCACGTGTAAGAGCAACTTTGTTCAAGCAACTTTTGGATGCAGGGGACCACACGACGCTTAATAAACTGTTCTGAATATGTTCCGTTGCCGGATCTCTTGTAGTAGAAATGCACATGCCAGACGTCACTTTATGTGTAAATAAACTAAACTGATTGCAGGGCTGACACTACACCAAAGGGCTTAAATATCTGGGCTAATATTTCAACTAGTACAACTAGTCTTCTTCAACTATGACCCTGAAGAAGACTAGTTGTACTAGCTGAAATATTGGCCCGAATAAATAAGCCCTTTGCTGTAGTGTCAGCCCTGCAATCAGTTTGGTAACTTTATTCACCTATCAGTTGTAACGATGTGTAACCATTTCATTCATTTGTAGGAGATCTTAGCAAGCTCTACTGAGCTTTCAAAGAAGATCCGCAGTCACTGTTTATAAGTTATAAAAAAATTATGATCAATGGTGCATTGTATGAGTTACATTTCCCATCCTAAATATTACAATTTCATGTATTTCTAATATAAATGATGCTGTTTTATATGAACTATAAGATTTTCATTTCTAAGATTTTCTGGTAGACTGTTCAGCAGTTGTGCTCCTCTGTATTAGACAGATGATTTACCATAATTTGTTCTTGATAATCTATGTGGATATTAGATGCTGATCGTGTATTGTAACTATGTAAAAATGTCATTTATGTCCACTGGATAGACATTTCTCCAGCGATCGTTAACAACTATATGCATGGCCTGGTATATAAAAATTATTACCCTGTCAATTCTTGTGTTTTACTAGCTAGTCGCTGCAATTAAATTTTGGGAGAAATACACCTATAATTTACACAAGCTTACTTCAATCTTTTGCTTGACTTGGCACCCATCAATGTGTGATCTATTTCTGCCTTCTTTGTGTGGATAGTTTTCTTTATTGCAGTGGCATCCTGGAAGAAATTGTTTGTGGAAACAACGGTTAATTTCATACTAAGAAGAGAGAACTAAGAAGAGAGAACTAAGAAGAGAGACCCCGAGAACAAATCTGGTAAAATATGAGAGAGACAAATGTTTAAACATAACTATTCACCACCATTAAATAGGTTGACTTTGATATTTCAATTATATCTCTAATCAGTTATAAATTATTAATTAATTATTATCAGGTTGCAGACCAACAATGAGAAATAATACATGTAAAGGTGTTTGATGTACTGTAACATGGCCTGTTAGTGTCATTCATCAATGAATAATTTTAATTTATAATAATTTTATACTGTTTAGCACATTTAGACTAAGTTAAGTCATCATCACTATCAACTGTTTGGTGTGTGATGATTTAAGTGTGTTCCAGCAAACTTATATTATGAGCAGTTAATTTCAGTTTAATGGTGATTAAGCTACTTCAACTGATTACAGTCAACTCTCGCCTTGCGGACACCTCACTATTACAGACACTCCAACAGCAGCAGCTAAATCCCCGGCAAAAATAAGTTACAGATGTTTAACTGAAATAAATTCCTGCTATTACAGGCTCTCGCTATTAAGGACACTAACTTGCGGTCCCAAGGGTGTCCGCAAGACACCAAAATTAAGTGAAACCTGAATTTTAACAAACACTGAAGACTGCTTTTTTTTTCTAATTATAGGATTACTGTCCACCTCTAAAAGTAATTTCATATGACTTTCTGGGTACTGTATTTCACAGACTGTTACAGTTCAGGAATAATAATTACAACTTATGAATTATGCAATAATTTGTGATGAGATGCAGATCTAATAAACAAGGACATGAATTGTAAAAGTTGCACTCAATATTAGTGGCTCACACAGCCAGGGCTTAACTCGGTCCCTCTAGCATGAAGCAACTAGGAGTATAACTGCTACTCCCCCCCCCCCCTCCAGATGGGATGCCAATCCATCATGGGTTACCCACAGCAGTATGTCGCCAGTACCCATTTATAAAACTGAAGAGAGACAATGTGGAGCAAATTTTTTTGTCTAAAGAAAAGGCACATTACTGCAGAGCCTGTCCTCAAAACACCAACTATCTGATCTTATATCTGATGCTCTAATCACTACAACTCCACAGAGGAGACATGAAAGGGTTAATAATAATAAAATAATTAGTATGCAATTAATTTTATCAGAACCTGTTGATTCACCAGACACTAGCCATAGTCCTGAAAGGCTCCACAGGGTCCACCATAACAGTATAAAATCTACATGTAGTTGCATTTATTGCATTCAATAACTGAATGTAATTTGAGAAAAATGATCAGCAAATAATCCCCAGATGTGGAGAGGCGTAAAATGGTAGTACTGTCTTAATGAGATTTATTTAAAGTACAGGCTTGCAGCTCACAGAGCTGGATATTTACATGTACATTATTTTCAAAAATTACATCAACAGTTACAAGTTTGGGCAACATAAATTGGGATCAAACCTTGTAAACTTGTGATCCTGGCTCATTAAATGCATGAGCATTCTTGACCATCAAGAGCAAGTCTCTCTCAGCCTCCTCCAGGGATGAATACTGATTGTTCTGAAAAACAAATCGATAAAAGTTAATAGTACATAATATATTATCATTGCTACAAAAATATATAATCTACCAGCAGTGACACTTGTCTTGTTCTTGGCATAAAATAAATGTCTATTAATTACACCTACATGTACAGTTGTAAATACATACAGTCAGCAAAGGGACTTAAAAAGCATGTTTAACAACTAATGTCTTAAGGAGGCTCATGTGCATGTGTGTAACCCACCCATGCCATAACTAAGGTGTACACGTCACCTGAACGAATCAAAATGTCTATCAAAAGTCACATGCGCAGAACACTAGAAGTAGAAATGCAGTGTAAAATCGTGCAAACCAGAAAATATTTTGTTTTTATCTTGAAATTTTGCACAGTGACCTATCTTGATTTTTTGCATGCATGCCACATTCAGTATGCCACTTCAAATAGAAATGTTTAGGAGAAATTTAGAAATCTAGCAGAAATTTTTGTAGGTGAAAAATGCCCTTTTTGAAATGACTCAAGATCTACCGGATAACTTTTTCTCATATGATTACCAGAAGAGTTTAAGAATTTAGGGTGCTTTCCAACAAAGCAATAAAAAGGTGGGTCACTGACTTAGTTTTTTCAATAATTTGCAAAAACTGATAATTACAGGACTTTTCTGTAGAGCTGACCTGTTGCCATGGTAACTGCTATGACACCAGAACTGGTAATGGTAATTTCCTCCTTTTAAATGTTCACAGATACACATAACACACAGTTTTGTGCATTATTCACAAAATTATTTATCTGTTATGTGGAGCTGTTTTTGATTTCCATTGCCTGAATATTGCAACTTTTACACAACAAGTCAACAGATTAATGAAGTGGTTTCCTCAAGTACAATATACAGGTGTAAATGGATATATTCAATGTACAAACCTTGGTTGAGCTCTTACCCTGAGTTTGGTGCACATTGTTTTTAAGTCTATTGGTTCTTTAATGATTTCATAATACTCTGGATAAAGCTGTTGACAAAAAATAAATTGCTTCTAAGAACAGACAAAGTGGCCCCACGTTTTATTTAAATGTATAACAAACAACTACAGTGGAACCCTGTTAATACGCCCATCTTCGGGCCGTGAACATGTGGTCATAATAACGGAAAGGTCGGATTAATGAGGTTGTAAAACTAAGGAAATGACTGGAATTTCAACTAGTTCGGGGCACAAAAAGTGGTCGTAATAACGAGGTGGTCCTATTAACGAAGTGGTCATAAGGCGGGGTTCCACTCTACTAGGGACCATCATTTATGGTTTCAAGTTCACAGTCCGTATGTTGTTCAAAAGTGCAGTAATTTTCATGCGAATATAGACCATTGTTATTCAAATGAAAAGCTGGGCACTGATCACAGCCTTTCTTCAGACCATGCACAAAGAGAAAAATAAAAATGGCCTCTTCAATTAAGCTGCACTACTTACACTTGGGGGCGGTAAAGTTTTGAAAAGCTGGCAGATAACTCGGCCATGGCTGTCTTTCATCTCCAGCACTGCGCTGATAAGTTCCCCACAATACATAAGAACATTGGATGAAGAATCTCCTTCATCATCATCTCTAGTGGATGTGGATTCATTGTCCTCATCATCTTTACAATAAAAAATGCAAATAATTAACAATTTATCATTCACTGAGATTCAAGAGAATAATAATCATTGTTTTAGTCTACACATAACATAACATAACATAACATAACACACCGTAACAAATATTAACGTGTCTTGTCATTTTAGCTATAGTTAGCTTATTGGGGACACAAGTACTGAAGGTGTACTTAAAAATTACTTGTAAAACACCAACCGCCTAGCATTCTTCTATAATTATACAAACACATGTACAAAAAAACAATGTCCAATAGAATGAAAGAACCAGCAAGTGACGATTTTGGCATGACAAATGCATGCATGAGTGAATTTGTGTCTGGCCCTTTTCAAGTTAGGGAAATTTCCACACAATCTCAAACTTGGAAACATACAGTTCATTTTGACTGCTTTCAGAAGGAATGAAGCTTGTTGGCCACTTGCAAAGAATCTGTCACTGACTGTATTTGTTTATGTAAGTAACTGTTTTTATGGATGGATTATTTTAGGGTTACCCCAGCAGTTTTTGTTTTTGTAACACAGTTATACTCCTGGGGAAAAAGACAAATGTGGAACAAAGTTTCTTGTCCAAGGAAATAATAAGAAAACAATAAGACCAACCACTGATTCATCAATCTACTGATTGTAAGTCTAGTAGTTACAGTTAGCACAGCACTACCATGTACCCCTAAAATGTTCATTTGGTAACAGTTTTCATGAACTTTGTGAATTAATAGCTTTGAAAATTATTGTTTAAAAGAAGCAGCTGCTTTTAATTACTCTAAGCAAATAATGAATGCACTTCACGTCT
The DNA here is from genome assembly GCF_977016875.1 of Pavona decussata. NCBI lineage: Eukaryota > Metazoa > Cnidaria > Anthozoa > Scleractinia > Agariciidae > Pavona > Pavona decussata. The sequence continues at coordinate 2,832,265 of NW_028145697.1, forward strand.
GGTATCAGACAGGTGCTTGTTAAGGAAAACTAGTTGCTTTTTTTCTTTTGACGTTCTAATTATCTAGTAAAAAAGTGATAAAATCCAAAATCTCCCATTGAAGAAAATCTCCCACCCTATGGGGTTATAATTATGAGAAAACTTCTACATGAATTTCAGGTTTATTTTTGGTAAATCTAGCTTATTTTACTCGATGACTGAGTGTTGTTTTTCATGAGCCTGTAAGCTGTCCTTTAGGTAATGCATACAGTTTGTTGGTTCTCTCAATTGGTGGGGGCTTCCGAAGGCAGAAAACCCATCATCTTCAATCATGCTGCTTTCTGTCATTTACGAATGAAGACCAACAAATTCTGACCACAAATTTCAAACTATCACAACCAATCATAACAAGGCTACTTAAAAGTAAGTATTTATGTTTCTTGACCAATCAGGAGAATGTTTACAATTATTCAACAGTAGAATCAGACTTGACTTGTGGGGGGCCTGGGGGGAAGTCCAGAAAACATGAATTGTAAGGTACAGCTGTAGATCTAAAGCCTCCGTTACACGTTGAAACTTTTAGCTGAAACTTGTGTGCAACGGCGCTGCGAAACAAGTTTCAGCAGGCACTGCACCGAGTAATATAAAATGTTGAAACTTGTTCGGGAACGTTGAAACTGGTCTCAAGATGTTGTTACCATGAATCATGGCCAACTTGTTCCGGTTTCTGATTGGCTTACGCAGCGTAGCGTGACAAGACTGAACAAGACCAGTCTCACAAAGTAGTGTTACACGGTGAAACTCTTGTTTGTTCACCACTAAGACCGTTGCAAGCCGTTGCAGAAGTAGAAAGCGGTTCTACTTTTCGTGAAACTTGTCTCGCAACGGAAGTTCAAAAAAGTTTCACAAAACCTTGACCATGTTACATGGTGCAATGCCTGCTGGAACTTGTTTCGCAGTGCCGTTGCACACAAGTTTCAGCTAAAAGTTTCAACGTGTAATGGCGGCTTAACATATCAACTTTAAACAGCGGTTCAAAAAGGGCACATCATGAAATGCTTTCTAAAGGACTGGTTCAGTTGTTAACTAAAGTTAAACCATCTCACTAACCTGCTGCTGAAGAACCTTTCAAAGAGCTTGGTTTGCTCTTTGCAGTCCTGTCATCTTCATCACTTTCTGCATCATCATCTCCATCCTCAACATCATCATCTGCCTAATGTTAAAAACATGATAATCAAAGATCTACCCCGAGCCTGACTCAGCCATTTCACAAAAACAAAAGAAACAAGAAGCCATAAAGGCTTATTAAGCAGCCTTATTTATGCCCCACTCTATGCAGCTTAAATGTTTGGGGATTTTTTTTTTCAATAATTAAAAAGAAAAAGCAAACAAAGAAATCTTCCTTTGGCCCAAGCAGGGTTCAAACCAGAGACCTTTCGTATGAGAGTGCTGGCACACCTTGTCACTTGCGGCACACAGACCTGACTTACTTTGACCAGACCTTTTGAGCTGTCCAAGTTTACTTGCTTATCATTGTTTTATAGCATCAAACCATCCAGGGCCATGGCATAACAATTTTAGCAGCCAAATAACTTTGCACCACAAAAAACAATATGCGAACGAGCTCGGAACACCAAGTCAGATGTTTCTCCATCATATTTTCTCCTTCCTTTTTGCACAAAATCCCTACCACATGTAACTTGGACCCCAATCTCAATCTTCTTGAGCTTCTTTTATGTTACAGCTCTATTTCTTTACTCGTTAGCTGTTTGAAGCTGTTAGATTAGTATTCAAAGCAGCTATTTCTCTTGTCAAACATACACCAAAAAGAAGCGCTACATGTAAGCCTTGAAAATAAGCCCCGTAAGAGGTCCTTTGAATGAATGTAAGGGGTATGGAATGGTCCTTGAAAAATGATGGGTCCTGGCAAATTTTCAGCGAGTCTTGAAATCTCAGCGTCTCAAACTTAAAGTCTCGGAATCCTAAACTCATAAAAAATAAAGCGGGTCTCAGAATCTTGTATTTTTTTTAAATTTGAGTCTCGGAGTCTGGCAAGCCAAGCGAAAGTTTAGTCTGATTATGAACCGCCATGAAACAACAAAACAAAGAATAATATTAATATTGTAATACATATTGAACTGCTCAAAGTCACAATCACTACTGTGAAAAATGTGGTTTGGATAATTTCTGCTTGTAAATTGCCATTTTATGCCTGCCGGGTTGTCCAGAACACAATAAATAGCTATAAATCTGGCTATACATGTAGATGAAGCTAAATGAAGAGTGTGTGACCTTCAAACCTTCAAAACTACGACAAAAGGCATGAGGTTACTTTAAAAGTAACTAAGCTGGTTAATAACTAGTTGCATTTTATCCATGACTGATTGTCTAATCAAGTGAATAACCAGTTGGCCGGTTCGGATTTATCACAAAATAATAATTATTATTTATGGTACGAGGCACAGAGTGCTGTAATAGTCTCACGCTCGGATCTCCAGATCACAGCTTCTCACCACTCAGATTTTTGAATCCCAGCGTCTCTGGTTCAGAATTGAAATGAGGGTCTTGGCATCTCGGCGAGTCTTGGATTTTACCATACTATACCCCAAATATAAGCTGTCACAGCTACATGCAATATCCACAATTTTACAGTGGATGGTATGTTAAGGGTTAAGAAACACACCTTATTATCATCAAATGGCATTCCAAAGTCCCCTAAAAGACAAAAAAGATTAAACATCATTCACTAAGCCATCCTAAGATAAACCTAAAATTATAAAAAACCAAGGTTTCTTTCCTGGAAGTTATTTCTCATTATCTGCATGGATGTCCAGTGTGTATATCCAGAAGGAATTCAGTAAAATAAGGATGTAGTTGATATGACATGAAATTCACCAACTAGGCAGAATAAATATACACCTGTAATACTAACAGTAACCTCTGATTTTAAGCAAAACAATGCCTCTAGCAGATCACAAAACTGTAAAAAGGTTCCCTCATTCACAGAAAAGATATGGGGTTGAAATACCAGAACTACATGTACATTTCAGATCTGGCCTAATAACAAACAATATGAATGCTGCCAGACCCCCTACTAAGCTGTTCTACGCTAAATGAAATAGCAAGGAGGCAATATTATCTTGGAGAATATGGCCAGCTCCAAGTACCATGAAATAACGCGTAGAAAAACATTATCTCCAGTACTAATACTTCGTACCGGAGATAATTCGCATTCCTGCAGCCAACAGCGCATAACCTACAAGGCCATCAGCCATGTGGTGTTAATACTGTGTTTTCCACATTAATACTCGTTCAATGTAGCTGCGTCAAAATTCTATTGAGAACACTGTCAGAGAGGGAATGCCTAAAAGAGCACTGTAAATTATATACTATGCAAGAGTATAGAAGGTGAAGCTGTACCTTGTTCATCCATTTGTGTATCCATAAGTCGAGCCTTTGCATCAGCAAACACCTCCTGAAGTTTAACAGCATCCTTGTGTTCTTGTAAATCAGACTGGTAGAACTTGACAGCATTATCAAACAGCAAGCACATGTCACGACTGAATGTCTCAACATCCTCATATTCATCTGTTTTTAGGCGTTGCTGATTAACAATTGAAACACAACCATGACAACTACATGTAAGGTTATACAATCACATCACAAGCCACCAAACTGCTGCTCCAGTTGATTTGAAGCCATTATTAATAAATATTAATATTATTATGAATATTATTATCAATAATAATCTTACATGAGTGAACTACATGTACATAATACACTCATCACTCATGATTTTCAGGAAAAGAAATCAGCTCTAAATTTAAAGAGAAGGAGTAAACTAGCTTCCTACTGAGTACCCAGTTCCCACCAGTTTCACAAAAGATTTTCTGCTTGTTACACACAACTTCTATTAAATGGCCAAATGCAGTAGGTCAGCATTACAAAAATCAAAATGACTGACTAATCTTTTCAAAAGGGAAAACATGAAAACAACGTTTTGATGTCAACATGAAGACTTAAACAGCTCTCTGCACTTGAACTTAAAAAAAAAAATATGATGTCAGGATATGATCAAAACACTGCTTGTTTTCCTAGAACTTCCTTCCTTTTTAACGTTTTTCAAAATCTGTTTTGAAGGGCTGAGAGCATAATTGGCCCATAACACAATTTAAGCAATTTTTCCATTTTGCTCAGATTTGCCCAAATTTTTGCATGTGACTTGCATTATATCTTTTTCGCCATCCTTCCTTTTCGAGAAATAATTCATGCAAAAACTGTGTTTTTCCTTGCGTAGACAAAAAAAATTCAACAAAGCTTTGTTTCCGCAAATTACATGATTTCTTCTTGACTCAAGTTTATGCTGTTTTTCCCTTACTTAGAATCTTAAATAAGCCTTATTCCAAAATGGCTACCATTTTAATAATCTTTTGTTGGTATTCAAATTAGCCCGTCTTACCTCGTTCTTAACCTCAAATATCAAAAGAATATTTTATCTTGAACGAGGCAAGAAGGGCTAATTTGAATGCAAACAAAAGAATATTAAAATGGAAGCCATTTTGGAATAAGGTGTATAGTGTGATATTTTCACATACATGTGGCTCTCAATTTTGTCCAATAAAAGATAAAAAACAGTTTTATGCGTGCCTCAAAATCCATTTATTCAAAAGAACGAGAAACACAAATGACACATCTAAGCAGCAAAAAAACCCAAAGTCAAAGAATATTTGTTAAAATTTCATGCTCACTGACAGTAGTTGCAAATTTCTTTGTGGCACACAGTTAAGCTCACAGTACCTAAAGTAAAGCGCTCACCTGGGTTCTGTTTTCCCTCTCGCTACTAATAAATTTTCTGACTTTTTTCTTTTCCACGTTCACTCTCTTTGAGTCAGTCAACAGAACACAGGAAAAACAACATTGTCCAATGAAACCCTAATCATACATGTGATTAAAGATTAAACTTAATCTTTACCTGAATTTTTAACAAATCAATTGGAGTAGAAATAACTTCATAGTACTCTGGGCTGTTTCTGAAAAAAAAAAAACTTGAAATTATGCACATGCATGACAATTACATGTACGTATACATGCCTATGTACAGTACATTATTAGATCTGGATGAAATGTATGTGTGGCCTTCCATGTGATTTTGATGCTTAAGGTTGTACCTGTAGCATGTACACAGCATACTAAAAATCACAGATAATTTGTAAATAATAATAATATTGTTATTGTTATTATTATTATTACTATTATTATTATTATTATTATGTTCTATCATTCTGTCTATTCTATCATCTTTTTTTTATGATTTGAACATTATTTAACAAATGCTTTTGTAATTGTACCGCTTTTGCTCTGTAAATATTTGATGAATTGTAAATTTGTTTTCGATTATTATTATCATTATTATTATTATTATTATTATTATTATTATTATTATTATTATTTAACCAGGGAGCTCATGCCACCATGGTGTTACAGTGTGTTCAGTGAGGCCCTGCTTAATAATAATATTAACATTATAACAATTGAAAAGGCTAAAAAGTTACAGGCTGCATTACAAAAGAATACAACGAAAAAAATGACTATACTTTATAAATCATAATGGCTTCCCTGTGTGATCAGCAGCCTCAGAAACATGTACGAGATTTGAAAGGTGAATGCAATAATATACCTCTCCCAAATAAAAATAACATTCAGTGGAAGACAGTTGCTATATGACGGCAGTATGGTCACTATTACATGTAAGCGGTTACCCTCGGGAAATAGCCAACTGACCGCTTAAAACAGGTTTTCCAAACCGTAGTACACTACTGAAAGTAATATGGTAAAAATGGAACTTGGTTTTAGAAGCATGTACATATTGTACCAGTTAACAACAAAAGTAACTTGAAATATGAGAAAAAACATCAAGTAATTGCATGGTAATTAGAAGTTGAACCGTTGTGTCAAAATATTGCATGGTAATTTACTACATGAAGAAGTGAAATACAATAAAATTAGCTAATTGGGAATTCTAAATGGTGACCACATCCACTTGATAGAGGTGACCACTTTATAGAGGTCAAATTTACAGTAAATAGAGGGACCGATTTTTGGGAATTTGAAACGTGTGCGTTTAATAGAGTGACTGCTTAATTAATAGAGGGCTGCTTAATAGAGATTTGACTGTAATTCTGCAGGATAAGGGTTTTTTCTTAGCCTGTAGCAGAAAACCTTCAAGAACAAAAGGTACCATACTCTTCTTTTTTTCTTCTCTTTTCATTTCCTTTTTATTTTCAGGGTAGTCCTTCAGGTAATCCATTTAATTAACAATCCATTGGGTTAGTCCATGGACTGGGGTCAGCATTAATGTTCCTACATGTATCCCAAACGAAGTGAATCCACAGGACACCAGCACACCCTTGGCGGCTATGGCTATACCACTTTTCGATTCAAAAATGATAAAACTGACAAAAAAATGTGTACTTTGGGAACACGTTGAAGACCAGTTAACAGCAATTTCCTCACCAGAAAAAAAAATTACTTCCCAAAGTTGTATGTACACTTTGATTAAATAATATTACTAGTGATTTCAATATGAAAGTGGGTGCTGGCGAAGGGGGATAAAGTTGTGGGGATTTAATTAAACAGTAAATGGGTTTGGAAAAGGGGGTCGACTTTGAGGGTAGGGAGAGTAGGTTTCAGTTGGATGAGTTTTAAAAATCATGACTACAGGAAGCATTGGTTTTGAAAATGGGTCATGGCAGGTTTAGTGATTTGTATAACCCACATTGGGGAAGAAATGTTGAAAACGGGGGTGTTGGTGAAGTGGACGGATCAGCCGCCTCAAACGGCACAGATTTTGAATTATTTGCCTCCACGAGCAAAGAACTCGAGTGAAAGTGCAACGAGTCGTTTGATTTCAGAGTAAAGCAATCATCTGATTTCACAGTTGCACAGTTCGCTTCGACGAGCGATCGACATGTTTTCAATTCTTTTGCCTCAACGGACACACTTACGGACCGAAAGAGCATGACTCAACGGTCTAATTATCCTGCACAAACTCCACAGACTTTGAATGATTGGGCTCCACGGGCGAAGAACTCGTGTGAAAGTACAATGAGTCCTTTGATTTCACAGTTGAGTGGTTCGCAGATTTTGAATTATTAGCCTCCACGGTATTTTTTCTATTTGCTGTCTTTATTTGCTTCTGTAATCATTCATCAAGGTCACGAACGGAAAGAGATCAATTTGTGTTTGGCTGCTTTTATAGATCCACCGCTTGAGAATTGAGATCACTTTCCACGGGAAAATTTTACCACGATCTTACGCACAGACGGTTTCGAGGCGCAGTTGACTTTGCCATAAAACAAATAATTAAGTATTTCTAAATATTTTTATTTGCTAGATGTCTTCATTTGCTTGTGAATATTCATCAAGGTCAAGAAACGGATCAATGATGAATCCCGTGGAAAGTGATATCTTTCTGTTCGTGACCTTGATGAATGATTACAAAAGCAAACGTCAACTGCACCTCGTAGCCGAAAGCGTCTGACAGCGTGCGATTCTCAAGTGCAAAGTGAGGTGTGTATCCCGGATTATATGTCAGCCATGTGATTTGCGCATGACTGTCTTCTCAACCATCCCGGATAATGCTCTACTGCGCAAGCTTAGAGTCTTACATCTGACAAAATTTTGGATTTTTTCCCCTATTGACAAGAATAGTGTGCTGTCTCACTAACGCTCGCCAGCAAAAATGCAAATAGACAACAAACCTTCTCTTTGGTGCACGAATAAAAGATTCACACAGAATCCTGCCATCTTCATCTCTGTAGTTTCTGATGGTTTCGTACAACTCTGCACAAATGTCTGCCTAAAAAATAAATTTAAAAAAAAAGCAACAAAACATGATTGGGTTTAAAACTGAACAACTCTATAACTTAATAATCACTTGACTGATGTACAGTGTATCAGATCATTTGCAATTTATTTTAGGGGCTATGAACAGATCATTCAAGAGCATGACAAACATTCAAGGAAAACTTGTGGTCCCATTCAGAAACTGCCAAGTTGTTGTTGGGTTAAACTAGTCATATTTGTAAACTGTAGACTGTGTAGAAGCAGAATGCTGGGCTAAGACCAAGGACATATAATTTAAGTGAAATGGTAGTTGCAGAAAGATTATCAGATCCACTACCTTGTTTTCCAAATGTATACGTCCAAGTGACAAAAAAATTTGTTAATATGAAACAACTGGTGTATCAAAGTCTTTATATTTTGATTCACAATTCCACTTTTGGTTGTCATGGGAAACAATTATTATAATTTATAAGTGAAAGTTAGTACATTATGTACTCTGTAATGTTGCCTTTTTTAACTCTGGTATATTATGTCTTGTTGTTTGACAGAATGTCAAATTTTAAAGTACATGTACGCAAATTTGTTTCAAATTTCTTGGGCTTACAATTCCAATATTGTTAGATTTTTACTAAGTTCTGTCATATCAAATGTGTGACAAGTCCCCTACTGTTGTCAATGAACTTGAAAAGCAAGTGACTAATAGCCAATTCAAACTGTACCTTGTCCTGCCATTCACCAGGAAAAAAATTTAGACAAAGCAAGGTTTTTCAAAGTTGTTCATACACAGGCTGCAATTCAACCCGACCCAGAGCTGTCATTAAAGGGTCTTAACCCTAATGACACCTGTTATGGCTGAATTCCCTTGAAAGAACTTGACGTTAAGTACAATCTTGACACCCATATTGTATCATTGTATGTTGATTTTTTGATAGGCTTGATTTGTTTTCCTTTTTTTTTTTCTGCTTTCAATCTTCAATATTTTTCCAGGAGCTATCTCCTGTTTTCACCAACCTTTTCGTGTTCAACAGCATCCCTACAATATTCTGCAAACTGCTGGTCTCTCTCTGTTTTTCTTACTTTTCAGATTTTCACTTTCATGAAGCTTTTTGGTTTGAATGACAATGAGGGCCATTACTAACGGAAGAATAAGGCTGTAAGTAATAGCAACTATTGTCGTCGTTCCATTCAAAAAACTTCATAAAAGTGAAAATCCGAAAAGTAAGAAAAACAGACAACGATGAGACCAGGCATCACTTCCTTACGAATACACGAAGCTCAATTCAAAAAGTATTTGCTCTGAAGCTTTTTACTGTTTCTTGCATTGTACCAGTAACTTTAAACTTACCGGGTCAGTATTTGGCGAGGTAGATCGCTTTCTTCGCTTCTTTTCATGTACATCTCTGCCCTCAGCTGCGTAATCCTGAGTTTTTGCACCCGCGCTGGAAGTACTGTCAACAATGCGTTTACGCTTCGCCATTTTCTAAAACGTTTGCCCGCCTTGCTTCTAGAGGCCTTCGCAATGAGCTCCGTATATATGACACAAAACAGTTATAAAATAACAAACGAAATTAGGCTGGAGTTTCTTTTCCACATTGAGTTCAGTTTATTCAGGATCCACTCGCTTTCTCGGCAACGCGCTCAACGAGCTCGTACAAAGAGGGCGCCTGCATAATGTAAGCGGATTTCTTTTTTACCGCTCAGATATGTTGTGTAACAGTCATATAGTGACAGACTCCTCCCCAGGATCTTCGCGATATTCAAAATGGCGATTTGGGCGATCCTCGTTCCCAGAGCCTACGATGATTTGGTCAGCGGTTGCACCAACAGTAAAAAAAAAAAAAAAAATGGGGCTCTGGGGACGAGAATGTGAGCAATCTCGGCAAAAATGGCGGCATTTTTAAAATTCCCATTGCTTGTTCTCATTTCGCGCGGATAAGCCCAACTCAAAGAAGATAAGGTTGTTGCTTTCAGGAAAGGTTCCTTCGAACTTCCTCCATCAAATATCTTTAATATTCAACAAAAAAATATTGTGGTAACAGGTGTGAATTTGGCGATTGAAGTGGAGCATTCGTAATCGATTCACGCGATTCACGCTTGAATCTCGCTTGAATCTTGAATCACAAATCTCCGGAGCATGCGCGCTCAACAACCTTTTGAAAGAAAACCAATCCGTGTCTATAGTTAGGAAATAGAATTTCCTTACTTGGTTGAGTTATTTTAGTGGTTGTGACTTAACAGCTTGTGACCGTCATGTTGACCTTGTGATCCAAACATGCGGAGGAACATGCATGAAGAGAACATGCAAACATGCATGAAGAGATTAATTCAAGAAAAATACGTCAGATTTTTCCTGTGTTCCCAGGTCGCTTTCTGCCGGTCTTTTAAAGACATATTTGTGTAATTTATATTGGAATAGAGATTGATTTGTTCCGATGCTGAAAATTTAGTTGAAGAACGTTTAAGAACGTTTTACGAATAGTCCAGGCTAACCCTTTTTCGCATTTTTAACGACACATTTGCCTCTTCAAAAACGAAAGGAATAACTTTTCCATCGATACGAAATTTCGAGCAAACATTTTACCGAACAAAACTGTAGATTTCATTTCTTTACGACTAAATCCCAATTTCTGAAGCAATTAAGGCCGCTTCCGAACAAATATCGACCGAAATGAACGGTTGGGTGCACTTAATTCAAAGTCTAGGCTATCCTACATAAACGTTTTGTAGTTTGTCGTATGGTTGGTTTATTATTTAGGTCTTTTAATTAGCGTTAGTTCTCGAAATAGACATGCTTGGGAGTTCTTGCCGACCCATTGGCTTGCATCGTTGTATTTGAACACTGTTTTTTAAAACTGTTTTTCTTTCCGAGTTTTCATTGGATACCCGTGATTGGATTGCATGGCTGTGTAAGCATATTTAGGTTTACTTCGATCGTTTAACCCAAAGACAGTTCTAAATCAATGCAAACATTCAAGATTCTAGTTGAGAATAGTCGGCCGAGTTAGTTGAGAGTTTGTTGAGATGCAGTTGTCAGATGGCATGTGCAGTTTTGATCACTAGAAGTGGAGCAGGTCAAGATTGAAGTCGACTGGAGAAAACACAATAATGTCAACCAGAGTCTTTTAAAACAGTTTGGTACCTCAAAACAAACGCGAGTTCGCTCATCCCCTTTCGAACGATTCGCTCTTAATATCATATGCCGTCGGAACGGCTGTGAGTTCATTCAGGGAGAATGCATCTGTGACAGTTTAATTTCAAACCACATCACGCGTGCAGACTTCGCACGGTGCACTTTGTTGTGTTGGTTGCATGCTATCCTTCGAGGGGAAGGTGAATCTCCAAAAAATTGGGTTGGTGTTTGTATTAAACCCTACCTTCCTTCAGACCAAAGTGTTTAATTTTCCCTCCTCTGACCAGTTTAGGGCCTTAAAACCCAAGGAAAGTCTTCAAATTCATGATATTAATCAATCTGCACTTCTCAAGACATTAAGTAGTGTTTAATTAGAGCGGTTTTCATTTGAATGCTGTAAAACCAAAACCAAAGTCATTACTGTGGCCGATCACAACAGACGCAAACAGCGCAATGAACCAATCAGAAATCGAAGATAATAAATAATAATAATAATAATAATAATAATAATAAAATAATAATAATAATAATAATAATAATAATAATAATAATAATAATAATAGTAGGATCTTTCTTAGGCAGGACGAGAATAAGCCATCTTTCTCGTTTAACTGCGAAGAAGATTTAGCTAAATTTAAATCAGAACATGGTAGTCACGTCCATCGCTAGATACTTCCGACGAAAAGTCCACAAAGTAGGGCACATTATGGCCAAACAAGTAATTACCTTTGATGTCCGACTATTTATCTTCACTTTTCGTAGTCTTGTTATTGATTGCTTTTAATCATTCTTAATTAAACCATAATGTGCTCTCCGAACTTCCATTTTTCACTTTGGATTCCCAAGAGTTCCTTAAGGTTACTGGAGGATGGGTACACCAGTCGCTCCAATCTCTTAATGAGTCTAAAGATCTGTTCGGAGATATTATTACTAGCCCTGTAACCGACGCTAAGCGCGGGAAAACGCACCCGCGCAAAGCACGATTGGTTTTGTTTTGCTGCTGATTGATTGAGAAGGTGGCACGTGTTTTGCTGGCCAATTAAAGAGCGAAGTAAAGCAAAACCAAAGCAATTGTGAAATCACTTTTGACACTCAATTGAAATCCGCTCTAATAGGACGATAATTAGCAGTCTTAGAACCTGGAGTTGCACATGACATTGAAATTGAAAAATCCAATGCAGCACACTCACGATCTCTCTCCATCTTTTTGCTTTCGTCAGGCCCAGTGCCAATGCCTTCAAACATCCAGGAAAATTTGCCTGTTGCATTTGCGATGCTGGAGAACGTGTCCGATAAGTGGAGATATCATTGCACTCTTATTGCTACGGAAGGAGTAACGATTCAATAAAATCGGTTACAGTGTTGAATCTTCCCGAAAATAGGTTAAATCTCCTAGAAACTAGTACTTTTGTTTAAATCGTGATGTTATGAAAACAAGCGTATCTAGGAAACAAGCTGATCGGATAATTGTACAAGTATTTTATGCGGATCTCTGTCATTACATTGTCTGCACGTGTAAAAATAAAAGTGGTTAATGCTTGGTTGTGGTTCATATTTACTGAAAGTTAATTTTTACATAAAGTAACTGATATAACTCTTATTGGTGATAAAAGAAAGAAGACCGCAACAAGTCTAAACATTTTTAATTTCTTGCTTGAACCTTACTGACTGGGAATGGATGAGTCCCTGTTCGAACTGTTGCACACAGAAAGTATTTACTTTGCAATAATTACAGTTGAGCCAGTCAAAATCATCCAGATTCCGTTAAAATGGTGTTGGAAGTTACATTGAAATCTTGAAAGACTTACATAAGAAGTGATAGTAGAACAGAAATGGAATACAAAAAAATAGCCCCTTTCGGTCTGCAGGACATGAACATTCGATATTTAAAACATTTCTGTCTCGCGATTGTTTCCTGATTTCAATACATGCAGGACGATCTGTATATACTTAGATTCTTATCACTTTTCCGCGATGTACAGCACGTGACCGTACGTAATCAGTAACAAACCTAACGTTTATCGATTTATCTGTTGAATAAATATATTCTAGGAACTAACACTGTGTACGTGTTTGCTTTCCCATCGAAATTCCTCATTTTTCAAAACGAATTCTCCATTTCATGTGTGATTTGTGGTTTCCGTTCACCGAAGTAAATACGGTTACTCTATTTAGCTCAGTTGGTAGGCAATGCACCAGTATCGCAGAGGTCGTCAATTAGAATCTCATTAAATCTTGAATTTTTTTCTTTTTTTTTTTTCAGGCTTTCAGTTCGCAGCTGCTTATCCCAAGCTGTGCACATGCCTGCAGTGGTCTCTCACTTATTAAATTAGAGTAACACCCAATTCATGTACAAAGGAAACGTACTAACGCTTCAAATCTTCGAGGTTTTTATGTTTATCTTATTTTTCATTATTCAGTGGAACAGAGCATTTCGATTGGCTCACCTACCTTGGGTATCAAAACACTGAGTGTCGTAAAACTCAAAGGAAACTAGTTACTCATTAGCCAAGCCAATTAATCACAACAGATCTAGACAGTGCTATAAACCGATAACAATTCCAAGCAAATACAAGTAGCCGGCGGTAAGCGCGGGAAATCGCGTGCAAGCGAGGCACGATTGGTGGAGAAACTGCCGCGAATGGGTTTGCTAACCAATCACAGAGCGTATAGTAAATCAAAACCAAAGAGAACGCGAAATTACTTTCGACATTCAACTAAAAAGCTGAAAAGCTCTCTATTTTTCTGTTGATCTTTTTAATAACCAAAGCTACCCCAGGCACATTTGTACCCTCACTTATGGTACTCAACATCTCAAGAGGCCGACTAGAGCTTATTGTTTTGAGGAGACCTTCTGTCGCCGGGTAGCTACATCTCTAGCTGGAAATAGAAACAATTATGTCTGGGTCAATTCCAAAAGCGATCATCCCCCCCCCGGGAAAACCCTCGGGCATTTGACTTTTTTAAAAATGCCTGATCAAATTCCCCTCTATATGGGCCGATTTCTAGGTCAAATGCCCCACTGGTTGGGGCTGAAAAGTCATCGTGTTGGTTTTTTTTTTGTATTCGCTAGCTCTGTTTATATAAAAATCAACGAAATTCATACATTAATAAATTTAAAACAATTTATTATTAAAGATAATGCATAATATCACATATGAAACTCAACTAACAGGGAGTTTAACGATATATGTACCGATACTCGCTTTTCTTTTATATTAAATGTACATGAAGTTTGTTAATACGTGTGATAACAAGAACAATGATGAAAAACACTACGTTATGAAACCTAGACATGCCAACAAGTCGAGCTTCGAATGCCGAGCGAAGGGAGAACAAAGCTTGAGGGAACTTGGACATACCACTGAAAATGAGAAGCGAAGGGCAATATGTAACCCCGCCATGCCAAAAACAATCTCAGATATATTTGTTGGAACGTTTCTCTATGGTAGTATTAAATGGCTTACTACATTAAAAACTGTTTGACGCAAAATATACGCGTAAATTCTGGCTGTGAATAAAGCATTCCGACAATTTATGCGACCGCTGACCAGCATTTTTTCGACGGGTCAAATGCCCGATGGGTCGGATTTCTATTCGCGTCAAATGCCCCACTATGTGGAGCCGAACAGGGGTCAAATGCCCGGGGGTTGCCCGGGGGGGGGATGATCGCGCTTGGAATTGACTGATACATTAGAGAACAAAGCAGAACCGTATCCCCTTGAAGAGGCGTTGTTTACAGTTTGTTCTAAGAATGCCTTCTACATGCAATTATCTCCGTTGGTTTTCTCCACGTTACTAGAGAAAAAGGTTGAAGAACTTAGAATTTAAACATTTTAGCAAAGGAGAAGCATTTTGTACACAGTTTACATTAACTTTTGGAAACGTTTGGAAAGAAGTTTTACTTTGAAAATGACAGCCTGGAGCACGGAATCGTGGGTGGGGAAATATTTTCGAGAACCGAAAATGCCAGAAAGATATATGCAATAGGAGCCATTAACTCTCCATTATCAACAAATAGAAAGTCTCTATTAACTTTATCACCACCCACAGCTTTGATACTTGAATTGTAAACGCTTTTGATTACCGCCCTCAAAAATACACGCAAACTGAAAACTGGACGGATAACGACAATTTATGATTTAATCAACAATGCACTCGAACGAGTATTCATCTAGCCTGCGAACGCAGACGTATTTCCGGCGGAGTGAAGCGACAGCCAGAAATACGTCTGCGTTCGCAGGCTAGTATTCATCGTGGTCAATTTTTTTTTCTTTTATTACATAGTTAGAAGAGGAGACTGGTCATGAAAGTCGGCAAAAATCAAAAGCAAAAAAAAACGGTGCTGCAATTTAGGTTGAAAGCTCCCTTACAGTGCACAACCTTTTGTTTTTTGGTCGCACATTCAGACTGAATAAATTAAGGGTATGTTTCTATTGGTCAGTTTTTTCAACTTAATTGGAGCGCTATTGAGCGTTGTCACCTTTGTGCACCTTCAAGGGCAAAAAAAGCCAACAAAAACCTAAAACAAAGGAAGAATGTGGGGCTTCATAACCATTGCCCTTTATTAACTATGTTTGAAATAAATACAAGGTTTGGAGCACAGCGGTCGGATGATTTTCAAGAAATCATTGCCGCCGGCACAAAGATTCTTGTCCATTGATCCATTGGGTGTCCATTGCATTATTTTTCGAAGTACCAAGCAAGGGCAGTTGTTTTGCTTGTTTAGCATCCACACGAAGTAGGTTTTGCAACCTTCTGAGCCAAAATTTAGCGCGGCCAGCAGGTTACGTCAAACGTCAACAAAAATCTACGAAGCTCATGTGAATGAGTTTAATTACGACTTTCTCTATTGTAGACCCATTCCTATTAATGGACCGTGAAGCATGACTTCTCAGATGATAATCATTATACTTTCTCAGTCCGGTATCCGCCCATTCTATTGATAGTCCTCGAAGCATGATTATTAATAATAAAATAATAATAATTGTGCTCATTTGTAGCACGCAAAGTTCGTAGTGGTGTCAAACATATTAAACTGGTCATGGGGCTTAATCTGCAGACTCTGATGACCACGTTCCCGTTTTAAACGCCTGGGTCAAGCTGGATTGGTTATAAACTAGTGACGATATCAGCATTTGTAGGATATCTTGTCATAGCGTCATGATGCGATATTATTAAACACTCATAGGAAGTGTGGGAGTATCACCCCGGCATTAAAGATAACATCGCTACCTGCCTGACCGCAGAGATTTCTATTGGCTAATCAAGGGGTGGGAAAAGCCACCCTTCTGCTGGGTTTACTCCTATAAATTAACAGTAGCAGTTATCAAAACATCACTTTCTCTTGTACAGCTCGAAGAAAGAAGTTCGCTCTCTTGGATCAAGAGAGAATCTTCATCTTTAGAAGGAGAAGGTAAGAAATGTATTTGAAGTTTTCAGGGACAGGAAACAAAATATTGAAGCGGAAAAGTTAAATGTTGTTTCGTGACTTCCAACATCCTTTTATGGCTCAGCTGCTAAAAAGGGAAAATGTGTAAGCTAACACAGCTTGATCTGTTCTGATTCTTTACCACAAAATTTAATTTGCCGAAAATTTTACGAAACAGAATTTTATCTCCCGCACGAATTTACAAGTTGCTGTTGTCGTTCCGAAAATCAGTCCCTAACTGACCTTTTTTTTGTACTTTGCACGAAATAGTTGCCCCCTCTGAAAACGAGAGGGGTTCAATTTTTTTTGTGTTGCCTAAGTTTGGGGTCGGGCCTTTCGCTAAAGAAAACGCAAGTTTTTCTTCACAATGTAATAAGAATTTCTGAGGCAAGTAATGCCTTTCTGAGCACAATTGACCCGAACCAAACTGTTAATGTAGTAATGCCTTTCTGAGCACAATTGAACCGAAACAAACCTTAGCGTTGGGCGGAGCCCTCGAGATACTACAAAACCAACATTTACGTCATAACTGAAGAGGATGTTACAGCAACAAGTTGAACAAGAGTGATCCAGCAAGAATTTCAAGCAAAAACTTGAAATGTTGTTTGCCTGATTATTTTAGCACCGTTCAAAGGAATATTTTATAAACGTAATATACAGATTTTACCTTTTGGATATTACTTGAATGTGCTAGTGGCAGAAAAATTGATTAAGTGAAAGGATCTTATCCGCACGAATTTCCAGACTGTTGACTCTCCAAAACTCAGTGGTAGCGGGGCTCATCTCGCTTAGTTAACAATTTTCTCCCTCCGAGAAACAAAAGAATGATGGGTGAATCTCAAGAAACGTTTCCACCAAACTCAATTATATCTCAAAGTTCATTACAGTAACCAGGACTATATTTGACTCAGCTCAAGTTTATTTCACTAATTCGTAAATCGGGTGTTTGTGTGTTTAGCGAATAATTGGTTTGTGATGTTCTAAACACTGACATACGAAGTAAGGAAAATACTAAACGCCTCGGAAGACGTTAAAGAAAAGTTAGGAAAATGGCCGGCGAAAATTGCATAGTGGAAATATATGACTTCCTTCCCTCCGTTTTGAGAAAGCTTAATTGTCCATTTGGTGATTAATTCAATTCAGGCAAAAGGGTTTAATTTGCTTCACTGGGCTTTTGTTCATGACGATCACTCGCTTGAAAAGCTCCCGTTAAGAGTGAAACCATTTTAACTTATCGCGACTCTTATTCAACAGACATGGACTCGTTTTTATTCAAGCTCTGTCTCCTGACCGTTTTCCTGGTTGTGGTGTCGGCTCGCTTTTATGACCGCCCGTACGAGTCTTCCCCGAACGAACGACCGATGGACGACGACAACTATGCCGATTTGTTCCGTGATTGGATGCAACAACGCCGTGGCTGCAAAGAGAAGGGACAGCAATGCAATGACTCTGACGATTGTTGCAATACGGGTTGTCCGTTAGGCGACGACGGGAAGAAGTCCCAATGTCAAATCTGTTCGTTCTACCCGGGACGAGGAAAGACGTGCTTCTACTAACCCCAGATGAATTGAGCCACACTTCCATATAAAGGCCCAGTGTGTTTGATAGCACGGATCAGCAGTCAGTTTTTATACGCGCTTCATGTAGTCCCATGAAATCCTGTTCGATTTAGGATTAGGTTGTCACGATTTTACCTGTAGGAGGCAAGATTTGTTACCAGTAATTCAACTCTCAAATAAATTCAGCTTAACTTTAAAATGTTATCTGTTTATATTATCCAACTGCACTTTAAACTGTTCGAACTGAACGCGCGAAACGAGAACCCCTCACCTCCCACCCTCCGTTCTTCCTCACGAAACAATCTTCTCTTTGGCTCACAAAGTTTCCTAGATATCTTCACTTTGAAGTGCGATAGTTTTGTTTTGACAGTAAATTAACTCAGCACCTCAGCCCCAGCATGGGAATATTATGCCCGTTACCGCGATATCTGAATCGCAGATGTCTCTTAACACCTTGGAAAAAATTTAGGATGATCAACAAATTAAACAAACTAAGGGTTTAGTGATTTTCAGTTGTCGCCGGTGAATGAGGTCATCCATTATCTTACTCGGATATGATTGAAATAGAAATTAAATGTATTTAAAGATAACATCATTGAATGTCGTCATATCGCGTTATTTTCTCAAACAGAGTCTGCTACAAAAAAGAAAAAGGAAAAGGAAAAAAGAAGTATTCCACGGACTTAAATCTGGATCAAACATGTTCCATACCGGAATGATTCATGGAATGGACAAGGCAAGGGAGAAGGAAGGGGGGGGGGGGGTGCTTCCCATAATAGACTACAAGGGGAGGCTCCCCGCGAAAGGGTTATGGTTATTGTAACTATTTATAGACGGTAAATCCTTCAGCAAAGATTATAAAGAGATAAAAGATAATATATAACCAAAATCATCACTAACTAAACTAACTAACCTAAAATGCTATTAACCACATACTAAAAGCTGCTTTACAAGGATGCTGTGTTAAAACTCATTCAAAACTGTGGTGACGTAGATTAAATTTAAAATCATGTAAAGATGTTGCTGCACGAAGGTCACTGATAGGCTGTTCCACAACCCGACTCCACTGTAAGAGAAGCTCTTCTTTAAATTATTGGTACGGGGCTGCGGAAGAGCCAATTTATTTTCAGTATTCCTTAATCGATATGATGTTACGTCGTTTCGAAAAAAAAATCTAGTACTCAGATATTCAGGGGTCATTCCATGTAAAGATTTGCACATCATAACAGCAGCTGATTCCAATCTTTGGTATTTGAGTTTACGCCAACCCAGTGCCCGGAACAATTCATAGAGTCATAATTGGCACACATTAAAATACGGGCTGCACGATTTTGGAGCTTCTGAAGCTTTTAAGAGGAACCACTGCCACAGTTACCCCAGACAACACTGCAGCAATTGAAATGTGGTTGAACTAGGCTGTTATATACATTAGTTAATATGTTAAAAGGTAAAAGATGTCTTATTCGCTTAATTGCGCCCAAAGCAGAAGCAATCTTTTTACGATTGTTACCTTTTCCAGACCAAAGGTATTTTACGAGCTGGAGTATAGAAAAGGGTAGGGAAAACTGCCATTTAGGATTTAAAATGGCCTTTCAAAATGTGTCTTGAACAGATCTATCGAAACGAGATTTGTGTTTCTATTAATAGTAGGTATGCAAGACCTCGGGGCGGATCCTTCCCTTATAAAACTTTCTTGAGTGCCTGCACCCCTCCCCCCTCGCTCCTCTCCAGAATGACGAGGCGCCTCCTCATATAACAACTACAGCATTGGAGTTTGTTTTGGGTGGCCGGCCGGGGGAGTATTTTGTGAGAACACACTTTTGTTTTTGTTTTTTCAACCATGGCAGTTGATCAGTCCCGGCATTTGCATTCTTACTAGACAGGATAGCCTTTATGCCAGTTAATTATTAATTTGGGTAGCTAATAAGAAAGGACCCAAAAGCCAGCTTCACAGTCTAACAAGCCTTCAATTAAATGAGCCTTGAACATATATTGGCCCATGTATTCTTTGTTCAATGACTCTAGTAGTTTTCGGTTACTAAGAGCAGGTGAAAATAACCACTTCTTTTGCAACGAGAAAATCCGATTGGATTTGAACTGCACAAACCTTATCACGAGATCCGTTTTAAGCAAAATAACCTGTTTATTTTTACGATCTCCCTGATTTACTGATTCCCTGAATTTTCCTTTAAAGTTCTCAAACTCATTAATAATTCATGCAGTCAAAAGCCAATAAATGACCTCCATTTCGGTCAGGTGGATGAATCTTGATACCCCAATGAAACACCAGATGAAACACCACCAGGTTTTCATCTGAGATGAAACATGTTTTTCATCTGAGATCAAACATTTGCATTTTAATGAGATTAATTTCTTATTGTTTCATTTGAGAAGACATGTCAAAAACTCGGGCTTCGTGCTTTATCACGGGTTCCAAATACCTCGAAACAGATGAAAGCACTCGGCCGTTTCATCTGTTTCTCAGTATTTGGAACCCGTGATAAAGCACTCGCCCTCGTTTTTGACATATTACTTCTTGTCGCTATGAAATTGATTGGTCAATTGGTCAAATGGTCGCTATGAAATCTGATTGGTCAATGAAAATCGTCCGATGTAAGTCGCGTCAACCTTTTACACCTTTGCTTTCCACGCGCAGTAGACGCATGACTTACAAAAAGTTTTATCTTGATACTTCAGTCCTTCTGTGAAAGGTGTTTCTTCTATCGATTTGAACTAAGTTTCATTAAACTGCGACAAGTTCTTATAACATACATTTTTTATAGTGTCGTCCCTCTGTTAAAATTGTTGTTTCAAGCACAACAGAGCTTTTTTCAAGGATAATCTTTTTTAAAGAAAAAACAAACCTCATAAAGTTACAATAATATTCTTATTTGTAAAAAAAAACATATCATGATCGTATTCTGGCTAAAAAATATGAAATAAAAATAAGGTCCTTAAAGAAAACAACTCTTATTAAAAATATATGCGGATAATACCAGTCATGAGAAAAAAAAAAGAACTAAAATTACGAATAATAATAATGATAATAATAATATCAGGAATTGTCTTAAAATGAGCTTTGGTGAATAGCGAAGTCAAACGTTGTCTTCAGAGCCGATTTCAGCGATTTGTGCCTGGTCAGGCTTAAGGCTGAATGCAGTTCCCGGACACCACTCACTGTCCGCTATGAGTCCGCCGAGCTCAGAGGGCCCTTTCTTGCTCCAAATATTAAAAAAAAATTAATCTGACAAGGGGGACCACAAACCACTAATCCTGATGTCAACTCCTGACTCGCAGGGATTTCAGAGGTCGATGTCTCGATGACTTCAAACAAAAGATAAACGTACGTTATCACTTGTGGACTTTTAGCCTGTGAATGTAGACGGATTTCAGGCTGTTGTTGATCACGCCCCCGAGTTGTTAAGATATGAAATAGTTCTGTGTTACCGCGTTTACATTGACAGCTGACATACACAGTGGATATAGATACTCGTATAGAGACAGAAACAACAACACGGGATGGAAAACAGTGGAGCCACCGTTATTTCCTGGCATGCTACTTGCCTTCAAATTTCATTGGTAAAGACGGTGTTAAAGCGAAAAATCGAATACGATTTTTTATGGGCCTGACAGGGGTGACAGGCAGGAAAAACAAACGAGACATTTTTTACCTACCTAGAACCAGTGCTTTATTAAGAAATCTCAGCAAACTAAATATTTACAAACGTTCCAGCCAGTAAACCGTCTAATATATGGGATGGTATGGGATTCCGTCCCTTAAGGCTCTTGGTCTGCATATGGTCAGAGACCGCTACAAGAAACATGTCTTTTCATAAATGCCGGTCAGTATTTGTATCGTCATCTGCTATGATCGAAGAGAGGTTAGTTACTGACAGAGCCTTACGCAGACCCTCAAAGTTGCCTTTTGCATAATCGTAGACAAATCTCAGGGTTTTTGGTGGGGCTTTTATAAAAGCGTTAAACTGGAAAATAATGAAGCTATGGTCTGTAAAAATACCCGTATCTTTTGGAGACAATATATCGGTTGCATTGACACGGTTCAGCACGCTCATGATTACAAGGTCAAGTATGTTGTTGCCACAAGTGCGTTTTTATTTGAGTTGTGTCGAGGCGTGGTCATGAAGGGTTTCAATAAAGGCCAGTTCATTAACACCCGATGCGCTGTCAATGGAGTCCCAGAGGATGTCTGGTAAATTAAAGTCACCCAAAATTACCCTATTGTCGAACTGGTCACAAACTTCATGCAGTAAATTATCGAATACATCCATCCAACTTGGGTCTTCGTTGGGTGGCCCATAGCAAAAACAGAATTTAATTCTTTGACCAGTAAGCGTAGTAATTTCGGCAAAAATGATCTCAAGCTGTTGCAGCTCGGCTTCTGATTCAGGTTTAAATGCTTTGACAGCTTTGAAGGAGGCTGTTTTGATTGCGATAAGAACTCCACCACCACTTCGATCAGACCGATCTCTCCTGAATATTGTCAAGCCAGAATGCAATATTTCAGACTTGCTGATATTTTGGTTCAACCATGTCTCATTGACGCATATAACGTCAGAGTTTTCGGCGTACACCAGGTCCTGGAAGAGACGGAGGTTACACACGGATTGCCAGTTTGTTGTGCTGTCTTTGTGATAACGTTTTAAGCTTCTGGAATGCATCACAAGGCATTGATCTTACCAGCAGTCAAAGCAGAAACCGGCCCAAGATTAGGATTGATGTCACCAGACATCAAGAGGCGAAAAAGCATCTGAGTTGTTGTAGTAACAAACGGGGCACATTTTCATTACATGGAACGGTAATAAGTGTTGACTTAATAGCCCAAAAAAGAAAAATAGCAACGGCTTTCACAGAGCTCTTCGAGTGACGACCTGATTCCCTTAACAATGTCAACAACCCATCGAAGGAGCAATCGTTTTCGGAAAAACGGCAATAAAAATTGTTAAAATAAAATAAGGTAAAAAGGAGTCCAAGACTAGCGGTACCTCCAAGACTACAGGGCGTTTGACCATGAGTCTTCCTCCTGTCATTATATCGGTTTAGCCCGTGCGCATGCTCAAACCTCAAAACGTACCACACGGAAGACAAAATGACCACTTTGTTATATATATACATGACTGAATCTCAGTTTAAGTCAGTAAGGTGGAAATGAGGTGCCAGCGAAAGGGCTCTGTCTCATGTGGTCTAGGGGCCGACTTTTCTCTCCATCACTGTCTTGTCAGGTATCGGTATCGGAAAGTAGCGCGGAACCATCTCCAGCTGGCATAAGCGAACCGCGGGCCGAAATCTCGTTTTGCATCGTTCATAGTACAACGCTCCGGCAAAGTGTCCAGAGGTACCGCTATCGGCTGTATTTTTCTCTTTTTAAGCCATTTTGATCTTAAGGCTGGCAAGTCGCCCGAAGACATCGTAGGGAAAGAAGCGTTTCATTCATGTCCTTGTCAAATTGTCGAGAGGTATTGTGTACTATTCATACATTAAACCCGTTCCCTTGAAAATTTAACATCCATAAATACATTTACACGCAGGGAGGATTGCAACCCCTAGGTCTCCAAGATCAAGGGCCTGTTTCACTGGAAATTCTTCCGCGAATCTGGAGAGATTTTCGGAAAAATGTCAGGGAAACATGAAATAATTACGGTACAGCTGGGTATTAAAACACAGGGAATTCGAAATCGTTTCCGTGAATGTCACCGAAGAATTAAAAGGCGATTCCAAATTTCCTGAAGAGGGTAATTTTATTGGACAAAAATGCCTGGAGAGGCGCATGTGTATTTTACGGCCTTTTCGAGTGGAAGTCATGGTCATGTTCTCTGTAAAATAGTTCGCGAGTATGCTGATATATAATAATAATAGTAATAAATAATAATAATAGTAATAAATAATAATAATAATAATAATAATAATAATAATAATAATAATAATAATAATAATAACAACAACAACAACAATAATAATAATCATCATCATCATGATAATAATAATAATTATAATCAGGAGCCATAATTATGGCTCCTGTTATAGCAATAATAATTCATATTAATAATAATAATTTTAATTAATAATCTTTTTATTAACATATTCAAGGCAAATTGTTATTTACAAGTTGAAAGTAGAAAAATACTTTTAAAGTCTATTTACAATTCATTTCGATCAAAAAAGAAACTGTTTTCAAGCACAACAGAGCTATTTTCAAGGACAATCTTTTTTAAAGAAAAAACAGACGTCATAAAGTTACAATAACATTCTTATTTGTAATAAAAAAACATATCATGATCGTAATCTGGCTTAAAAAATATTCGGGAATAGAAATAAGGTCCTTAAAGAAAAACAACTCTTATCAAAAATATATGCGGATATAGTCCGGCTGCCAGTGTGACATACCTTGCATTTACTTCCATAGAATGTTTTTTTGTGAATTCTTATCAAAAACATACCCCTTAGCAATAATCTGATTGATGACAGTCCATAATTGTTGGGCATCAGGAATTACAGGGGGGAGGGGTGGGGACATATTTCATGACGTCATAGAGGTCGCAAGTAATCAACAAATACAATTTTCTTTCTTGTTTTTATTCGACTTCTTATCTCAAGACATACCCCTGTCAGTCTTATCAATAATCTGAGTGATGACAGCCCGTTACTGTTGGGCATCAGGAATTACGGGAGGGGAGGGGACATATTTCACAATGTCATAAAAGTAACAAGTAATTAACATAGACAATTTTTTGTCTTGTTTTTAGTCACACATGATTCAAACTCACAAGACAGTGTTTCTAGGAAGTCATCTGATAACAAGTTACTAGTTTGTAAATTTACTGGACTGCGGGGCCCTTTGATGACGTCACAGTAGTTGAGTGTTGACTTGGGTTGTAGATTCCTGTTGACCTCATTTTGCCAAAGTAAATAAAATAGTACTTTAATTTAAGTCATCAGTCGATAGCACCATTCCTTGATTCTTACATTATTCTTGAAGACGTCTGCATCTCATAAGACTTAACAGTTAATCGGTGACCTCTCGTGGTATAGCTACCGTCTTGGTAAGTTCGTTTAGACATTCATCTCCAGCATTGCATTTACAAAACAGAGTGCACGGCAATTTGTTGCGACTGCAGCTGCACCTCATGTTTCTGCATGCTGAGGCGCCTTCACAGTTGCACTTGATCAGGGTCATGATTTCATCCGGTACCAATGTAACACCGTCTGGCACAGTTGTTGGAAGCAACGTCTTGGGAGGTTCATGTCTCGCAAATCCATATTCCACTGGATCAAGAGCAGGTGGAGCGAGGGACAGTGCTGCTTTCTAAGTGCCCGTCTGAAGGTGGGACCTCTTAACGTTCTCTACAAAAGCTTCTGTAGTAGGCGGCAGTGCTTGTATCTTAAGGACTGAAGTTGCTGTATCTCCAAAATTCGTTGTCCAGATCTTGTATCTGATATCGGACATCGTCTCCTCGGCTACTCGGTTGCCGTAGCAAGCACCGATAAACTTTGTTGCCTGGTGAACGATGTCAGATAGCGGCGCATCTAGGCAGCCAAACAGCGACAACAAGTTGGGAGCAACAATGAGATTCTTCAAGACAGTTCCTTTGCCAACCCGGAAGTATGTAGGTACCGTGTCGCACCTGGATACCGCATGGACTGCTCGTAGAACAGCTATGATACTTCGGTCGGCTTGTACAGTGGCCTCAACGTCGATAAGTGATCTTGCTCAATCGGTGAGATAATAAACATTGGACAAGTAAGGCGTTCATTCAAAAAAATGAAAGGGGAACAGGATAAACACATCTGTGTCGTCTGTAACCACCACTGTAGCACCAGAATGGTCCTTTGCTCATATGATAACTTTGTTGGGCAATGATGGTATCTGCCTCTTCGTGAGATGTTACAATATCTTCCTTTGCAATGCCAACCCCTTTGTGGATCCGGGTTGGGACATCGTCGCTGCCTGTGATAACCAGCTTGTTCCTGGTAGTATGTTGAGCATGGAATTCCTCATCGTTGATAATGCTGCTGCAAATGATGAACATCAACTGCTTCTTGTTAGAAGAAACGGTTAGCACAGCCTTCTGTGAGGGAAGAGGTGTGTTCTTTGTGAGCTGATACACCCTGCTTGCCTCACATGTTCTTGCGTCTCTTGTTACACTCTTGGTGCTGTACAAATATCTGTCGAAGATCAAGTAAACATCTGAATCAAGTAGTTTCTTCAACAGGAAACCCTTGAAATTCTCCACAAAGTCGACGATGACACCTTTAGCTGGCCAATGGACAACCAACAGGACTGCAGAGCCATCCAGCACACTTGCCGCAACATTGGACGTACTGCATCGCGATGACGCTTCTTTAGCAAGCCGCTTCTTTAAGTCCGATTTTGCTTTGCAAATTCTTATTGCACTAGAATCATGAAACATTGACGTCGGCACAGGAGTAAGCTCATGACTTAATAGTTTCTTGATATCAATGTCCCTTGAAATTGCTTAGATGCATTATTATTATCATTATCTTTATCATTATCATTATCATTATCATTATCATTATCATTATCATTATCATTCTCATTCTCATTATCCTGTTCCTCCGTCATTTCCTTACTTTTTGTCATTTCCTTACCACAAATTGCATTCTCCTAACATCGTCATTTCCTTACAGGTACATTTTCTCTTCTTGATGGGGAATCATTAATAAAGACACTAGTTGCAACGACTTACCTGTTTGTAGTAATTTCTGACTAAAATTATCTTCATTCAGTACTTTTTGTTAAAATTATGGCCCTTTTCAAATCAACGATTGGTCAGCCTTCATCCAGTAAGATGCCTTTATTTACAATAGGTTTTCTCGTTCAGTTTTGGCAAAAGTAAGAACTGATATCATTATAGCCCCTGGCAATACATATAGACTAATAGTAAAATACATTGGATGTGATTATATTTTACACAATACAACTAAATAACAATTGCAAAGCTGTGTTTAAATGAAATCAACAAATTAAAGTTAAAACTACTCCGGTATACGAACATGATAGTTAAATGGCTTCTTCCGCACAATCAATTAATTGTTGTAAAGGGCAATCTGAGGTGGATACTTTTCCTTGTCCTCCAAAAGAATGAAATAATTTAGTAAAGCCAAGATAAGCAAACGAAACGTAATGCAAGCACGCTACTGGGGGCATTGCAAATTGGCACTGTCGCAGTTGGAACCGAACACTCGGGCAGTTGAAAACCTTGCAAGATTGGATACGTAAGTTTCTATACCCCAGTTCTCAGTGAAGGGTTTTGTTTTACTGAAACTGATAATAATAAATTTGGTAAAAGGAGAAAGGCAGAGAGGTTGCAAATTGATGTCACTGCGCTCACCAGAAAAAGAAAGAAAAAGAGCGACAAAGACAGCAACGTTGGTACGGAAACAGAATCTACTGACTGTTCTGAGAGTTAGGAATCTGAGTCAAAGAGTTCCGAAGACGACCCTGAATATGACCCTGCTCGGGAAACGTTTCTCGAAAAGGTTCAAATAGACGTAGACGACATGTCAACATTTGACTTAGATTCTGAGAGTGTTGAAGAAGAAGCAACAAGCCGAAAAAGCGATGCTAATTATATAAATGGGAGGACTAGCTATTACCAACAAGCCGAAATGCACCAGTCTTCGAGAGCAATCCCTTGGCCAGTTTTATAGGTTCCAGCGTCATATTGCGGGTGGGGACACACCTGTCGCACAAGCACTTAACAACACGAGACACGTCCATATTATACTCCAAGGGTTGGACTCACATGGAACAGGTTTGGATTGTCTAGCGGGGGACAAGTCCTTTGACATTTGGGACAAGTGGGCCAGCCCACGACTAACAAAAGAAAAAAAACCCTTAAAGGAACCACCATGAGGCTCTACTTCCGCTCCTTGGAGAGCTTTCTCAAGTGGGTCAAGGAATATAAGAATCCAAGCGAAGAAGAAGACGAGCAAGAAGAGAGCAAACTGACGGAGAGTGGGCTATTTCTTTGTCGCTGGTCCCTTGGGAGGCCTAAAACGTGTCTCAGGAGACGTTTTCGGTCGCACTGATTCGATTGGAAGCTTTTAAAAGAACGTTTTTCTTGAGTCCAAAAATCGACTTTTTTCCAAGGGGTTGGTCCAGGGTTTTTGGTCAAAAATTATCAAATTTTAAGTCCGCATTTTTCACTTGTTTGTGTTCCTAGGGATCTCGGTATATCGTAAAACTCCCTTGGGAATCATTTTAAGTGCAAATATCGCCCTGAAAAAAACCTTTTCTGTTTAACTCTCATCTTGACTTCATCTTTTAAGGGGTATTTCTTTGTCCCTGGTCCCTTGCGAGGGTAGGTCCAGGGTTTTTGGTCAAAAATTACCAAATTTTAAGTCGGCATTTTTCACTTTTTTTTTTTTTTTTAAAGAACACTTTATTGGGTACTTTAGAACAGTACATTTCATTACTTATATTACCATATGACACTGCATTACAAAGCAAAAGAGAAACATACTTAACTGTAGTTAACTACACAACAAACTAGCTACACAACTTACAACACAGCTACACCGGCACTAACAAAAAAAATAAAAGCAATTATACCGTTACTTACAATACGATACTAATTACTTACATACTTACAATACGGTACTAACGATGTTCACAATACTTATGATGCTTTTTAAAACTACAAACTTAAGCAACAAATTACACAATTAAACATTACTTGCTGGCACTTGGCAGTCTTGCAAACCAATATAGCAACATTACAAAATCTCGGTATATCGTAAAACTCCCTTGGGAATCATTTTACAGTGCAAATAACGCCCTGAAAAATACTTTTCTGTTTAACTCTCATCCTGCCCGCTTTGACTTTGAACCTTTATAACCTTTTTAACTTTTTTAATATGCAAGCAAACACCACCAAACTTAGGAACTATTTTGGAAACTTGCCTGGGAACAAATAAGTGTGGTCGGATAATGATCTTGACATTTGACGTTGCCATGATAACCAATTTTTCACAATTTTTACAAAATTTTTGCTCTGTTATTGCTTGGAAGGATTATTTTTCAGAGAAGCATAGTAATTATGTTTACATCATTCCAGTAAATATCAAAAAACAGGACTTTTTGAAACAAAGTGATATCTTCCTGCCCGTGATATTCTGAAAACTGTCATTTCCTTACATAAATTAAGACCAATTTCTTTTGTAAAAAGATCAGAAATTTAAAATAAGCCACCACATTGAGGCAAAGCTTGCGTCTCTTTCCGTGAATACTTATTATGGATGTCAACTCAAAGTTCTCTTTCACAGGGCAAAGATATCAACCAACACAGGAATTGTCATTTCCTTACAATTTTTACAGAAACACAGTTACCTTTCCCTCGTTGTGAAGCCATTCCTTTGTGACAAATGCTAGATTTCTTTGCATGGCCTTAAGTTGTGTATGTCTGGCTTTCACTTACTATGGTGAATTTATATGGTTCAAATCCAGGGCGGTGGAGGGATTTGTACTTGTGAGTTATTAACTCGTGAATGCACGTATGCGCAATGAACGAGTTATAGCGATAGTGGACTTTTCCGCTTGGTTGGTTAGTTGGTTGGTCGGTTCTATCGTTAACTTTCGGGCATGGGCAGTGAATGAGTTTTAAATTCAATTAGTGGAAGAAAACACGCGAAAATTTTCTGTTCACGGCGCGTCAGGATATTATCATTCAATCTGTAGAGAATAATTTGACAATCATTTTAGGGTAAGAATGGAGATTTTTTGTTGAATCTGAGCAAAGTTATAGGTCTTTTTCGTTTTTTTCCACAAATTGCGGTATCTTTTAAGAATTTAAAAATAATTGAACTGAAAAATTCAATTAATGGAATAAAACACGCGAAAATTTTCTGTTCACGGTGCGTCAGGATATTCTCATTCAATCTGTAGAGAATAATTTGACAATCATTTTCGTGAAAGAATGGAGATTTTTCGTTGAATCTGAGCAAAGTTTTAGGTCTTTTCGTTTTTTTCCACAAATTGCGGTGTCTTTTCAGAATGTAAAAATAATTGAATTTAACAATAATTGAATTAAAAAATAATTTAATTTAAAAATTCAATTAGTGGACTGTCGGCAAGCTCTTTGAATAAACCAGTGCATTTACGTGACATGAAAGTTTGCCGCCAAAAAATATTTCCCGCCAGAAAAGTCTGGCTGAAAGAAGCACTCTTAACCGATAAGTTCACTGCTAATCATAAATTTTTGCATACATGAAAACTCGACATCTTTCATCATATTTTTGCTTCACATACAAAAGTATATCAAGTAGATTAGTTTGCTGAAAAACATTAGTTTGGCTGTCAGTTTTCACGCGAAAGCGGAAAGTACCATGTCACGCATCAGTGACGTTGTAAACAAAATTATGCAAATTTCTGACGAAATGAACAATTTTTGATCTCTTCAGCTTTCAAAGAGGTTTGAAAGGGGGAAAATGTTTCATTTTCGCAATTTCCATTGGGAAAGCAAAAGGACGTGGTCGATGAATTTTGATCAACTGTTTAATACACACCGTGGAGAATTTATTGAAATGCATGTGTACAGGATCAATACCTTTTCAGTGCGTTCATTGAATATAAATAAAGCAAAATACGGACGACAACTGGCTCTCACTGAAATAATTCTTATTTAGCAAAAGTTAGTCATATTTCAAATTATTTTTACTTCAAGATTGCGTGGACTGAACTCCAAAGGAAAAATTTCACGCATTTCGGCCGGGCATGAAATGTAGTGCGACACTTTGTTCAACAGATTTCCCTTCGTGAGATCAGCTCGAGCAAAGTAGCCTGCATAGCTGGCGGTTTTTATGGGTGGGCTCACCGCAAAGCCGGGCACGAGGGCCAAAACGATTTGTATAGTACAAGAATGGTTATTTCTCGTTACATAATAGGGCAAAGATATAATTTCTTTTAGCTTTCAAGGAAGTGTCCGTAGCCGTCTTAATTTCAATTACTGATGTGTCATCTGCATTCACGAGTTGGCTCACAGGAGCCTTTGATTTTTGGTTGAAAATTGAACACCTAGAGTGCTTTGCAATGCGAGAGGATTGCACTAATGACAATTAAGTCTTATGTGTCAACGAATGTAGTATTAATAGGCAAGAACAAAGATACGCGAATGTAAAGTTCCTTGAATTTAGAATAAAATTGCCATTTCCTTACCTTTAAAAACAAGAAAAAAACTGTCAAAAATTTGTTAAACGTCCAAAAGTGCTTATTTCTTGGCTGGCACTTTCATTCGTCGTGACCTTTCTTGATACCAACGGGGGCTTGCTTATCATCCAATCTGAGGTTCTTTCTGAAGTGAGAAACGATATTCTAGAAACTGTCATCTCCTTACCTATTAAACATTTGGTCTTAAAACTTTCATTACTTCTATAATACTTGTGCCATTTACCTGATAACTTCACGAAATGTAGCTTACATTGATAGCTATTGTGTCACAAAAGACCAGGTATTATTGGACTAATTGGACATTTAACTCAAAAATCGCAATTCCGTCTTGAGGTTGACTTCAAAACCTGTACTAGACATTATACTTGCATTAATTTTTTTTTTTGTCAAAAGGCCGCTTTTCTGAAACATGGATGATAACGTGGGGAATACAAATGAAGTTATGGGGAATGACTTTATCATCTGTTAAGCAAATTTGCAAAGTTCTAGCAATTTTTCTTCCTAGATTCCCCAATTTTCGTCATTTCCTTACCGTTTGGAAACTTCAATACGCCATTTCTCGGTGCCAGTTAAGGCAACATTGCTGTTCTTTTACTACAGACAACAATGGTAGCAGAAGTTTGCTTTGTAAAAAAAATCGCGGTTTCCCATGCAAAATTGCACATTTTATAAGCGATTTAAAGATTATTTTGAGAAAGGTAAGGACATGACTTTTCAGCAACATTATAATGATCATTATCATCACCATTATTACTATTATTATTATTAGTATGTTTTTAATGTGAAGAATGTTGTAAGAGTAATGGTATTGTTTTTTCAGAGAGACTTATTTATTATGACGTCTGCCACCTGAAAAAGTATTGTCAAAACGCTGTCAAAAGAGAAGTGACCGAAGTGGCAAAGATCATGAACGCATTAGATATGGTTGTGAACAAGCTACATGTCCGCAACCATTCAGACAAATGGTGCAAGAAGCAGTTCAATCCCTATGATCGCATGGATTAAGAGGGGGTAAATTGTATATAGTTGTAAAAAGACTTTTTGTTTATACCTCAAAATATGCCCTTGTTTTTGTTTTCGTTTTGTCTCTGTTATTAAATGATAGGTACAAACTACTTATATAGTAATTTTAATTTAAAGAACTAAAAAACCAAACCTCCATACATAATGTATCTCACAATACATTTATTATAACAAGAACTGCTATTTGTTATAGGTGGACACAGAAGTTTGTGAACATGCATTTGCCTAGTTAGCAAAGTATTGCAGGATCACTAGGCACGTGAACCAAGATCGCTTCCTGTTTTATATTTTAAATATTTGCGATTTAAAGAATAAGAAAATTGAGAAAAATCGCATATCGATTCAACATGCTTAGGATTATCACTCTGGTTCCTAAGTAGAAATGTAGTGTTTTGCAGTAGGCCAATAATGGGTGAGACTGTATCTGTGACAATGTAATTTTCATTTTTGGGGTTTTTGGTACCTTAAAACGTCCACCGAGGGAATTTCTTAAATCAGAGGTTGTCAGTGAAACAATCATGTTATGACATTTTGTATTTGTATGGACTAGGTTTTTTGATCCCTTTTCTTGTTGGTTTTATTACAATTGTTCATGGTTCATGAGTAATAGAACGAAGCACACATAAATGACCAATTGTTATTTAAAATAAATGAACTGGCATACACATCTTAATAATATTCACTTGGTGGTTGTTGTTCAACTATAAGCCTTAATTTAAAGTGCCTATGAAGCGAAAATTGTCTTTGGGTAGTTATAAAATTTACCCTTTCAAACACGGGATTTCAAAGTTTGAGATTGCTGGGGTAAAAATTGCCGATTTTGTGAGCGCCCAAAGTTGGGCTATTTTGCCTTCAAAAATGGTATTCGAATTGCGCGGCCAAAATGCCAGGTAATAATAACCTCTGACGTCACGTTGGTGCCAAGAATTGCAATTCATCATGGCGGAGGAGAAGAAAGATAAGCGACAGCCAGAGCGATATTGCTTTGCTGGCGTCCGTAACAAAGAGAGTCGCCAGAATCGATCGTTCACAGAATCGCTAGACCTGCTTTTCTCTTTCTACAATCCTTTTTGGAGGCAACAACGGAATGAAAGTAAACAAACTTTTGGCACCAACGTTACGTCACAACTTGGAATTCAGCATAAAACTCGACCCAGTCCTCTGACCATTTTTGAAAGCAAAATAGCCCAACTTTGAGTGTTTGTAAAATCTACAAGTTTTACCCCAGTACTCTAAAACTTCGGAATCGTACATGTTAAAGTGCAAATTTTATAACTACACAAAAGCAATTTTCGCTTCATCGGCACTTTAAAAGAGAAAGATTACCAGATCACTGGCAATCCCTGTTTAAAAACTGTGGGTATTGCACAAAAACATTCACGTACAATGCACGGATGTGATGACCCCTTTTCATTTCCCCCAATTTGCTATTCTTGATATTTTGTAACGATTGTTGTTCTTGGCCATCAAAAGATCTGCTTACGTTTCTGTTTGTTGCTAAAATTTGCCCCCTTCTATGAGCAAAACTCCTTTTAATGCATTCTGTATGTTGATAAAAGAACGATGCATACACAGATTGATATTACAGTATTTTGCCACTGACAGTAATTATAAGTGGCCTCACGTTTGTAACCGATGATTTCCTTTTCGCCAAAATGGAACACATTACATAATTACTGGAAAAGAACGTATCCCAGTTAATATGACCATTAGCATTAGGAAAAAACATTGATGCACGGGTGTTCTTGGCCCCTCCCAAAGTAGAAAAAGTCTTTTTACTTTTGCGAAGTTTGCGGACTTCCCGATGCCCTTCTTGACCTTTTCTCTTTCTAAGTGTAGAATGTTGTTAGATTTGTGATTCTCGCCATTTTCGCCATATTTGTTACTCAATCCTTTCACATAGCAAGAAAAACCCTTGTTACGTTTGCAATTTTTGCGGACTTTTCGAAGCCCTTCTTGACCATTTCCCTTTCTAAGTGTAGAATTTTGTTAAAATTGTCATTCTTGCTATTTTCACCATACTTGTTACTCAATCTTTTCACATAGCAAGAAAAAGTCTTGTTTCTTTTGCGATTTTTGCGGACTTCTCGAAGCCGTACTTGACCTTTTCCCTTTCTAAGTGTACAATTTTGTTAAATTTGTCATTCTTGCTATTTTCGCCATATCTGTTACACAATCTTTTCACACAGCAAGTTACTTTTGCGATGTTTGCTATTTCTTCTATACTTTTCTAATAGCAGTTTACTTTAAATCTTTTTTGCTAAAATTGCGAAAATAATTTGCTAGCAAATTTTTGCCGACAAGATCGATCCTGGACATAAGTGGAGAAATCTTGGTAGTAGATCCTTTTACTGGGAACAAAAGGAGCACGGTGGCAAGAGGAGCAAAGTAATGGGAACAGGTCGCTGAAAATGTGAACAAAATTCAGCATGTGAACTTCAAAGTTGACAAGAGGGCAGTACGAGACCGTTACAACAACATTTCAAGGGAGCTGAGAAACAAATTGAAAAAGGAAACAAAGACAAGTGGAATCGAAACTGAGATGACAGACGTCGAAGTAGCCCTAGAGAAATTAATCGAAAGAGAAGATGCTTTAATTTGAGTCAAGCCCAGGACGATGTCTACCTTGGAAGAATTTCCATGTAAAAGTGATGGGGTTGCTCAAATGGGATATCAATTTTCAACTGTTACTGGTAAATAGTTAAAAAAGTGAAGTATATTAATAAAGGTATCCTACTTGCAAATGGTACTGTGAGAACCACAAATACTGCGGACCTTTAAAATTTAATACACTACTTGGTACCAAAACGTGCCTCAGTGCCTAATGGAAAACCTTCATTCCCCTTCAAATATAGCAATCTGTTAACCGGACTTTTGGGGGAGCTCAGTCGCGTGCAGCTCTTGTTTACATACACAGAGCTGGGAAGTGAAAAAATGTGGGCAGCTGCACATTTGACAAGTACAAGGGCAATTTTAAGATGACACCTTTTTACTCGAAAGGATAATCTCATAAGTCTTAGATGCTACTGAAAGCCATAAGAGCGCCTTTAGCGGTGGTGTGCCATTCATTCCTAGACCTATATACATTTCAATACATATATGAAAAGGGATCATTCTCAACCTTATCTGCTGACAGGTTTTGATTATATTCCCTAAGGCTACAAAAACAGAACCTGTCTACATAGACTCGAGTGATGAAGAAGACATTGAAGTTAAATTCATAAGTCCTAAAGTAGAGAGTCCTTTTACTGAGATCCAAGATGGTGTCCCTCGGGCTTCAAACAAAGAAAATGATGACCCTCAGAAGCAACCTGTGTTTGAAAGCCCGGTAAAAGGCTATACGGCAGAAGGATTACTTAACATCATTGTGGGTGGTCAGGTAAAGAAGGACAAACTCTGCAAACGAGTACCACGCGGCATACGCCAGCATGCTTTATTTATTGTAGATACTGAACGAAAAAGAAAAGTGAGAAACATAAAAGGATCATTACAAATGAAGATTTAAAATATAAAATGCGTGAAAATGATTGGCTGTCTAGGACTAAGTTACAAGTGTAAGATGTCATTGGCGTGTTTCATCACGTCTATTTATACCAAGGGGGTGCAATGTTTTAGCTATGTTGATCAAATGAGCTTCACGAGCCTTTCTAACTGAGTCACGTTTGCTGCGTATAAGTTCAAGCGGGATTAGGTGGATGTCGTTGATTGAGTGGCCAGGTTGGTTGAAATGTAGCGAGACAGGAGAAGGGTACATTAGTTGGTGACTCAGGATAGATCTGTGCTGTTCCCCGAAACGTTCTTTAGTTGGCATTCCTTCAGCAACGGCCATGCAGCAAATTACCTTACGCTTCGAGGAAGCATGTCTGGGCAGCCCTACAAACCTTGATACTGCAACTGAAACCTTCAGGGGCCAGTTCCTGGAAGGAAGGAATAAATTATACCAGGTATAAAAGTTATTCCAGGGATAAATCTGCTATTCTAGGAATAACTATACCAGGAATAAAAATGGGTTCCCGGAAGCAATATTTATTCTTGGAATTGCTATTCGAGGGATAAGTTTGCTATTCTAGGAATAAATCTTCCAGCAAAGGGGATTCCCACATGGCAAACACGTTTGGCGGAAAATTGAGTGCAACGCGCGCGGGCTGCCTGTGGATAAAGCACTGTGAAGGGAGTGTAGGACGAAATTTTTCTGCATCTGTGTAAACCTGGATCCGGAAGAGGATACCGGAAACAGTGCCGAAAAAAGAAAAAGAAAACCAAATTTTACTACCAGAGAATTGACAATAATAACAGAAAACGTGGAGGCAAATAAAGGCATCTTGCAAAGCAAGTTTACCAACAAGGTTACTAATTAAACCAAAACTGAAAAATGGAAAGCCATTACAGAGAAGGTTAATGGAGTTGGTGTAACAAACTAAAGAAATGATTGTTGGCTTAAGTTTGATACAATACTTCCGAATCCACAAGGGACAAAAGAAATGCTAATTTAGCTCCACAAGTTGTTTACATTCTGCTTCCGTTGGTTTCTAAAGTTACAGAGAACAAGAACAGTGAATCTTAAAGCAAATAACTTCTTGCAGCGAAGCGAATAAATAATTTGCAAAAAGACCAACTCCTACTTTCTTTTTCTTAGATAGAATATGGTTGAATCACGGACAATCACCCGTGAGGACTAGCGCAAATCTAAAGCAAGCTATATATTTGTTTATACTATGACTAAAAATTCTGTGCGGACATGAAGTTTTTAACTCTTGCCAAAATTGCCAAAACCCCCGTAACACATGAAAGTGAACTTTTTCACGCGTCAGACGGACTAAAATGGATAAAAAAAATTCTCGGTAACCAACCTGGAGGTTACCAAAGTCGAAATCCAGTCAAAATTGAGGTCATTTCATTGCTGCAGTGAGGTTAGCCTGTATCAAGTTTTCGTAGGAGAAAAGGAAGAAGATGAAAATAACATAAATTTCAAGACTGCACCGGCATTTATGATGAACTATCAAGCCCCTATTTTTGCCGATCTTGTGTAAGAAAAATTTTACACATCAAGGATAAAATAGCAGAGTTGAGGGAATTGTCGAAACGGAAAGAAGAAGAACGCTATAAAAGAGGAATTCATGACACAAGTCCTGATAGATCGATTATGATGTCTCTTTCTAAAAAAGCCATGGTATCAACACCACCGAAAGCTTAACTTTGCTTGGTTAAGAAATTCCAGCCTACAGCTCCAAAGCCATCAGCAACATCTACTATCGCTTTAGGGCCATCAGAGGAACCGCTTGTTATGACCGGCAGTGGAAATGAAGCGGTTGATCAGGTAACAACTGAGAAAATGAAGCCTAGGGTTTTGTCAAAATATTTGCAGCCACGACGAAATGAAAGTGCTGACGTGCTCACCCATTTTGGACTTCATGCGAAGGTAAATTTACTTAAAACTAACACATTAAAAGGCAATTGTTTTATCCAGGTTTTTTCTCTCCTGGACATACTTTCTGACGGATCAATTGTGAAAAATAGAAACCCTCGAAAAAGCCATCCATGTCACAAATAAAATACTTTGAATGTTTTTTATTTACATCTCAGTACGCAAAATGAATTTCAGGGTTGCTACCGACATATTAGGACTAGTGGCTAAGGTTTCTTTACTTTGTAAATACTGACTTCATGATTATCTTGTTAATCACTTGTTTAAAAAAACATAGTTTCAGGAGCGATAATCAGGGATGGAGACCGCAAGCATGGGCTCCACGCATCTCCATGTGTTGTACCAAAAAATCTATTTTTAGAAAATATTGCGCCACCCTTCACGTCAAAAACCCGCGTGGATACACACAAATTTGCGTGGATGCGTGTATCAACTTGGTGACCTGAAATTGCCAGAGAAGTGCTTCTTATGGAAAGCCAACACGATGTGTTTTATGTACAGACGTCACGTCATTACAGTACTGTGCAAAAGTAACGAGAGCAAATTTCGCCGAAAGAATCTTGAATGAATCTTCCGTGAATGTTCGAAGCCGCTATTGTTATGACACGCTCGAAATTACGGTCTTGTCGGCGAAATAGAACTCGAAAATTCGAACGCATTTTCGAGCGGTATTTCGAAATTTCGGAAAGTCAGTCTCGAATTTTCGAAGAGGAATTCGATATTTCTAGAGAAAGGTATTGAATTTTCCGCAAATGAGTCTCTTAAAATGACGCTTTAGCCATTCAATTCACTCGAGGTTTAATCATCTCAACAACAATAGATGGATACGTAATCATGGGAACCGTAGTTCAAGAGAAAAGTCTGGGCACCATACCGTCGCTCACATGAATGTAAAGAAAATGTCACGCAGTTTGTTTTATTCCGGTTTATCTGAGGAGGATTCCACATCTTACCAATGTGTTTGACAAACTTTAATATGAGAAAACATTTACCCAGAACAGAAATAAAAAGTGCACTGGATAAATTTGCCGTTGCAGGTGGTAAAATCGACAATGCAGAGTCGGCCGTTTGCTTCACGATTGCTTTCTTGTGTCGTCGCACGTGGTGGAAGGAACAGTGCTTCAGCGCTTTTTGTTTATATCCTTTTTTAATAACATCCAGATTAAGTGCCCCACATCCCCGTCAATGTTTATGCGCATCCTGCTTTTGAACCCAAATTGAATAGGTTTACATAATTATCCGCATTTTGCCGTATTTGAGTCGACAAAGATGCCCGTCTTTTTTCAGATTAAATCACATTCAACTAAAATGACGTTTTTAGCCGATGTGAAGTTTATCTCTACATGTATGTATGTCCCAAAAAACTTTCCTACTATAGAGCAAAAGAAATATGCGCGGTAAAATGAAAACGAATACAGTTCACGCATGTCACAGCATAGCCTTTGGGTGATACAGTGTAGTGTTTATCTTACTGTACGTACGTCACGAAATTTCCATGTTCCTTTCGTTTCTTCGAAAATTCCTCGATGTTTCCTCTTGCTTATGCGAAAATTCTTTGCTATTTCGCTCATTCGAAACTTCGTTTCGTCGAAGTTTCGTTAGCTTTTCCGAATTTTCGATTTCCACGCAACATTTCTTCAAAAGTTTTTCGAATTTTTGAAGAAAGATTCGCGAAATATCGTTCGAAATTTCCTTGAAAATTCGTGAGCACAAAGGACGAATTTCGACGAATTTCGCTCTTATTAGTTTTGCACAGTACTGTACGTGCAGTTCTTCTGCGTTTATATTGAGGCATTCTCCTTTTATGTGTGATGTATACACAAATACATTGCCTGCAAACTTCGTTATACGCACTCTACTTCCCATTATATCATGTGCTTTCTTTGATATATACAGTGCAAGTGTCAGTATGTGCAGTCAAAACTTTGTTATATGTGGTGCATTTTCTTGTTATTTGACCTTTAACGCAGTTTTGATTACCGATCGAAAGATTATGAGCTGTGGATGTTCGCTGTGCAGCAAATTTTATGACGAAATACCCACAATGCGTCGCGAGAATAGTAGAACTCAAGCCTTGGCATATATTCTATTGACTTTGTATTTTCCTGCGCACACAAAGAGGAAAACATCAAAATGGAGTCCATCCTTGAACAACTGGGTCTTGGCACGCTGTTGGAAAGATTTGCCGAGGAAACAGTAGATGCAGAAGTAATCCTATCGATGTCGGAGAGTTCTTTAATTCGTCTGGGAGTAGAAACTCTGGGGGACTAAATCCGAAAAAAAGAGCGCTGCAAACAGTTCGTAGACGGAGAGAGGACAAGAAGTTTGTCTTCCACGAGCTCTTCTCCATCCCAGCAAATAATCGGAAAAGAAGCAGACTGTTTCAGCCCTGTAACAGCCGCCAAGACAAAAGTTGTGGGGCTTCGAAGACTGGTATTCTGTCGATGACAGTGAGGAGGAAGTCTTAGAGAAACTCACCAGCGATGTGCCAGGCGATGACGGGCTTCCAACCGGTTCCCCTCAGCTGAAAGAAGGCAAGGGCTTTGAACTAATGAGTTGCATGACCAACTCACGCGATTTAGCTGTCGTCAAGTCGTCCTGGTCTGTAGAAGGGCTAAAGACTCTTTTCACTCCGCAAACGAAGATATATCTCCGGCCTATCCAGAAGAATCTGAATATTAAAGGAAGGCAAGATAACAGGCTGACCTGCAATTTGACAGAGAAGTGCATGTTGTGTTTCAAGGAGTTTCCATTAAACGAACTTCGAACACATTTGGCAACCTGTAATTGTAATGTGTTCGAAGACAATGCTGAAGGTGAGGTCGTGGTGTCATCTGAAGATTACGTGCCCAGTATATTGTCAAGTGCTACAGTTACAGCAAATGACGTGGAATCCCAGTATACTGGTGAAAATGACACAAGCTCTTCATCTGTCAGTGTTCCTAGTAACCATTCAGAAAGTGGCAGAAATCCTGTTTTGACCCTGCCTTCCCCTGATAACTTAGACGTTGACATCAAATTTATAATGCCTGAGATAAAGGAGCACTGTAGTTCAACAGGTTTGTTTGTTTGTTTTTTATTTTGAACATCTCAGTAGTATTTAAGGTGGGGCCCAAACTTACCCTAATTTAAACCTGACTGATAATTCTAATTAGAACAAATCAAGTTTCTATTCCAGGATTGAAACATTTCTTTTGTATATACACAGCAGGAAAAGAAATTTTTAGATCCAGGAAAAGAAACTTGATTTGTTCTAATTAAAAATGACAGGATCAAGAACCAATTTCTTCACTAATAATAGAGTTGTAGTTAAGTATCCAAATCTATGAGTCAAACTTTATGGTTTTGATTCCTGTGGGTTGCAAGGTCAGAGATGGGGAACCATCCAGAGTTGGACTAAAACGTGTTCTTAAATCCTTGAAAATGAGAAAATTGAGACCCAAATGTAAGCGTTTTATTAGAAAATCAGTACCTGTTTAATCTGTTTTATATAGCATTGCTTCTAACTATAAAGGATGGAATATCACATTTGCTAAGAAACAAGACAGCTTCTTTAGCAATTATTTTGAGAAAGCTCTAATTCCTACAATTGGAGAGTTGCATTACGTCTCAACAACAGGACTGTTATCTGAAATTACCTCACCTGAAGTTGTCAAAAGAAACTTGTTCAAAGGTTCTTCGGAAGCCACAAATGCCCGCAAAAGAAAATGTACTAATCTTACAGAAAGCCAAATCAAGTCATGTAGTAGGGTTGAAACTCATTCACATTCAAATGCATTGTCAACATACGATGATACGAATACCGTTGATAGGGTTAAAACAACATGTAATGCCAAAAAGAAATGCAGAGAAGAAGGCAAATCGTAATCAGTACCAAAAACGCTATAGAGAAAAAATGTCATCTGGCCAAAAGGCAAAACAAAATCAATACCTAAAAAACTACAGGTCAAAAATGACACCTGATCAAAAGGCAAAACGTATGGAAACGCAAAAGGTGTATAGATCAAGAAAGAAACCCATTGAGCTGGCCATCTCAGAGTTCCATGACATGGCTTCAGAAGGTCGTGTCTATATATGTTTTTGTTGCAATCAGCTATGGTATAAGCAAAGTGTTCTAAATGCTAAAAAGCTAAAAGATCTGAATCCTGTCATCCATGAATGTCTCGAAGAAAAGAGAAGGACAGATACTGCTGAATGGGTTTGTAAAACATGCCAGTGCCATTTAGTAAAGAATAAAATTCCACCCTGTACTGTCGTTAACGGTTTGGTATTTTAACAGAAACCAACATTCTTTGATCTCAATGAATTAGAGTGAAGATTACTAGCTCCAATAATTGCTTTTCAAAAGTTAATGCAAGCTCCCAGAGGAAAACAACTTAAAATACATGGCAATATTGTGAATGTTCCTGCTAATGTAGCAAGCACAGTCAGCATGTTACCACGGTTACCAAGTGAGGCTGCAACAGTCAAAGTCAATTTGAAAAGAAAGCTTCAATATAAAAGTTCTGCATTATTATTGAATGTAAGGCCAACAAGGTAGTGCAAGCAGCGATTGGTTGATGAGAAATAGCAGTCTTTATAAAGATGAAGGCATTGCTAGTAATTCACAATGGGCCAATCAATATAACAAAGAAATTGAACAGGAACAAAATTTTGATGATGCTTGTAGTGACCAATCTCCAGAAAAGAATAGATGATGATGATCACTTAACTGAGAGTAAAGATGAAGTGCCAGCAGGTGTTACTGATACTATGTTTACATCAACTGACGTTTTAGAAGATAATGAGTGCCAGCATATTTTTAACATTGCACCAGCAGAAGGCAATATACCCTTAAGTATATTCGGGGATAAATTCTCTGAAGAGTTAGCATATCCAGGAATATTTCTCGGCCAACATCGTACGTTATGCAAGCAAATTCATTATAGTGATATATGTAAATCAGAACTGAGAAGATCAGACAGAAGGGCAGCCATGTGTGTTGAGGACATTTTTTACAACGCAAAAAAGTTGCAAATGAAAATTCTTTTAGGCAAGTCAACTATTGCACTCAGAAAATGTAAGGGAAATAAGAGAAATCTTACACGCTGGTGCCAAACCACCCCCCGAAGGGATTGTGAAGGCGTGGCAATTTTTTTCAAATATGGCGGCCAAAAATGCGCACAAAGTAGTCTGGGTAGATCTTTTGCCATTGTCGGTTTGAGATGGCTGTAAAAAAGCCCTTCGTTTGGGGACTGGATAAAAGTAAGGAAACTTTGGCAGCATTATTCGACTTGTCGAAGGTCTCAGCTTTCTGTTGATGTGCGGCTTGATAGTCTATTTTTCAGTTTTGTCTGTCGAATTTATCATGTTAACAGCCAAAAATGGCGATTTGGCTGCGCTCGCCGAGATTACA
The DNA here is from genome assembly GCF_977016875.1 of Pavona decussata. Classification (NCBI taxonomy): domain Eukaryota; kingdom Metazoa; phylum Cnidaria; class Anthozoa; order Scleractinia; family Agariciidae; genus Pavona; species Pavona decussata. Next base: position 2,875,256 of record NW_028145697.1, read on the forward strand.
AGGTAAGTTTTCTGTGCAATATTTCTGGTTGTTTATGGTTTTAGGTCAAAAACTAAAATGATACGATTTTAGCTTAATCACATTTCTTTTGAAAAATGTAGCGGGAAGCAGGCAAAAACGCAACACAAAAAAATTAATCAATGGTGTTTGATGTGTGTTTCAGTGTGCCTTCGATAACTCAAAGGAAGCGTTGTTACGCCACAAAATGTAACAATTACAGTCGAACCAGGTCAAGCGTACCCCCCCAGACTCTATTAATGGGTCGATTATTTGAAAATTGAACCGATTAGTCGTTTCAAAGAATGCATTCATTTATTCATTGTTAGCGCGGATCGATGTTCAAATTAAAATTCGTATAACATAGATCCGCGCTAACAGTAAAAGCAATAGCCTGTAAAATTCAAACTACAGTACATAATTGAAACAGCTCGTTCGTTAAAACTGTTCCTGCGTGTTGTTGACACATTCATATAATTCGTTATGCAAATTTGGTCATGGCAAGAGCACAAAGTCAAGCGCTTGCAAATGAGTCGGGTTGAAAAATTCCAATTTATCTTTCATGTATAGCTAGCATTACCCACCTTGTAGCATGAAAAAGTTTGGTATGTATTATTATTTCACCAGACTGTCCATTATACCGCGACGAATAGCGCAACACATGTGCTGTCATTGTCGAAGGTCAACTGAAATGAACATCTTTCACTATGAGTTCGCATACTTTTCGCCAAATTAATTTGCATATACCTCAAAAAGAGAACCTTTTATTATGATAAAACGCTTCCAGTCCTTTTTCATTTTTGTTTTTGAATAACTAACGGAAAAAACGCAAGTGTACAAACGTAAAATGTCCATTTAGTGATCATTAGTGAGTTAAAACTTACGCGACAGGACCACCGTGCCCGGTTTAAAATGGCGAATTTTTTTTCTCACAGTACGCGTTGACTGCTGTAAATCAAGAGAAATCTGCTTTTTGGAAAATCCATTGCTATATAAGTCAAGAATTGCCGCTCTGAATATATATATTAAGAGGGGTTTTTCCCGCGGGCTTTCTGGTTTTCTGGTTTCATGTATTGTTCGTATAATCCAATCAGAAATCTAATTTTGATTTGAATACTTGAAACGACTAACGGGTTCAATTTTCAAATAATAGATTCATTAATAGAATCTAGGGGGGTACGCTTGACCTGGTTCGACTGTAACGCAAAATGTAACATAAACGCGAAATGTAACAACTTTTGACCCAAAATGTAATATTAACCCGAATTGTAACAACTTCTAACGCAACATGTAACAATTTCTTTAACGCGAATTGTCACAACTTTTTAACGCAAAATGCAACAAATTCTTTAACGCCAAATGTAACAAGGCAAAATGTAACAATCTTTTTGATAGATTATTGTTAGTAAAGCTTAAGGTACATTACTATCCACTGTGTGCGGGTGGCTAAACTTGGTCATACCAACCTTCAGTACAGCTTTAGCTATTATCCCTCGGTTGTCTAAACCTTACGAAGAATGGATTTTTGGATTCCCAAATTAATAAACTGCTGTTTATATTATTATCAATACCAGAGGTAAAGGGGGAAAGAAGAACGAAAGGTTGAAATATTCCCAAGTTTTCAGAATTTGGGAGAGGAGAAGTTAAGCGGAAGCGGTTGTCAGATTAAGTGGTAAAGGCGTAAACGTGGTGTTTTCCTTGCCACCAACACTACATACATACAGGAGGAGTTTCGATCGAAAGCTTTATCGCTGGTACATGAAGAATATATGGTTACTTAAACGACTTTTACTACCTACTTACACTTGTATTTACTTACAATACACTGTTGCTTTTCTCCATCATGAATCAAAGAACACGAAGAGAGTCAGAGTTACAGTAAAGAGAAGCTAAAAATCAAATTGAATCAGCCATTTAACAAGGATAAGAGAGTTGCTCTACTACTCTACGCTCTTTATTCTATGCGCTCATGAATAATTTTCTCCTTTCTTCATTCAACGATTCCTTAGCTTAACAATTTAATTCAAGAGAAAACGTCAACCTTTCTAAACCGAATGATTCTATTTGATACAGTTAACTCTTTCCTAGCGACCACTTCTCGTAAGCGACCGCCTCCCGTTTTGCTAAATACTGCTCCAAAACCTCTCTCAACGGGACTTGTGACCAGTAGGTTTGTATAATTTGCTTTTCAGTAGATGTTTAGCTTGACAAGAAGGCTAATATGTCCAAATCTCCTTCTTTATATATCAAGGCCAAAGTTGTGACGTTTTGCGTTGTTACATTTTGCGTCAAAAAAGTTGTTACATTTTGCGTTAAAAAGTTGTTACAGTTCGGGTTAATATTACATTTTGGGTCAAAAGTTGTTACATTTCGCATTAATGTTACATTTTGCGGCGTAACAAGCGTCGATTCCCAATCGAAGAATACCAAAGACAAAAGAAAAAGCGTACTGTCAGCCAGGTGCAGCTGCACCTGGAGCTCAAAGAGGAAAATAACAAGGCAATAGAAACCTTAAAAGTTAAGCTAGAAAAACAGAAAGGTGAATTAGAGCTGCTCACCAGGCAAGTGAAAGCTAGTGATGAAAGAATATCAAGAAGAAAAAGAAAAGTAAGCTTTTGAGTGATAACAAATATAAGTTTTATTTCACATTTATAATAACAAGAATAACCTTTATTTATTATTACAAAATGATGATGATAATAATAATAAAAATAATAATAATAATAATAGTAATAGTAATAGTAATAATAATAATAATAATAATAATAATAATAATAATAATAATAATAATAATAATAATAATAATAGTGACAATAATAATAATGACAATGATATAAAAAATTTGGTGTGATTATAGGTCTGCAAAAATTGTTGTTCTTTAAGAGGGATATTCATTCTTGACTTTTTAAATTGTTTTTGTCATTCAGCTCAGTCAGGGCCATGTCTCAGACTTAGCAAGTCCAGTGCCACCATCAAAATTTGCAAAGACAGTAGGACCAAACCATGCCACGGTAAGACGGCCAAAAGTTCCCAGTAATATACTGTCGAGTAATAGTCAGAAATTAGACCTCTCAAAGGCCCACTTTCGTAGAAGAAGGAAGAAAACAGAACAGGCCTTGAGACCTATCCATTGTGGAAGTAATCCTTTTACTCCAGAGAAGGAAAATATAAGGTCAATAAATGATGGCCTTTGGACCACTTTGATTAATTCTGCCTCAGAAGCAGAAATGGCAAAGTACATTCAACAATCAAATAAGTGCATGGAATCAATATTACCAAAAACATTAAAAAGGAAGATCAGTGACTATGAAAAAAGTCAGAAAAATCAAATACGAAGCATGCGTGTTTTATATGAAAGTGGTCTCTTAGGGAAGAGAAAATACACAAGTATCAGAAACAGTTCTGACATCAGCTGTGAGCCAGCTGGAAAGAAGAGGAAAAACAGCAAGACAGAAATCATGCCAGGGTTGACAATTCCAAAAATCCTCCCATATAAAACTCTAATGGCATCCCTGCATGCAATTGATATTGGAGAAGTTCTAGATTTGTCAACACTCGCAGCACAACTGTCTCTTAAACCAGTTCATGGAGTTTATAGGCCACTGGAGCCACTTATTTTGAGGCTGGCAGACCTTTACCTCCAACTCCATTCAAGTGATCCATTGCTGCATTGGTTTAATGAAGAGGAAAATGTGATCTGGGTACCTGTTGGGGCAGATGGTGCCCCTTTTGGCAAAGAAGATTCAGCAACTGGTTAGTTAGTATAGAGCGTTTTCATTCACGTGACTACTGGCCATATTGGTTTACTGGGACAAAAGAAAGTATTTGCATAAAAATAAAGTTCAATTCCGAGAGGTTTAGTCTGGGACACCAACATGGCTGTTGTGACGTCATGTGAAAACACTATAGTTACAGTTAGCTAATTGGTTGCAGGTAGTTTTTGACTGTTTATTCAGTTTGGCTAATGATAGGCAGCATTAGATTTTAGCTCCATGAAGATTGTTTATGTTTTTGGACAATCCTTGTTATTTATATATAAATAAATATTATAATATTAAATTTGATATGATACAATTATTACTATTAATAGCTATTAACCTTTATTTGTGGGTCATTTGTTTTGCTTTCTTATTTGAAACATACAAAGATCTTTAATAAAATGTAGTGTACACTTATTAAAGGTGCTACCAACATCAGGTAATGTTGGTTGGTTCAGCAAATAAATCTGTGTGACAATTTAATAACACAATATTTTAAGCTAATTATCAGACATAACCACACATTACCATACTCAAAAACAAGAGAGAAAAATTAAACCAAGGATGAAATAATTATTGAACCACAACATAACCAACATGACATGGTGTTTCTTTTGGTTAGTCACCCTTCTGATTCAATGTTATACATGCTACCAAAGAATAACTGGTATTCTATGTTCTGCATTTCCTTTAACTGCCTTCTGCTTATTCTAATTCCTCATTATTTTCTTTCTTTTTCTCATTATTTCGCTTTACAGCTTGATCAGTTTCTTGAATTTATTAAATCGAGTTCAAAGCTGCAATGATAATCATTTGCTCCTTGGAGCAAATTGTGTTGAAGACCACCCTTTGATGAAGGCGTACACGGAACTTCTCACAAAAGAAATGGAGGAGTTAGAGAAGAAAACCTGCAAAACTCCTCGGGGTCACTCTGTCAAGTTCAAATTCAAATTAATTCCCGCTGGTGGCTCCATTGGAGGTACAGATGCCACATGGCAACCATGGAATTACCAAGACAGGTTAAAAACAGTAAAGAAGGTGGAGAACTTCAAGAATCGCTTACGGGATCCTTCTGGCAAAGAAAGGGGTAAGGTAACAAAATACATCGCACAAAACAAATCCAGACAGGAGTTTTAACCTCCCCTAGGAAAGTATGTAGATAACATTAAACCTGATCCCCTCCACAACACAAACAATGCATGGCAACAGTGGTTTATGACCATGTTAGCTGTAGCCATGCAGTATACTGAAGACAAACAGTTAAAGGCTGCGACAATGTTATCAGAAATGCCAAGTTCTAGTGTTGTTGTGAAATTCCTTCATTGCATTAAAGATGGTCTTAAGTGTGCTCGATTCTTCAAAAACTTTGTACGGTGATTATCAGAGAAGCGCAAAAAAGGAATGCCCTTTACGTACAGATTCACTGGGTTAGAGTCCAAGAAATTCAGTTGGAACTTTGCCCTTCTTGTCCAGGAACTTTTGAGAATCCCCAACCTTTCCAAGTCTTCTGAGGTAAGACTTCATGCAATGGCATTCATGGCTGTGCAATTTAGAGAAGCTGTTGCTCTGTACTCCAGAGTAAAGATACAAGAAGAACAGGTGACAGCACTGAAAACCTGTTGTCAGCAATATTTCACTGCCCATTGCTTTTTTCTAGCTGAGGTAAACCCTACAGTGTGGACAATAGGGTATGCAATACCTCACCATACTGATCAGTTGTTCAAAGAAAGCGGTTATGGCCTTGGGCTGAATTCCATGCAAGGACGCGAAGCCAAGCATATAGAACTGGCACGGTATGTGAAAAATACCTGCAATGTTCACAAACATCTGAGGTGGTGGACAGTGTTTAGGCACGAATACATTTCATTGGTATGGCTTAGGGAATTAGATCCCTTTAGCATAAATTACCGTTGTGAAAAAAAAGAGCTAAGTGATTCCTGCATTCCCAAGAGAGTTGCAACTAAAAATACATTATACTGCCTTTGTGGACTACAAAAATTAACCTCTGTTGATGATGCATCCACCATTTGTTCAAGCAGCATAATGTAGCAAGTGAAGGAAAGTGCGGCTGACAGGAAAGTAACAGCATCTTTAATATATATATTTAGGCAAGCCTAAAAGCGGAGCTCCACATTTATTATGTTTTAAATAACATATAATGACATATATGTCTGTTGGCCCCTGACCCGTCTCAGCCCTTTGAACCAATGTAATAGAAAATAGTATGAAAAGTGACGTGACCCACTTCAGAAAAGTTCTTCAGTGATCCGGTAGGGCAACTTTTTTCAATTGATTTTGTAGAAAAGAAATTCACGGAAAACAAAATGTTACCGATATATAGAAGATTATAGGGTTCGTTTGTCTTCAGCTCCTTGTATTATCTTTAAAAGGCATCGTTGTACACGCGGGGTTGGCAATATCTGATTTACAAAATACGTAAGATAGCAACATGGTCACTCTCTAGTCTTACATATCACGGTGAATGACTACCATGGATGGGTTGAACATGCTCATTGCGGCGTCATAGCACAAACCAATTAGCTCCTACAGTCCACTATGTGGTAAGCATCAATTGGTAACTAGTAATCCATATTTGATTTCGTATCCAATGACCTGAAAGCTAGCGAAATGTCTTCTGTTCTGCTGGAATTTAACAACTAATCTCATGTCCTCACTTTCTTCATTATGCTAGTTTTTAGGGAGCACTGAAAACGACTGTGTGGAAAGCTACAGGGATATTATCTGCTCTCGTATTAATGTGGTTAACACACATGTCAAAACGCATGCTCAGAGATTTTGACTTTGTTGCACCGTTGTACATGGTCCACAAAAATATTGTTTACCGCACTGCGATGATTGGCTAAGTGAATTAGTTAAGAGTGGACAAAACATTCTTCACGGTAATTGCCCCATTCCCATTTCTACTTTTTTTTTCAATTCCCCACGTGCACTTCAGGTTACTGAAATCTCATTTTTCCAAGGCGAAGGCAGGTCAACATATACCAGTTCCCATTCTACCCCTCCATAACCCTCTTTGTTCAATAGGCTAACAATATAATTATCTAACATAATATTCACCGAGTAAACATGAAAGGGTGAGATAAAGGCTGTAAAAATTCATGATATTGCTTTGATCTGGACCAAAGTTCATTTCAATTCCTTCAAAACATCGCGTTCAGAAGTTAGTTACGGCAACAATCAGAACATTCAAGAATGTACGGGAAACACCTTATCCCCCCCCCCCAGAAAACTCCACACAGGGTGGAGATTGGCGCAAATTAAAGGTAGCAGTTCTCGCATGCATCACAAAATTCGCGCCATTGCAATTGCAACAAGCGGAAATGGCGCGAAAATTCGTATCGGAGGGAGGCCGACGCGCTGCAAGTTGCCATTTTTTTTTTCAGCGTTAAAAAAAAGAAGGTAAGTTACATTTTTCTCTTTTATTTTCTTTACGGAAAATGCTTTATCTTCACTGGTCTATTGTTAGAAATATTGTCTCTTTTAACGATACGCCCTTTATGGGTATTGACCATTTTTCATCAATTTTACAGGCAAATGGCAAGTAGACAAAAGACGGACGGCTCCGCCAAGAACAAGTAAGGGAAAGTCGTACACTTACGCAGTTTTGCTTCTTATTTTTTTAAATTGACTTTGCACTTATCCAGTTACTTCGTACAAAACTAAAAATAATCTTATATTAAGGGTTCATAATTTCATGTTTAAAATACCAATTTAAAGTCCACAAACATATTTCGGCAGCCCCGGGAACAGCCCTCCCTTTTTCGATGGCGGTGTGAAGCTTTGTGTCGGATATTGACAGCGTTGGTTACGAAAATTAGCAGCAATGAAGAAAACAAGACAAAACAACGTGTAAATAATTTACACGTTGAACAGTTATAATTATTATAACTGTTCAAGTTCTTTATGCGTGAGTTTATGCAGAAACACGGTTTGGAAGTTTATAGTCGTTATGTCATGTTTGAAATTACGCACAATTATTTTTACCCTACATGTTGATCCCCTTAAAAATTATAATCTCGCTTTCTCGCAAGGATGCATGAGTCTAAACCACTCTCTCTACATCAGGGATACATCAAAATGAAAGGCAGAATAAATGAAACAGTAAAAAAAAAAAAAAAAAAAAAAAGGCAAAGAAAGCGAAGCAGCAAAATGATTTTTACGGTGTAACTTCAAAGGTGTTCCACTCTAACTCGCTTTCTACATTTTGCGATTTTTTTTATTGTTCTAATCCTTTTCGTACGGATTTTCGTAATTTAGAAACTTTACATGATTAAAACAGTCAAACGTTCCTTTGAAGGCATTGTATCCCACCTATTCCCTCACAGGAAGTGTTCCGTTTAGTTTACGCACCTCAAGCTGCCTACATTGCTCTCTTTTAAATATTTTCAACGTCATAATGCGTATTAAAATTAGTTCGTAAAATGTTAAAAAAATATTTTTTCCCATCGTTAGATGAACCAAGATGAAGACTCTGTTACCGGTAACAAAGACATTTCTTGCTTTTACCTCTTTCTGTTTGCTTGACATTGACTTCTTACCATGGTGTAGTTCTGTTTTGAGCGTACGCTACACAGTATCTGCCTTTACGCACAATTGTTGATAATGAGCTTTTTTTTCTACGCAGTAACAGAATCAGAGCACGAGCACGAGGAAATTCCACCGTACCGCCCTCGGAGTAAGTATTACAATGCACATGCTGTTATTCTTTAATTATTAACCCTTTCCTCGTTTCAATATTCTCTGGATGAGAGCCAGGAGCGGAGGGGTGATAAGTATCATTTTACTGGTGTTCAAAGAAAGTAAAATCGTTCATTTTATGGAAAACTCTTCCTTCGTTTTTTTAGATGTTTGATTAACTAGGTGCACTTACAATTCTTGCAAAATTTAAAAGCGTGCTCGCTTTCCCTCACAATCTATATTTTCAGACCACTAGGACGAAACTTTGACTTTTGTATCGTTATCCCATCTTAACATCTCATTATTACTTCCATTATATTGCAGAAAAAAAGAACAAAAGAAGTCAGAAGTAAGTGCAACTCATTGGATTATATACTATCCATGATTTCCCATGTTTACTATTTTTGCAGGGGTGGGCAAGAGGAAGAAAACACCCATAACAAACGTGACAGTTGTGTATGCAGTTATTTGCACATTTTAATATTAAGTCGTTTTTTTGGAGGGATATAGGTCAATTCCATAGGGAAAAAGAACTATTGTTCGAAATGTGAGGACCTTGAAACCGTCACTAAGTGAAATAAATGTGCGATTGTTGTCTAGTGAGGTAGTGATCACAATCAGAGATAACGTTCACAAGAGATGAAAAAGTAACTGGCAATTGATTTTCTGCACATGAATTAAAAAGGTCACTGCTGATTGAGTGAAAATGTTAGAGAGGCATACTCAATACCAGCTGGTGGTATGCTTTAACTGTTTGTTTCAAAGTCCTGTTTTTCCAAGAGATAATACACAGCAATATGTTTATGTGTTGGAGAACCAGCATTACTAAAAGACAGCAAATTTATTACAATGTTAAATTTCACTGCATATTTATTAACCGTACTCATAACCATACACTATTTAGACAGTTTAACTTCCTATTCCACCTCTTTACAGGGTGCTATACGTGTCATGGCTATGGCCACAAGGCCAAATTCTGCACTTCAACAGATGAAGGTAAAACTGCAATTAAGTCACCTCTATATCTCTCTTTACTACAGAAAAGTATGTTAATTTATTGTTACGCACCTTTTGTAATTTTTGATAGATGACAACATCAAATGTTACTCTTGTAAGGGGTTGGGACACAAAAAAGCTATGTGTCCCACCCCCAGGGGCAGAGTGGCACCAAACAAATGGCGCCCCCACAAAAAAAACAGTGCATCAAGACAAAGGTAATTATTAACAGCAATAATGTATCAAGGTAGACATTTACTGTGAATAGACTTCATTAACAGGTTTCATTGGCTAAAAGTACTTTTTTACAATTCTTTACAGAGTCCATGGGTTCTAATAATTTTTCATTAGTTATGTACTCTTAAGTGTTAATTCTGTGTGCAGAAATGATATCCTTTGGCATGACCATTTAAAATAACACCTTTTTAGCAAACATTATTATGTTAAACATTTGTTATTTTGCATTTTACAAAATTAAACTTCAAAGTGTTCTTGAATTTTGACTTTGAGTGGTCCTTAAAGATTACTTCTCTGAAGTTATTGTTTTGGATATAAGTCCAAAATTCATAAGACAACCATAATTTCCCATTCTGTAACATTATGCACCTATCAATGTTAAGCCCGAATGGGGGGACCCCGGGCATATGTGGGGCATTTGACCTCTTTTGCCTTCCCCACCCTCAGGAGTTTGACTTAGAATCAGGGCCCCAGGGTGGGGACGTTTGCTTTTTTCTTGCGAGGAGGACTGGTAGCTAGTCACGTCTGTGCCGGCCATCTTGGAATTCACGGGAGCGCTGGCTGGAAAGCACGGCTGTTTTTGAGGTAAGCCTCGTTTCTGTAAACAAAAACACTGCTTCTCACTACTGGTTGTCAATATAAATTGATGGAACACCTTACTCTGTGGGGATTGTGTGGATTTTTGATAATGTCTCGCTTTTCGTCAGAGAATCAAGGCTTGGAATTCATTCATACATTCTAATGTTTTCTATCCATTGACTAGGACAATGCCTCTTTTAAAAATCTGCAGCGCGTGCAGAACACTCCGCTACAGCATTGTAGCGGAGTCAATGGTTGATTTAAAAAAGAAAGGTACGTAAAGCAGATATTTAATACAACTCTTGTACTACAGTGTTGAGTTTTTAATATTAAAACGAACTTTATAATAAATACTGCATAAGCTTACTGTTTTTAAACAAAGCACTACTCACTATTTTTTTGATATAAAAGATATGATTACGTTTGTGCCTATATTGTTGAATGACATTTCCCCTTTTGCTTTTTTGTACATATAAATCTAAAATTTGATACTGTAGTCTATACAATTTTTAAGCTTGATGTGTAGTCTAGTGTGAGAATATGACTTATCCTTGTGCACTCTATGGTAATAAAATGGAGGTTATTAGGAGCATATTGCAGTGGATTAAAACACTTGTGTGTGTTATACGATTCTGTAGCATATTTTTTTGTGGAAAAAAAAATTGACAAATATGTTGTGCATCTTTATAAACCAAAATATAATGGTCAATTCGTTTTGTCTTTAAAAACTAACAGGCAAGGAAAAGTTAAACGGAGACAGCATTGTTTTGGAAGAGGATGGGAGTGTGGTTGATGAGGATGACGTTGTGAAGGCTCTTGACAAGAACACAGTTCTGATGGTCTTAAAAGAAGACGAATCTTGGGCTCCTATGTCACAAGCAAGTGTTTCACAAAACATAGAAGAAAAAAAAGGAAGAAGGAACACAGAGAGAACATCGACCACAGATGGATGTATGCGTCTTGATAATTTCGGTGGCACTTTAAAACTACGGAAACCAACAGAAGAGGTATGACATTCATTAAAAACCTTTACCCCCCAAATAGTCATTTTTCATAAATTAAAAAAATATAAACAGGAAGTGGTGATAATATTAAGTATAGTTATGTAAAGAAGATATTACTGTATTTCATTGTTTCTAATGTTTTCTTTCATTATGCTGAAGCAAAAATATTGGGATTGTATAACATGTATACAGATATATATGTGCTGTTGTAAGATGATGCAATTTCACTTCTTTTCTGCTCTTCCTCATATAGGACATGTTACAATTAGACCAACCCCAGAGTGAACTTGAAGAAAAAGCTAAGATATATGGCAAATCTGGAAGGAGCCTTACACCATATCAAGTGGCGGTTAATAATGCTGCCATTGTTTTAGCAAAGGAAAACCCTGATGTAGTGTTTGATAAGGGTAGGTGTAATTTTTGTATATATCACAGGCATGCATTTCTAAATATGAAACTCAAAACTTGTAGAGAGTACATTACTGTTTGTCTTGTAGTTGCATTATTGGTATAGTGGGATGGCAGTTTTTATCAACTGCAACATTTCTTCTTTCAAATATTATACAAGGAAGCTTATACTTACCCCCAAAGTTCACTTGGTCATCTTCTGTTAAAACATTGGTCAGATAAATCAAAGTTGGTAAGTCCCAAATTAAATCTAGAGGGTTTTAGTGTATAGTGCTGGTATTACAATGGGTACTATTCCACACTAAGTTCTTTTTGTAAATGAGAAGTTCAAAACCATAATTTATAACCGGTGCTACCAATTTAAAAAATAGGGGCAAGTTTCCATTGTGCAGGAATGTGGGAATTATCTTACAGTCAAGTTTGGTGGTTTAACTTCCCTATTTAACCCTACAGGGAAGCTGCTTACAATGGCTAGGGATAAAGTTACCACCGATGGCTACCTATTTAAAAAAGGGCATTCAAGATCAAAACACATGTCAAGTGAATCTGACGAGCCTCCTTGTAAAAGAAAGAAAATTGACGCAGAAGAGAGGGCACGTGAAATAAAGCTGTTGCAAGATAATTTGGAGACATTAGACAGTCGCCTTCGCGTAGAGCAGCAGCTTTTGGATAAGGCGCGCTCCCTTCAGAATTACAAGCAGTGTGATGAAATACTTGGAGAAACGATAAAAGTAAGGAAGGAAAAGGCAACTATCCAGAATCATTTGCTAGAGTTGCAAAAACGAGAGAATAAGTCTTCATGGTACCACAGGAAAAAGCAGAAAAAACAACACAAGGAAACTAATGTGAAACAAACAGAGGGGAATCAGAAGCTTCCTTTCCTTTTCAGACGTATGACCAGCACGTCCAGCGAGAGTGATACTAGTATCATTTCCACCTCAGAATCTACTACAGAATATGAAAGTACAAGCCCCAGGAAAGAGTCTGATGATGCTGGTGATTGTACTGCCGAAGAACCCGCTGGTATTAGTAAGCAGGATTTTCAGGAAACCCCTCCACATCAGCAAACAATGTGAGGGGGGTCAGAGAAGAACTTGTTGCTATTTATTATCGTGAACAAAAACGTGAGTTGTCGAAATGTGCGGCTGTTGGACAGGATATTTGTATTTCTGTATTTGAAGGGCTCTCTTTGGAGGAGTATGTTGATGTTCGTTCTTCAGTGTGCAGTACCACACACAAACAACCTTGTAAAAATTGTTGTGGTTTGCTTCAGGTTGCAAATGAAGTGCTACAGAAAGGTTTTTTGAAGTTAAGGTCAGCATTTGAAATGGCATATCCAGATGCAACTTACAAATCTTGGCATGCTCGAAGGAGGATGCTTCAAACACCATTAGCAAGTCTAGGGATTGGAAATCGAAGTAGAGGTAGCTACTCCATCTTCTAAGTGGAAAACAAGATCGAGTGAAGTATTCAATAATGCAAACGCTCTTAAACCAGTGGATTAAATGTGAAACAGCGGAGCCATCTTTGCTGCTTACCAAAGAAACTATGAACAGTCTTCTTCAAATTGCAGAGTCTGATGCAGAGAGAAAACGCCTCAAGTATGCCGTTGTTAGGGCAACTGGTTTATCTAACACCAAGGCAAAAGAAAAGTATGGGTTTAGTGATATTGGCACCACTTTATCCCAAGTAGAGCAAACATTTGATGAAGTCTCAGCCATCCATGAAGCGATTGAGAAAATTGCTCAAGTAAAAGACAAAGTGTTGCTAAAATCACTAGGTGTTCCAATGGAGATAGAAGGTGAAAGTTCGGATGAAAGTGAAAGCGATGATGATGACGGCGCTGGTGCTGATGATGAAGATGGCCATGGGTGTGGCAATAATGATGGCGACAGTGATGGTGGGGGTAATGATGTTGATGGTGATTGTGGAGGTGGTGGTGAAGGTGATCATGCAATTTCCTCACAGGTTAGTAGTGGTGATGTTGAAAGTGCACAGAACCTGACCTGCACGCAGGTTGATGGTAGACATCAGTTCCAATTAACAGACGAACAATACAAGCATATCAGTGATACTGGCGAATGCTATATGAACACCCACCAACTCCTTGACATCCTTCGCAAGTGCAACTTAAACTGGTTGGAGTTCGTCTGTGCATTAGAGGTGTTGATGCCAAATGCTGCAGAACATGTTCTTGAACAAGTGCTACTCGACTTTGCAGGGCAATTGCCCTTCCTTGACCTCAGTGAACATGATGAGCGCATTATAGAACAGTCCCGGCAGGTATACCTTGAGGAGAAAAGGCGCCAAGAAATGGAGAGTGAAATCGCTGATGGTATGATAGTGTCAGATTCCGATTCTGATTGCGCTGAAGAGTGGCAACGTGTACGTGATCCTCCTGATGAAGCTGGACTGGATATTATCAAGAAAAAGAGGGCAGCGATCCGAAAAAAAGCAACAAGGGAAGTTAAAAAACCTGTTGCAGAAAGGCGTTATTTAAGAAGAAGGAAAAGCAAGAAAGTTGGGAGAATACAAAGGGAACACCCTGACATTGGCGAAACAATTGAACAATACATTCAAAAGTGTGGTGTGGGTGCCGATGCTTGGAGGCGAACCGGTGTGTTGAAATTTGATGGCAACAAGTGTGTTGGGAGGAAAGTTACGTTTAAAAGAATTCAGGAACATCTGCAAGCCAAATACAAATCTTCTTTTAGTTATGGAAGTGTTGTGCAGTTGTGTGTTGTCCGGAATAAATGTCGCAAGTCTGCTGCTAGATACAAAGGGTTGGCACAAGTCGTACAGAGACGTGCTAGAAAGGGGTTCACGCTAAAATACAATCCCGATGCTCATTGGAGTTCTGCATTGTATGCCGGCTTCGATAAGCTGCAGTACACTAATGGAAACAACATCTTGAACCTGGGCCGTGATGATCAGGCTGGCTTCAGGTTAGATTCAATGACCACACATAAGCAGCATGGAACTCTGTGTTTGAAGAATGAGGTCCCACTGACCACTCGAACAGACTATGTGAATCGATATCCCTCTGTCTTGCAGACAACATCGTACAATTTTCCTGCGACCGACACATTAGGAGAAATATGCGCTGGTGTTGTTAAAGCCCAGCCACTGTACTGCAAGAATCCTGCCCAGCACTTTGAAGACCTCCTGATGGTAGAAGACAAACCAGAAGTAAAGCCTGCGTTTCATAACCATCAAACAGGCAAATTGAAGGAAACTGAATGTGCCAGAGTTGATGGTGGAGCAGATGAGGGTCCCATACACAAGGAAGTGCAGTATTGGTGGACCAAGAGGCACCTACAGAAAGAACACAAGGCAACACTTATCTCAACCAGGAACAGTGGGGCGAGTTATCGAAACAGAGTCGAATTGCAGAATGGTTGCTTGGCGCTGGGTCACGCAAATCTCTTCATTCCATCAACTTTGTATGGATCCTGCCTTGAAAATGGCAAGGTCAACAGTGACATTCTCTGTAAAAGTTTAAGTTCTGCTATCGATGTTTACTTGAGCCGAGTCAACCAAAGCCCATGTGCCGGAACGGTAATACACCTCTGAAAGGGTCCTGACAGCAAAGATACCCAAACTGAACAGGCTGCAGTGCTAACATATTTAAAGGGAAAGAAAAATGAAAAGGAGCAGTTAAGGAAGAGCCACCCAGATCTTTATAAGAGCATTCATGAAATTTGGACACTGAGGAATAGCCATATGGTACCAAATCTACCATCCCAGTATCTCTTCTACCTTAGATGCTGCTATAATCCTCAATGCATCCACCCAGTCTGCAAGACAACTCAGCTGGAAGACATACCATGGTTCCCTGGTGGCCCATCCATCTCTTTTCTGCCCATACCTACACCTGATCCTACCAGGCCGTTTGGAAGTGATGCTTGCACTGAATGCAGTGGGTTTTGTGCTGGCCATTACATGAAACTGAACAAGCTTCTGGATTACGTTAACAGTAGCAACAATCTTCCAAAGGCGAAACCACCATCTGAGATTCTTCTAGAGGCTCACAAGAAATGGAAAGGGATCCCTGACAATTCTGCAGTACTAGCCATTGCAAAAGAAGCACTTCTTCCCCCAGAAGAAGTTCGTCTCTGGCTGAAGCATTTGGAGGATGTGGCATGCAATCGCAAGAGGGGGGCAAAGAAAGCAGCAGCCAAACGGCGAGAACGTCAAACCAATTTGAGACAGAGAACTGACGCGTCAAATGTTTGCCATACATGCAACAGTGAAGAGCCACCACTTGCAGAAGACGACAATGATGAAGATGATGAGCAAATGATTGATTGGGTAGCTTGTAATTCCTGCGCTCAGTGGCACCATATTGCCTGCGTGGAGATTGAGAGCATTTCAAAGTGGGCTTGTACCTCCTGCAAATAATCTAATCAGTTGTATAACTCAACATGATAGACTTTTCGTTTCTGTTAGATTGAGAATATGACATCTGATTGTATCATTCTAGATTCGCGTAGCTCAACAAGGCCCATTCAGTTATTGCATTAGATTGAGAAAAATAATGATATCTGATTGTACCATTCTAGATTAGCGTAGCTCAAGGTGCATTTAGGTTTTGTATTAGATTGAGAAAATGATATCTGATTGTATCATTCTAGATTCGCGTAGCTCAACAAGGTCCATTCAGTTTTTGTATCAGATTGAGAAAATGATATCTTATTGTATCATTCTAGATTCGTGTAGCTCAACAAGGTCCATTCAGTTTTTGTATTAGATTGAGAAAATGATATCTGATTGTATCATTCTAGATTAGCGTAGCTCAAGGTGCATTTAGGTTTTGTATTAGATTGAGAAAATGATATCTGATTGTATCATTCTAGATTTGCGTAGCTCAACAAGGTCCATTCAGTTTTTGATTTTTTCACGTGAAATGCTAGATTTGTTGATTATTTTCCTCGGATTACACAAAGCATCAAAGGAGTTCAAAATATAAAAAAAAAGCTTGGCAATTTATATCAATTATTTGTAAAATATACACAACAACTACTATGAACTTTAGGGATATTACTTCCCTAAGGTGGGGATATTTGATCTTATTTGACCCAGTTTTGGGGCCCCACGGTGGGGACTTTGACCAAAAAATCTTCTGAAAAGTCAAATGCCCCACATATGCCCGGGGTCCCCCACCTCGGGCTGAACATTGATAGGTGCATTAGTATGAAATTCAATACTTAGGCACTTCCACTTTCCCAATTTAAATTATTTACAGAATTTTGTTTCCCTTGTTTAAGATACTAATAGCTGCACATTTCATTTCTTTCAACAGAAAAAAACAAAAAGGAAGCAAACGGCAAGAACGTCTTTTACATCTATAATCAGTAAAATCACTATGATATTACTGATTATAGATGTAAAAGTACATCTTAATACAGAAAAATAACAATGTTAACTTAAAAGTAATGTGCAGTTCCAGAAAATATCCAGGACCACCCCATGGAAGGTCAACAGAAATTCTTACGGTGAGGTAGGAGCTTAAATGAAATGTTGTGGGGAGGATGTCTGACGCAAAGCAATAAAACTTTCCATAAAATG